>NW_026961165.1:0-300000 GCF_963924245.1 Chroicocephalus ridibundus | reverse complement strand
GCTTTCCAACGAGGCATGGCTTTCTCTCCTGGCTCTTCGGGAGTGGGAGCTGTCGCCAGAGCCGCGGCCCTACCGGAAAATGCTCTGCATGCTGGCGCGGCAGCGCCACGTGGGCACCAGTGGCACCGAGGCTGACGGCCGCCGCAAAGCCCGCAGCCCCACGGGCTGTGGGGCCACGCGAGCGGCTGCCAAAGAGCTTTCCAACGAGGCATGGCTTTCCCTCCTGGCTCTTCGGGCGTGGGAGCTGTCGCCAGAGCCGCGGCCCTACCGGAAAATGCTTCGCAGGCTCGTGCGGCGGCGCCACGTGGGCGCCGGTGGCGCAAAGGCTGACGGCCGCCGCAAAGCCCGCAGCCCCACGGGCTGTGGGGCCACACGAGCGGCTGCCAAAGTGCTTTCCAACGAGGCACGGCTTTCCCTCCTGGCTCTTCGGGCGTGGGAGCTGTCGCCAGAGCCGCGGCCCTACCGGAAAATGCTTCGTAGGCTGGTGCGGTGGAGCCACGTGGGCGCCGGTGGCCCCGAGGCTGACGGCCGCCGCAAAGCCTGCAGCCCCACGGGCTGTTTCGCCAGGCGAGCGGCTGCCAAAGAGCTTTCCAACGAGGCACGGCTTTCCCTCCTGGCTCTTCGGGCGTGGGAGCTGTCGCCAGAGTCGCGGCCCTACCGGAAAATGCTTCGCAGGCTGGCGCGGCTGTACCTGGTGGGCGCCGGCGGCGCCGAGGCTGACGGCCGCCGCAAAGCCCGCAGCCCCACGGGCTGTGGGGCCACGCGAGCGGCTGTCAAAGAGCTTTCCAACGAGGCACGGCTTTCCCTCCTTGCTGTTCGGGCGTGGGAGCTGTCGCCAGAGCCGCGGCCATACCGGAAAATGCTTCGCAGGCTGGCGCGGCGGCGCCACGTGGGCGCCGGTGGCTCTGAGGCTGACGGCCGCCGCAAAGCCCGCAGCCCCACGGGCTGTTTCGCCAGGCGAGCGGCTGCCAAAGAGCTTTCCAACGAGGCACGGCTTTCCCTCCTGGCTCTTCGGGCTTGGGAGCTGTCGCCAGAGCCGTGGCCCTACAGGAAAATGCTTCGCAAGCTGGCGCGGCAGCGCCACGTAGGCGCCGGTGGCGGCGAGGCTGAAGGCCGCCGCAAAGCCCGCAGCCCCACGGGCTGTGGGGCCACGCGAGCGGCTGCCAAAGAGCTTTCCAACAAGGCACGGCTTTCCCTCCTGGGTCTTCGGGCGTGGGAGCTGTCGCCAGAGCCGCGGCCCTACCGGAAAATGCTTCGCAGGCTTATGCGGCGGCGCCACGTGGGCGCCGGTGGCGGGGAGGCTGACGGCCGCCGCAAAGCCCGCAGCCCCACAGGCTGTTTCGCCACGCGAGCGGCTGCCAAAGAGCTTTCCAACGAGGCACGGCTTTCCCTCCTCGCTCTTCGTGCTTGGGAGCTGTCACCAAAGTTGCGGCCCTACCGGAAAATGCTTCGTAGGCTGGTGGGGCGGCGCCACGTGGGCACCGGTGGCTCCGAGGCTGACGGCCGCCGCAAAGCCCGCAGCCCCACGGGCTGTTTCGCCAGGCGAGCGGCTGCCAAAGAGCTTTCCAAGGAGGCACGGCTTTCCCTCCCGGCTCTTCGGGCGTGGGAGTTGTTGCCAGAGCCGCGGCCCTACTGGAAAGTGCTTCGAAGGCTGGCGCGGCTGCACCTGGTGGGCGCCGGTGGCGGAGAGGCTGACGGTCGCCGCAAAGCCCGCAGCCCCACGGTCTGTGGGGCCACGCGAGCGGCTGCCAAAGAGCTTTCCAACGAGGCACGGCTTTCCCTCCTGGCTCTTCGGGCGTGGGAGCTGTCGCCAGAGCCGCGGCCCTACCGGAAAATGCTTCGCAGGCTGGTGGGGCGGCGCCACGTGGGCGCTGGTGGCTCCGAGGCTGACGGCCGCCGCAAAGACCGCAGCCCCACGGGCTGTGGGGCCACGCAAGCGGCTGCCAAAGAGCTTTCCAACGAGGCACGGCTTTCCCTCCTGGCTCTTCGGGCATGGGAGTTGTCGTCAGAGCCGTGGCCCTACTGGAAAATGCTTCGGAAGCTGGCGTGGCGGCGCCACGTGGGCGCCGGTGGCGCCGAGGCTGACGGCCGCCGCAAAGCCCGCAGCCCCACGGGCTGTGAGACCACGCGAGAGGCTTCCAAAGAGCTTTCCAACGAGGCACGGCTTTCCCTCCTGGCTCTTCGGGCGTGGGAGCTGTCGCCAGAGCCGCGGCCCTACCGGAAAATGCTTCCCAAGCTGGCGCGGCGGCGCCACGTGGGCGCCGGTGGCGCCGAGGCTGACGGCCGCCGCAAAGCCCGCAGCCCCACGGGCTGTTTTGCCAGGCGAGCGGCTGCCAAAGAGCATTCCAACGAGGCACGGCTTTCCCTCCTGACTCTTCGGGCGTGGGAGCTGGCGCCAGAGCCGCGGCCCTACTGGAAAATGCTTCGCAGGCTGGCGCGGCAGCGCCACGTGGGCGCCGGTAGCGCCAAGGATGACGGCCGCTGCAAAACCCGCAGCCCCACGGGCTGTGGGGCCACGCGAGCGGCTGCCAAAGAGCTTTCCAGCGAGGCATGGCTTTCCCTCCTGGCTCTTCCGGCGTGGGAGCTGTCGCCAGAGCCGCGGCCCTACCGGAAAATGGTTTGGAGGCTGGCGCGGCGGCACCACCTCGGGCTGCGGGCTTTCCTGCTGCCTTCAGAGTCTCACAGCCACCCTTTCCTACTTGGCACCACGCCAGCCTCTAGCATTTCTCTTATTAAGTCAAGACAGTGTACGACTTAACATCATACAGAGCGCTACACATCAATACATGCTCAAATTAAGCATAGCCACTGGAACAATTGGCAATACAGTGCCATCGTATGTTACCAAGTGTCACGTCTCATTGAAGACAATGACAGAGCGATGCAACGTCAAGCGTAACACAGTACTGGGCCGTGCGAGGCAATACGCCGTCACAGAATCAGCAATAGAGAAATTCACAACGGAGTGCAGTCTTACGATAGAATCTCTAAAGCCACCGTTAAGCCAGTGACAGGCGGTACAATGCCACACGTTACAGTATACAGGGCAGTACAACCCGATTCGCAGACAAATAAATTAGAGCAAATTACAAGACTCCCAATACAGTACAGTACAATGCCAGACCGTCTCAGATGTCGGTCAAGACAATGCCAGGGCAATGCAGTGCAAGACATAACGTTATACAGGTCAGTACAAGGCAATACGCAGTCAAATGAAGAACAGTAAACTACAATACCCAAACCACACTGGCAAACAATGGCAAACAATGGCAAAAAATCCCACATGTCGGTCGAGACAATGACAACGCGAGACAGAACACCGTGCAGGGCAGCGCAAGGCCGTACACAGTCAAATAGAGAACAGCTGACCAGAAAACCCGCACTACGCTGCCGTACGATCTCAAAACATCTCGGATGGCAGTCAAGGCAATTACAGGGCAAGACAAAGCACTACGTCGCAGTACACAAGGCAGTACAAGGCAATACTCAGTCAAATAAATAACAGACAGTCACAAAATTCACAGTGCAGTGAATTCACATGGGTCAGATGGCAACCAAAAGAAGGACAGGGCAATACAAGGCGAGAGGTAACCCAATACGGGGCCGGACAAGGCAATATGCAGTTGTGGCGGGTGGAGCGATTCACTTCAGTCCTGAGAGAAGTAGAGAAACATTTAGAAACATCAACACAGTGTTTCGACAAAGGCAGCAGTGAACGTAACATCCCTTTACCAGGTTCCGTGGCCACGTACCCCAGATCATTTATTGCACAGGGGCCAGGGTCAGACGAGCTGTTAGGGAGACCCTCCCGTCGAGCCACAACCCCCTTGCTTTCTAAACTCCTTCTTGAAGAGCAGTCTAAGTGCGGCTGGATCCAATTCCTAGCCCTGGACTTGGGCACCGGTTCACCTCTAAAGGATTGTATCCGCGCCATCAACCCTTTATATCACTGAGCTAAGGCTACGAGGTTTAGCGTGGTATTAGTCACTTACCGAGACTCTGTTGCGGCAAGGGATCTCTCAGCCTTGAGGAGCAGAACCTGAAGCAAGCGTCCCCGCTCAAGGGCACATCCTGGTGCTATGACAGACTATGACAGGCAATACTATGACAGGGCAATACAATGCGAGACGTAACTTTACACAGGGCAGTACAAGGCCAATACACAGTCAAATAGGGAATGACCGATCACAAAATTGATGCACGGTCAAATAGAGTACAACAGCCTAAGAAGCCCTCAATACAGTGCCTGTCAACGCCAGAATACATCAGATGGCTCGCAGCACGGTGAGAGGGCAATACGACGCAAGACTCAGGAAAATACAGGGCAGTACAAAGCAATACGTAGTCAAATATAGAACAGCCGATCAAAAACACCCTCAGTTCGGTGCGGTACAACCCCAGAGAGTGTAAAAGGACAGTTAAGACTATTTCATGGCAACACAACGCACAATGTAACACAATACAGGTTGCTACAACACGATACAGAATAATATAGGAAACAACCCATCAAAACGCCACAATACGGTGCAGTACGATCCCACACGGTCTCGGGTGGCAGTCAAAACAACTATAGGGCGACACGATCCAAGATGCAACATTACACGACAGAGCAGAACTGAAGACGCAGTCAACTAAATACCAACCAATTAGAAGAACCGCAATACAGTGCGGGAGAAAACAAAAATAAATGGAGATGCCAGTCAAGACAATGACAGAGCAATACAAGGCAAGAAATAACGCAATACAGGGCAGTACAGTGAAATACACGGTCAAATAAATAACTGATTAAGTATCCCGCAATACCGTGCGATGCAATGCCAAAACGCGTGAGACAGCAGTCGAGGCAGTGACAGAGCTATACAATGGAAGACGTAACAATGCAGGGCTGTACAACACCAAAATGTATCAGATGGCACTCAGAACAATAACATGGCGATACAATGCAAGCCGCAACACAATACAAGGTGGTAACAAGGCAATACACGGTCAAACACAGACTAACGAATAAAACCTGCACAATACGGATCGCTGCAATCCCAGAACATCTAAAGTGACAGTGAACGGAATGACGGGGCAGTACAATGCAAGATACAACACTAGACAGGGCAATACGCATTCAAATAACGCACAACCGATTAAAAAACCCACAATACACACCAGTACAATGCCGGAACAGATCAGATGGCAGTCCGGGCAAATAGAGGACAATACAATGCCAAACGTGATGCCATACAGGGCCGGACAAGGCAATACGCAGTTGTGGCAGGCCGAGCGGCTAACTTCGCTTCTAAGAGAGAAGCGGTGAAACATTCAGAAACATCAACACAGTGATTCTCCAAAGGCAGCAGCGCATGTGACGGCGCTTTACCAGATTCCATATGGCCACGCACCCCGGATTATTTACTGCCTAGGGGCCAGGGTCAGACGAGCTGTCAGGGAGACCCTCCCGTTGAGTCACGAGGCTCGGAAAGGACCCCCTTGCTTTCTAAACTCCTTCTCGGAGAGGAGTCTAGGTGCGGCTGGATCCAATTCCTAGCCCCGGACTTAGGCAACGGTTCACCTCTAAAGGATTGTATCTGCGCCATCGACCCTTTATATCACTGAGCTAAGGCTACAAGGTTTTGTATGCTATTAGTCACTTACTGAGAATCTGTTGCGGCAAGGCATCTCTATCTCGAGGAGCAGAACCTTAATTGAGCGTCCCTGCTCAAGGGGAGATCCTGGCACGGAGGCCCCTGCCATGCAGAAGTCAAAAGGCTCTTGGGCTGTCCACTATTTATGGGGTAAGCTAATTGACTTATAGTCACATCAGCACAGGAACAAAATATCTAGGTCCCCACTGTGTTGCCAACCATCCCCCAACTTCAAGTACCACTCAGAACAACTCCATGGATGATTGGGGCGCCAAAACGAAGGGGCGCCCGCACCACCCCAGCAGTCAAATAAGGAACAACCAATGGAACTTTCACAATAAATAAGTACAATCCCAGACAGTCCAAAGTAACAGCCAAGACAACGACAGACCAATACAGTGCAAGACCTAACATCACACAGAGCAGTAAAAGGCAACGCGCAGCCAAGTCAAGAACAGTTAAAATACCCATAATCCAGTGCAGCACTATGACACTGTCCCAAAACGCAGTCAAAACAATGACAGAGTAATGCAACACGAGCTGTAACACAATACAGGGCAGCACAAAGCAATACACAGTCACACAAAGAACAGCCAATTACAAAACCCACAACAGAACGCCCTACGATCTCAGGAAGTCTCAGAGGGCAGTCACGGCAAATACAGGGCAATACGGTGCAAGATAACACAATACAGGCCACTGCCAGCCAATACTCAGTCAAATAAATAACAGACAGTCAAAAAATTCACAATGCAGTGCACTACTATGACACCATGGGTCAGGTGGCAATCATGACAACGATAGGGCAATACAAGGCAAGACGTAACCCAACACGGGGCCGGACAAGGCAATATGCAGTTGTGGCAGGTGGAGCCATTCACTTCACTCCTAAGAGAAAAGTAGAGAAACATTCAGAAACATCAACACAGTGATTCTCCAAAGGCAGCAGTGCGCATGACGGCGCTTTATCAGGTTCCGTGGCCACGGACCCTGGATTATTTCCTGCCTAGGGGCCAGGGTCAGACGAGCTGTCAGGGAGACCCTCCCGTTGAGTCACGAGGCTCGGAAAGGACCCCCTTGCTTTCTAAACTCCTTCTCGGAGAGGAGTCTAGGTGCGGCTGGATCCAATTCCTAGCTCGGAGAGGACCCCCTTGCTTTCTAAACTCCTTCTCGGAGAGGAGTCTAGGTGCGGCTGGATCCAATTCCTAGCCCCGGACTTGGGCAACGGTTCACCTCTAAAGGATTATGTCTGTGCCGTCAACCCTTTACATGGCTCATAAAAAACAGCTGATGAAGGAAGTGACAATATGGTGGCCTACAACGGCAGAATAGATCAGATGACAATCAAGACAACAACAGAGCAATACAATGGAAGACGTAACACCACACGGGGCCGGACAAGGCAATACACAGCCACATCAGAACCCATGAGAGACATCAAACTACAGTCCAGACCTAGGACAGATTCTCTAACGTGACCGTCAAGACGACAGGGCAATGCAATGCAAGATGTAACACAGGCCATATGCAGTTGTGGCGGGCGCAATGATAAAATTCACTCCTAAGAGAGAGGTAGAGAAACATTAACAAACATAACAGTGATTCACTAAAGGTAGCAGCGCACGTGATGGCACTTTACCAGGTTCCATATGGCCACGCACCCCGGGTCATTTACTGCCTCAGGGCCAGGGTCTGACACGCTGTCTGGGAGACCCTCCTGTTGAGTCACGAGGCTCGGAAAGG
The DNA here is from genome assembly GCF_963924245.1 of Chroicocephalus ridibundus. Lineage (NCBI taxonomy): Eukaryota > Metazoa > Chordata > Aves > Charadriiformes > Laridae > Chroicocephalus > Chroicocephalus ridibundus. The sequence continues at coordinate 292,624 of NW_026961165.1, read as the reverse complement.
ACCCCCTTGCTTTCTAAACTCCTTCTCCGAGAGGAGTCTAGGTGCGGCTGGATCCCATCCTCGCCCCGGACTTGGGCAACGGTTCACCTCTAAAGGATCATATCTGCGTGATCAAACCCTTCGTATCGCTCAGCTAAGATGGCAAAGTCTGGCATGCTGTTAGTCACTTACTGAGAATCTGTTGCGGCAAGGCTTCTCTCAACCTAGAGGAGCAGAACCTTAAGTGAGTGTCCCCGGGAAACGCTGGCAAACAGGCCGCTGCCTTGCAAGGAAGCTCAAAGGGCTCTTGGTCTGTCCGCTAGGTCTATAGCAAGCTAACTGACTCACAGTGTCTTGACTCTGGTGCCAGCCACCCCACAAAGTTCAAGTGCCACTCGTAGCGACTCCTGCTGGTCGTTATAGCTCGAGCAGCAGCCTGGAGGAAAAAGGGGGGTGACATCGCAACAGCGGTCAAATACAGAACAACCGGTTAAAAATTGCACAATACTGTGCCAGAGACTCTAAAATAACTGGCAAGACAACGACAGGGCAACACCATGCAAGATCTAACCTTACACAGGGCAGTACAAGGCAACATACAATCAAATGCAGAGCAGACAATGAAAGAATTGACGGTACGGTGCCATACAACGGTAGAATATATCAGATGTCGGTCACCACAATGACAGAGCAATACAAGGCAAGACGTAACGCGATACGGGGCCCTACCAGGCGACACAGTCAAGGAAACAACAACCCATGAAAGAATTCACAATACAGCGCGGTCCTAGGACGGAACGTGTAAAATGACCGTCGAGACAGTGACAGGGCAATACAATGCAAGACACAACACCATACCAGGTGGTAACAAGGCAACATGCAGCCAAACGAAGAACAACCGATTAAGAAACCCAGCATACGTTCAACTGTAATACCAGAAAACATCAGAAGGCAGTCAAGACAACGACAGCACACTATAACATGAGAAGTAACACAATACACAGCAGTACAAGGCATTACACAGTCAAATAAAGAAGAACCGATTAAAAACCACACAATACAGTGCGGTGCGATGCCAGAGTGGATCAGAAGGCAGTCGAGACTATGACGGGGCAATATAATGCAAGATGTTACACAATACAGGGCGGTACAAGGCATTAGAAAGCCAGATGAAGAACAACCGATTAAAAAACCCGCAATACAGCGTGGTACGAGGCCCGAACAGATCAGAAGGCAGTCAAGGCTACGACGGGGCAATATAACACGAGACATAACGCAATAGAGGGCGGTACAAGGCATTACACAGTCAAAGAACAACCGATTAAAAAAAAAAAACCACGCAACACGGTGTGGTACGATGCCAGAATAGATCACAGAGCAATCAAGAGCGTGACGGGGCAACACGATGCGAAACCGATACTGAGTGAGGCGGAGCAATACTATTTCAAATATACAAGAACATAGTACGGAACCAAATTCTTAAGCGTACGACACAAGACCATCTCAAATGGCAGTCAAGGAAGTTACCGAGCAACGTAATCCCGATTTGCACAAAATGGTACCATCAGGCACCATCACGTCCGTCAACACTAAGTTGTACTGCAATATCCCCCGCATCACACGCGCCGTACCCTTCTGCTCACCTGCTCCGCATGGATTCTGGGTTTGGACTTTGTGGCACACTCTGGTTCTGGCACCTAAAACACCTAAGACACACAATATTACTCTTGAGCTTACGGGAAACCACCACCCCCATGCGCTACCTCTCTGCTACCCAGCTCACCTCCAACGCTCGTCCGGCTCCGGATGCCTGCGGCGCCTGCAAAACCAAAGACAAACACTCCCCTGAGCCGCAATGTAGCACTGGGCTATTAGACGCCAACGTGTCCACAACCGCCTCACTTGCTGGGACTACTCAGTGGGTGCGCAGCATCGCCCCTCTGACCCTGCATGTCACACCAACCGAAGAAACACACGCCGAGATACTGCCCAAAACCCTACCAAATTCCCCATCTCCCACTCCCTCACCTTGCCCGCCCATCCTCCCCCGAGGCGTGCAACCTGAAGGCTCGCAAACCACCCATAAAACCCAACAGACATGGGTTGCTTTAAAACTTGAAAGTTGCTCCCTCTGAGGCAGATGTGATAAGGTCAGCAGCGGCGGGTGGGCTGAAGTGACTGACTCATCCCCATCCCCACATCCCACGTCATTCATTGCTTCAAAACTTCAAATTGGAAAGAACCAATACATACAGTACTCAGAGCCACATCTTCTCTCTAATACCACGTGCTGACTCACCTTCTTACATTGCTCTCCTCTCCTACGCTGCCCCGCCAAGCTTGTCCTGTTGCATCTGCAAGAACGACATCAGAGAAATCACCCTGAGGCAGAGCAATAGAGTCATAACAACAAAAAGCCTTGCACCTTTTTACAAATACCATCTAAGGTCCAAATACAACCGTACACAAAGAAAATTACAAAAAAAAAAATCCGCACCAAAACCAGCTGTACCCTCTTCCACATGAACTCTTCTTCACTGCTGCTGTATTGCCTTTCCAACATGCCTCTGCTCTTCCCAAACAAAACAGAAGAGGTGTCTACACAGCCTCCCAAAGGCTACCCTGAGACAACTCTAACACCTTTGCCCCGATCTACTGGGATTCATGTACTACATATAGACTCTCCACAGGATTCCGCCCACCCTGGACACTACGTGCCCAGGCAGGGCAGCCCCGAGCCAAACACTCACGGTTACGGACAGACACTACACGGAACGCTACGAACGACACGCCTCAAAGATGAGAGAAAACTCTCAGCAAGAAAGATGACACGGGGACCAAAGTCACCGTCGTGCAAGAAAATCTGTGGGATCGTGATGATGTCAACATGAAGACGCTCTACGGAACCCCCTGAAGCAAACTGTAGAACGTGATGGTACGTAATAAGAATGGACTGTTGAGCCCGCTAAGATGGACGTGCAGGAAGTCTGGCTTCAAGACCTAAGAACGTAACGACGCAGGGAAGAACTCCCAGACGTGGAAGTGGGCCGTCCAGAAACTTCCGAGAGGCAAGATTGATGCACGCTTTAAGATGCTAACGCAAGAAGAGCATCAGATGAATGGTGCTACGCCCACAGGCCCAAGCATTCGAGACCCTAAGGATGACGCCCAGGGCCCCACGTCGTGCTCCTGGAGCTCAAAGATGACCTCGAGACCCAAGAAGGGGCGAAGATACACAACACAGACCACATGAACGACATGACAACACGCACGGGCTGGAACTGCCCTGCCCGGGACACGCTAGCGTCACACTGAGCAGTAAGCAACATCCTTTACCTTCCTAAATATGACTGTGCCCCGGGACAGCCCTCGCCACTACGCTAACGTCAAAGACCCCATTTTGCAATTGTCCACCTCGGCCCCTCTCCGGCGCCTGACTGTCAACTTAGCTTTTGGAGGGCCAGCCATCTGAATCCTTCTTCGATGCGGTCCGCAAAAACCAGCCATCCGATACATTTCCGCAGTCACCAGGTTCCTCCTCTTCCTCTGCAAAAGGAAAATAAAACATAATCCCAGAGGCCGCCACAGCACCAGCAATAAGCATCCTGAGAGGAGATGCCAACCTCTTCGACGACACGCTCAGCCTCCCGAATGCCGTGGCGTTCTGCTTGCCCGCTCTGCGCCGATTCCGGAGTCCGAGGCTGCAATGATAGTTATTCACAGCACCTAAGAGACCAAGAAACACAACATTACCACTGCGCTTCTGCCAAACCGCCACACCATCAACTCCTATCTTCTGTCTTCATTCACATGAAAAAAAAAGTACCCAATTGTATTCATAGAGGCGCCAGTCACATCTTCCCTCTAATGCCACATGCCGAGCCACCTCCGTACAGCGCTCCTCTCGGCTCCCCTACGTCACCCTGCACATCTCATCTCTCGGCATCTAAAAAGAGAAAAAAAAAAAAATCCAACATTACGCCGATGCAGAGCGATAGCTTAATTCCAAAGGTCTTGTTTCTACTTCGGAACACTGTTCAATTAGATCCAACTACAGCCTGCCATCAAAAAAAACAAACACAGAAAAAGCCCACAAACATTACACCCCACACAAAGCAGCCTGAACATCTTTGAGATACTGTGTCCTTCACTGACTGTGAACAGCCTCTCCGACTTGGCTCTGCTTATGCCAACACCCACTAATAAAACACCCACGCACCCAACCTACTGAGAGCAAATTAATTCCAGATGACTACCCAACCTTTGCCTCGGTCGCCACAGATCCACATATTAACTGTAGACTCTCGTCACTATTCTGCCTGCCCTGGACTCTACACACCCGGGCAGGGGGGCTCCGAGCCAGACACACACACAAGCACAGACCAACACTACACAAAACGCTAAAAACAACGCATCTCAAGGATGAGAGAAAACTCTCAGCAAGAAGGATGACACCCAGACGGAAGTCACCGTCGGGCAAGACGACCTGGAGACCGTGGTGGTGATGTGAAGAGGCTCTATGGAAGCCCCTGAAACAGAGTGTAGGACATCATCATCTGTGATAAGAAGGGACTGTCAAGACTGATAAGATGTATGCGGGGGAAGCCTGGCTTCAAGACCTAAGAACATAATGACATAGGGAAGAAGTCCCAGTTGTAGACGCGGGCCATCCGGAAACTTCCAAGACGCAAGACCAATGCAAGCTTTAAGCTTCTAACGCAAGACGACCAGCAGCCGAATGGTGCTATGCCCATGGGTGCAGGCGTTCGAGACCCTAGGGATGGCGCCTGAGGCGCCATGCCGTGCTCCTGGAGCTTAAAGACGACCTCGAGACCCAAGAAAGGTCTAAGACACAGAACACGGACCACACGAAAGACAACAACACACACAGGCTGGAACCACCCTGCCCGGGAATGCCGAACAGTAAGCCGCATCCCTTACGTGCCTAAAGGAGACTGCCCTCCAGGACAAACCTCTCCCCTACGCCAACTTCAAAGACACCTTTTTGCAATTCTCAACCTCGTCCCCTCTCGAGCGCCAGTCTCTCAACTTAGCTTTTGGAGGGCCAGGGGTCCGAATCCATCCTTGAGGCAGTCCACAGAAAACAGCCATCCAGTACGTTCCTGTGGTCACCAGCTTCCTCCTCTTCCTCTGCAAAAGGAAAAGAAAAAAAAAAGTTATCCCAAAAGCAGCCACAGCACCAGCAATAAGCATCCTGAGAGGAGATGCCGACCTCTTCCACAACACCCTCAGCCTCATGAACACCGAGGCATTCTGCTCGCCCGCTCAGCGCCAATTCCAGAGTCTGACGCTGCGGCAACAGTTATTCACGGCACCTAAGATACCAAGAAACACAGCATTACCACTGCGCTACTGCCAAACCACCAGTCCCGTGCTCCTCCTCGATACTATCTGGCTCGCCTCAAATGCGAGAGCCTAGAGCACACCAGGCTCCGACGACACCCGAACCCATCTGCAAAACCTGTCCAAGAAGGACTCATGAACCCGGCTACCTTTTCTAGCCCTCCCCCAGTGCCAAAACTTTAGAAACCCCTTCTCTTCTCCCTGAGCTGCCAGGGAAGGAGCCCCACTTCTTCCCCATAGATCCCACCCTTTATTTGCCAGCCCGAACACCCGGCATTGGACACTTCTTGAGAGCCACTCTTCCCAGCCTCTCCCTGCGTCCCACCACCACCTCCTATCTTCTGTCTTCCCACGGACTCTGGGCTCTGCTGCAGACCCACAGAGTCAGTGAAGCCCTGATCTGACCTATACCAGGGGCCTGCCACAAGCCGCAAAGGCTCCAGGGACACGGCAAAACCCTGAGCACGGTGGGGGAAGGTGACAAGGCACCCCACATCCTGAAATACGTTATGCTTTATGGCCCTGCTGCTTTCCTGAGAAATGTGGAAACTCCATCTACAGCTGCAGACAAGGTGCTCACCCAGTCCCTGCAAAGTAATCTCATCATCTGCCCGATTGAGACAAATTCTATTGGCATCTTATCTGGGATACAGCAAAGCTAGTGGGGGAAAAAAAAAAAAAAAACACAAACAAGAAAGTTCCGTCTTCAATACAGTCAGGGATTCCAGGAAAATGCGCCACGCCTGGAAGAGAGAAAACCATACCCTTAAACTATCTCACCGCCCCCTAAGACTCATTACCACGCGACTCACCTGAAAAACCACAAGGAAGAGAACCGGCACATGAGGCCGCTCTCTACTATACACGCTGCCAAACCTCACCTGGTCCTGAAGGTCTTGCCACCTCCAGCTTCTTACCTGCTATTCTCTAAATGGGATAACATCTCCACCCAAGGAGCTGAGCCGCCTCCAAAGCTGCAATCGACTGAAGGACAGGCAGAGCTCTGACCCTGGAGACACCTGGCAGCAGAACGAGCTGCCCCAGCAGAGGCTGTGGGTTATATACCCCGGGCCCCGCCCAACGCCCTTCCCACCAGCACCTGGGAAAGGGCCTGGCTGACCTCCACAAGGCATAGAGCCTGCCAGAGGAAAAGCTGCTCCTTTCCTCACAGGCCTGAGAAGTACAGCATGCAAAACACCAAAACGGAGAAAGCGACCCTTAGAGGAACGGACAATATGTGCTCTTTTATTACAACTACATCAACTGTGTCAGCAACAGGGCCCGGTAGGTAAGTAAACTTAATTAAACTTCTGCAGGGCGTAGACATAAAGAGAAAGACATCATCCTAACCTAAATAGGCCAGAAGATCATGAAGCACAGTAACAATATTTTTATCAAGACTCAATGTGCTTTAGTTTCCTTGTAAAAGAAACCCCACAACGAGTCATACAGCATTTCTAGCAAGACGACGCATATTATCCGACTTCTGCCAGAACTGTGTTCTGGATCGGACCGACAGACAGAGTGCAAGCAGAGGCTTGTGTGCCGCCTGTAATGCAGTGGCTGAGAAAGAACCAAGGCTTGGGGCCGCCGCTCTCCTCGGCCGAGTCTGCTCCGGTGCCCTGTCTGTCATCATTGCTGTTGTGCCTTAGGCCATGCAGTAAAACAAGTGACACATGCTCCCTTTTAACTTCTCTCCTGAGGCAGAAAAGAACAAGAGAGAGAGACTTAGGGACTGAAAGATAAACTGAACTGTAATGAAATCTTAACAGCAAAATAATACCAAGAAAAGACAACAGTAACAAGAAAACAATTAAATATATACAGGACATACACAACCCGATACAGAGCTCCCAGGATGACCGCTGCTTCACTGGCAAAGTCCGGAACCAGACTCCGTGACAGTCCGGAACCAGACTCCGGACCTGGTTGCATAAATGCACGGATCGAGGTCAAAGGACAATGAACAGACAGAGGAGTCTTCAGAGGCCAGACAACAGGTACCGACCCCTTTGATCCCTCCGCTTTTATACTGAGTGTGATGAGGATGGGATGGAATACCCTATCAGTCAGATTCGGGTCACCGGTCCCGTCTACTCTTCACTATGGGTACAACCCCTCTACGCTTTTCTGCTTCCAACCCTCCAACAGGGCATATATAAAAGTTAGCTGGGCTGTGCTGTTGTAGGAATAAGTATAAGCAAGAGCCTCTCCGCACGGCATCCCTTCGCATTAAGTGTAAATATAAGTTCTTGGTGCTCTGAAGGCAGATACTACCTGAAAAATACGTCATTATTTTCAGAGAGTTCACTTCATTGGAAGAGACTTACCTGAAAAGTAAAGTGACTGCAAACAACACCAGTTCTGTTGTACCTCAGACCAGCACTTCCACACATGGCTACGTAACCTCACATTCACATGAAAAAAAGAAGAAGTGGCCAAATGTATTCATGGAGCCGCCGGTCACATCTTCCCTTTAAGACCTCGGGCTCAGCCACCTTTGTCCTGCACCCCCATCAGCTCCCCTGTGTATCCCTGGCCACCTCATCTCTCTGCATCTGAAAAAAAAGCAACACACCAACATCAAACATTACCCTAATGCAGAGCAGTAGCTTAATTCCAAAGGTCTTGTTTCTACTTAGGAACCCTGTTCACATAAGTCCAACTACAGCCTGTCATCCAAAGAAGAGACGCCTGCAAACATTACACCCCACACAATGCAGGTTTACCATCTTTGAGATACTGTCCCCTCCACTAGCCATGAACACCCTCTCCAACTTGTCTCCGCTTATGCCAGCGCCCACTAATGAAACACCCATCCACACAGCCTCTCGAAAGCTAATCAATTCGAGACGACTGAGCAACCTTTGCCTGGGTCTAGACAGATCCTCATATTCAGTACAGACTGCTGTCGTGATTCTGCCTACCCTGGACGCTACACACCCAGGCAGGGCAGCCCCAAGCCAAACACACACAGACTGACGCTACACAGAACACAACAAACGACGCGCCTCAAGGATGAGAGAAAACTCTCAGCAAGAAGGATGACACCGGGACCAAAGTCATCGTCGGGCAAGACAGCCTGCAGGACCGTGATGGTGACGATGTGAAGAGGCTCCACAGAACCCCCTGAAACAAAGTGTAGAACTTCACAGTTCCTGAGAAGGGACTGTTGAGCCTGACAAGATGGACACACAGGAAGCCTAGCTTCAAGACCTAAGAACTTAACGACACAGGGAAGAAGCCCCAGTCGCTGACGCGGGCCATCCAGAAAGTTCCAAGATGCAAGACCGATGCACGCTTTAAGATGCTAATGCAAGAAGAGAGGCAGACGGTTGGTGCTACGCCCACGGGTGCAGGTGTTCGACACCGTAAGGATGGCACCCAATGCACATTCCGTGCTCCTGGAGCTTAAAGATGATCTCAAGACCCAAAAAAAGGGTCTAGGATGCAAAACACAGACCACACGAACGACACGACAACACACACAGGCTGCAACTGCCCTGCCTAGGATGCGCTAACATCACACTGGACAGTAAGCTACATTGTTTACCTGCCCAAAGGAGACTGTGCCCCAGAACAGCCCTCCCCCCTACACTAACGTCAAAGACCCCATTACACAATTGTCAGCCTCCACCCCTCTCCAGTGCTGGTCTCTCAACTTAGCTTTTGGAGGGCTAGCATCTGATTCCATCCTCGACGTAGTCCACAAAACACAACCATCCGATACGTTCCTGCAGTCACCGGCTTACTCTTCCTCTGCAAAAGGAAAAGGAAAAGAGAAAGTCATCACAAAAGCAGCCACAACACCAGCAATAAGCATCCTGAGAGGAGATGACGACCTCCTCCACAAAACCCCTCAAGCCTCCTGAATGCTGATGCAGTCTGATTGCCTGCTCCACACAGATTCTAGAGTTGGATGCTGTAGCGACAGTTATTCACGGCACCTAAGATACCAAGAAACACAGCATTTGCACTGCGCTTCTGCCAAACCACCAGTCCTGTGCTCCTCCTCAATACTATCTGTCTTGCCTCAAATGCGAGAGCCTAGAGCAGACTAGATACCATCAACAACCAAACCCAATTACAAAACTGGTTTGAGAAAGACACATGAACCCGCCTCCCTTTCCTAGCCATCCCCCTCCTGAACCATCAGGGAAGGAGGCCCACTGCTTCCCCACAACTCCTGCCCCTTATTTTCCAACTGCTCCTCAGGACCTGCTGTTCTGAGCCCTGCCCTGTGTTTGGCAGGCACCTCCTGTCTTCCGCCTTCATAGAGACTCCGGGCTCTGCTACAGACCTGGAAAGCCGGGAAAACAGTTACAGAACCTACTGGTAGCCTCCCGCAAGAGCTTTAGGGCCACCGTGATACCCTGCATGCTCTGGGGCAAAATGATGAGCCATCCCTGCTGCTTCCTCAAAACAAACAAACTCAATATATAGATACGTACAAAACACTCACCCTAAATCCTACTCCAGTATCTCATAACACACACAATTAAGACTAATAAAAACACCAACTAACATAGTGTACATCAAAATTGGAAAAAAACACAAGATTTTATCTTCAATGAAGTCAGAAATTATAGTAAAACACACCACCTGCCATAAGCAAAAAAAAAAAGATACATACTATTAAGCCATTTAAACAAACCAAATGCTCCCTACAAAACTAAAGATATGGGGGGAAAAAAAAAAAAAGATAACATACAACTCCACTTTCTATGGCAACCACCCTTACATTGAGAAGCCTTACCTCTGATGTCTTACCTATGCTAGTTTAAACGCTAAAACAAGCCTTCCCAAACAGCTGCACAAGCTCCAAAACAACTCTTAAGAAGCTCCAGAGCTCCGACCCTGGAAAAGACCAGCAGCAGAACAAGGTCCTGCCCTGAAGCTGTGGCTCATATACCCCGGGCCCCACCTGAGGCCCTCAGGCCCCACCCACCACCTTTCCCACAATCCCCTGGGTAAAGGGTGGGGCCAACCCCCAGAAGCATAAAAGCACCTGAAGGTGCAGCAGGTGTTGTTATTTGCTTTAAGTTTACTATTTACAAAGTAGTGAAGAGTGACCCTTGATAGAAAAAGCATTATCTGCTCCTCCCTTGCAGCTACACCTATTGCATCAATGACATGTCCAGGTGAGCAATTAAGTTATTTTTTTATGGAATGTAAATAGAAAAAAAATAAACATCAGACTTATCTCTATAGAAAAGTAGCTTATTCAATGCAATGATAACAGTATTATTAAAATTTATGTACTTGAGTGTCCTTCAAAAAAAAAATACAAACCCAAACACAATCTATTACTATGGGGTCATTCCTTATTTCTAGCAAGACCGTGTGTACTAACGAACTTCTGCCAGAACCCCTTTTTGGATGGGAGTGAATAACAAAACAGAATCAGATTCTATGAGAAAACTTTCTCAAAAACATTTTCCTCTGTGAAATAAGTTATTTATTGTAAATTGCTAGCAATTTAAAGTCATATTGATAATCTCATTTTGACTTGTTACTCAACAGCACTACTTGAGTCCCAAAATACAGAAAGCAACAAAAAAGCATGGAATTACAAGTCATGTATTTCCTGAACCTGCATAAAGCACCCTAATTAACATCTAAGTAGCTAGAACAAAAACAAATTTATATACATAAACTCATATTTTACAATAGGTATAAAAATGAGAAATTCTTCTTTATTTCAATGCCTCATGCCCATATAGACAGGTTTTATTCCATTTTTAAACACACATTCCCCCCATGAATTTTCAGGCATTTTTAGGTTGTGAACTGCCTCTTTTGGGGGGGACCCAGTGTGACAACCCACACCCCCCCGGAAAAGGTCTTCTTTTGACTTAGAAATACCATCTGGAGTACAATTACAGCCTGACATTAAAAAAAAAAAAAACCAAACTACACAAACATCACACCCCACACAAAGCAGCTTTAACATCTTTGAGATGCAGTCTGCTTCACTACTGCTGAACAGCCCCTCCCACATAGCTCTGCTCATCCCAAAAAAACCCTTAATTAAAGAGCTGCCCACACCACCTGCTGATGGCTAACTTGATGGGAGTTGACTGTACCACCTTGGCCTCAACAGTCTCATTAGATCAATGTATTAACCATATACTCTTACTGCTGTTCCCCCTACCCCTGACTCTACAGCCCCAGGCAGCGCAGCTCCAAGCCAAACACACCCACGTGCAGCCCAACACCACACAGCACTAGAGACAACGTGACTCCAAGATGAGAGAAAACTCTCCACAAGAAGAGCGACTTTCAGACAAGAGACGCTGTCGGGCAAGAAGAGCGACTTTCAGACAAGAGACGCTGTCGGGCAAGAAGAGCGACTTTCAGACAAGAGACGCTGTCGGGCAAGAAGAGCGACAGGGCTGCAGCGCTGACACGACCAGGCTCTACAGCCAAGCCATAAAAGAGTCAAATGTAACGGACCATTCCAAGAAGTTCCTGTCAAAACGGAGATGACGTATGTGCAGGAAGCATGGCTTCAAGACCCGAGAACGTAAGGATGCAGGGAAGAAATCCCAGTGCGTAACAGCAGGTGGCTAGAACGGCTAGGGCTCAGAGAAGAGAGCTGCTCAGGCAGCCGGGAACGACGCTGCAGAAGAGGACCATTCAGAAACTCCTGAGAGGCAAGTCCTATCTGCACTTTAAAATTGTTATGCAAGAAAAGAAGTGCCCATTGGGCACTCTGCCAATTAGCACAGGCATTTGAGACCCTACAGGTGGTGCCCGAGGCACATGCTGTGCTCCTTGAGTGCAAAGAGAAATAAGGACACCAAAACTTAAGGAAAGTCCAAGACACAGAAGACAGAGCACACAAACTACACAACCAAAGACACAGGCCAGAACTGCCCTGCCCAGCACACACTAGCTTTGTGCTGAAAAGTAACCCACTCCCTTTACCTACTCAGAGGAGACTGCTCCCGCATAGCCCTCTGCTCTAGCCTGACTTTAAAACTCCTCCCTGAAACTGTCAACCTTGGCCCCCCTCCAGCACCTGTCCCTCTACTTCGCTTTCAGAGGGCCAGTGGTCTGAATTCATCCTTGACAAAAAAAAACACAACAAACAGCTAACTGATGTGTTCCTGCAGTCACCATGTTCCTCTTCATCAGCAAAACAAAAAGAAATCACAGCTCCAGCAGTGACCACCATGACAGTAGATGCCAACCTCTTCCACAACACCCTCATCCTCAGAGGTGCCATGGCAATCCACTCACCTGCTTCACGTCGATTCCAGTCAGAGGCTGCAGCAACAATTATTTATGGCACCTAAGATACCAACAAACACAAAATTACCATTGCATTTCTGCAAAATCATCAGTCCCGTGCTCCTCCTCCACACTGTCCAGCTCACCTCAAATGCAAGAGACTAGAACAGACCAGACCCTGTCGACACCCAAATCCAAATGCAAAACCGATATGACAGAGACTGATGAACCCACCTCCTTTTCCTAGCCAGCCCCCAGCGCCAAAACTTTAGAAACCCCTTCTCTTCTCCTCAACCGTCAGGGAAGGAGCCTCACTTCTTCCTGACAGCTCCCATCCTGTATTTGCAACCCTGAACCCCCTACGCCGGCTGCTTCTCAGGAGCAGCTCTTCTGAGCTGTGCCCTGCGTTTGGCAGGCACCTCCTATCTTCTGTCTTCCCACAGACTCTGGGCTCTGCATCAGACCCACAAAACAAATAATGTCCTGACACAATCTATGAGGGGCCTGCTGCCCGCTGCAAAAACTCTAGGGACACCGTGGCACTCCATGGGCAACGGGGAAAGGTGATGAGCCATGCCATACCCTGAACGACGCTATGCCTTACGTCCCTGCTGCTTTCTTGAGAAATGCTGGTGCCATATATGCAGATGCATACAAAACGCTCACCCTAACCCCCATAAGATAATCTCATCATCAACCCAATTAAGAGAAACAATATCAGCAATTTACACAGCATACTGCAAAACTGGTGAAAAACCCACAGTTCTATCTTCAATAAAGTCAGAAATTCTAGGAAAACGCAGTGCTCCTAGAACAAAGAAAAGCATACTATTAAACCATCTGGGCACCCCTTAAACACTCATCACAAAGTTATGACCCGAAAAAAAAAGGAGCATACCAGTCAACTTTCTACCATACAGGCAGCTGGATGTTTACTGCTCCCGAAGGTCTCAGCTCAGCCTTCTCACCTCTGCCTCCCTAAATGCCGAAACACGCCTGCCCAAACAGCTGAGCCTGTCCCAAAGCTGCAGCAAAGCGAGGGACCAGCAGAGCACCCACCCCACGGGGCCCAGCAGCAGAATGAGCTCCTGAGCCCGGGCTGGGGCTCGTGTACCCCGGGCCCCGCCCACCGCCCTTCCCACAATCCCCTGGGAAAGGGGCAGGGCCAACCCCCAGAAGACGTGAAGGCGGGTGGCAGCGGGAGCAGCAGCTTTCCTTCTCCTGCCTTAAGTTCCCAGCAGGCGAAGCGCCTCCCCTTTTTATTTCCATTTGGGATTAACCTCTGGTGATTCTCTTACCGCTTTTGTGTGATTTCTGTCCAGTTGTTGCTGTGGAGAAGAGAGCTCTGCAGGGGTTGCATTATTTTTGCGATCTTCAGATATTTTTGTGGTTAACTGATAATCGTGTTTTATCGTTTTGGAAGAGTGTTGGAAGCATATGATTTCCAGAAGACTTATGAGCATTTACGGACGGGCTCCTGGAGGACTAAAGTGCCATAGAGACGCGCGTCGGAGGACTGAGGGGGCACTTCCGGGGTCGTGGAGGACCGAAGTGCCACGGAGACGCGCGTCAGAGGACTGAGGGGGCACTTCCGGGGTCGTGGAGGACCGAAGTGCCACGGAGACGCGCGTCGGAGGGCTGAGGGGGCACTTCCGGGGTCGTGGAGGACCGAAGTGCCACGGAGACGCGCGTCGGAGGACTGAGGGGGCACTTCCGGGGTCCTGGAGGACCGAAGTGCCACGGAGACGCGCGTCGGAGGACTGAGGGGGCACTTCCGGGGTCCTGGAGGACCGCGAGGTCACGTAGATGGAAACCCGGAAAACTGCCGGGCACTGACGGGGCCGTGGTAACGTGTAAGAGCTGATGCGGAGGGGCCGATGGCCGCTCTGGAGGCCGGGCGGGCGGCACCGATGCCGCTCCAGGTGGCGCGGAGCTCGCCAGAGTCCCGGCGGTCCTGGTTCGCCCTCCGGCCGCCGCTCTCTTGAGACTGCGGCCGGACGGGCCTCCGCGAAGCCGCGCCTGCGCACGAGCTGCGGAACCCACGCGGCGCCGGCGGCGGGGGCCGAGGGGGGCCGGGAGGCGCGGGCACTGCGCATGCGCCGCCCCCCACCTGCAGGACGCGCCTTCAGCCGCCAGGCGGCAGCACCCGCTCCGGTATTGACACACATCTGTACGTTTAGGGAATTTACGTTGCCCATTTCCTACGTTAACGCTTTTGATACCGAATATCTATTTAGGCTGTCTGCCTACACACCTAGTTTGACACTAATATCTTTTTATAAACGCATCTAAGTATTTTTATATTCTAGGATCTTTCATATAACACAGAATCACAGAATCCTTAGAGACAGAGGTTTTTATTTTGAACTTTTACATACATAATTTATATATATGTATGTTTCTCATTCCCTATTTCAATGCATCCTGCCCATAGTTACAGGTTTTCACATTTTTTAATGCATCCCAAGAATTTTCAGACATTCTGGGGCCGCGACCCACTTCTTTTGGGGGGGCAACTCCACGTAACCCCCCCCCCCCCATCTCCCACTCACCTGCTCCTCTGCTGCATCATCGCTGCCCCAGTGACATCGGGGTGCCCCAAATGACACCATCACCCCCCAAGACACACACACACAGACACCCTTCTATTCACCCCAAAAAAAGGCTTAAAACGCCCAGACCCAGGGCTGGCCCCTTCTCCTCAGGGGGGCTCCGCCACCGGCTGCAAACCTGGGCTGGGGCATCTCTCGAGCAGCACGAGACGCCTACGACGAGGCACCTGGAAAACAAAAATCCCCAATTATAGCTCAGCATCCCAAAAAAACAGCACAGAAGAGAGCAGAGGAATTCCGTCAGACGGAGGGACGGGACAGGAGCTGGGGAAACAGCTCAGCTCGAAATACAGCACAGCCTTCAAAAGCCAGCGCCATTTGAACTCTTAAAAGTCAGGATTAAGACTAATCAGTGCCATTTTGAACACGTTCTTAGCATAAGGGCGAACCCTCCGGCTGGTGCTGGGAAACACCTGGCCCTTTCCCTTTCACTGAGAAGGTGTGCATGAAGTTTACATCCACCCAGTGAAAATACTTACCCTGTGAAAGTACTTGGCTTTCCTTCGGCGCTAATTTAACTTGCACGGCTGTGAACGGATACTATTAAACTATCCGTCTCCAAAATACACAGCTATGATTTGACCACGGGGGGTTTTTTGTGTGCTACACGAGGAGGAGGAGGGACATCGGGGCAGCGGCGCTGCCCGAGAGAGACACTACTGGCTGCCGGGAAAAGGCGGCACTGAAAGCCAGACAGAAGTACTTCAGAGCACTCTGCCAAAAAAACGGGGGGGAAAACCGCGTAACATTCAGTTGTCTCTCCTTTTAAACATTTCGAACAAATACCTAACTGCCCAGGTACACCTCATAAATTGTACACTACAGCCGTTTAGGCGGCTGCAGTTTAAACTATGCAAGTCAGTTTGTCGATTATACAACTCTCACTTTTTTTTTTTTAGCTTCATTTAACATAGAAAAATCAGTGAGAGAAAAAACTCCTCCAAATGGTTTTACTTTTGGGGGCGGGGAATCAAATCGCCGGCGCCGCGATCTGTAGGGCTACCAAAAAGGACCGGCAGATTCGCGAATGCTTTTGGCTGTGCTGAAGGCGCAGAGGAACGCGTTTTTATGGTATCTCGACTGTTCCAACCGAGAACCCAAAGGCCGGCGATGCCAGCAACTGGGGGAGACGCGCGGCACTTGGGCCTGCGGAAGGAAATGAACTTCCTCCCGAGGTT
The DNA here is from genome assembly GCF_963924245.1 of Chroicocephalus ridibundus. NCBI lineage: Eukaryota > Metazoa > Chordata > Aves > Charadriiformes > Laridae > Chroicocephalus > Chroicocephalus ridibundus. The sequence continues at coordinate 276,255 of NW_026961165.1, read as the reverse complement.
ACAGAAAAAGGACATTGTTGAAGCCGTAACTCACCAAAACCACAACCAAAACCACAGGATTCGCCGTCACGAGTTAAACGCTGCTGCTGCTTCACGGCAAAGCCTGGAGAACACAGAGAGGCGATGCCCGTTTGTCCCGTTTTGTCCATGTCTCCTCTTTGACCTCAATCGCCTTTAGGACAGATGCCAGTATCTCAGTGAGGTTTTCGAGTACCGCTGTGAAATATTTTAAAGACTTATTGACTGAGAAAGCATAAAGTTTTTATCGTGAAAGCAAAGCCTGCTTCTTCTGGACATGTGAACTCTTACAAACAGTTCCTTCCCTCTTCTAGTACAGAATTATTTTCACAGTATCGTTTGACAGTGAGCACCCAGAAAGAGAAGAATATGCTTTCAGGAAGAGAAAAATAAATGGAGGGAAGTAAGCTTTGCAGAGGCGTAACGTGCTCCAGGACAGACTTTATTTTGTTTTTAGGATTGTGAGGGACGGACTGTAAATTCCCTGCCGAGGGGCAGGAGCCCCTCCAAGCCTTCAGTGGAACGCCTCAAACACTCGCAAGGAAATAAATAACGCAGGCCTGGCCTTCAAACAGCTGATGAGGCTCACACTTCTGGCGGCTGAAAGTGTGGGAGAACTGTCTTGTGAAGACAGGTCGGTTCTGCCACTCGTGCCCTGAGCTCGCTCGTTCTCAGTTCTCGAGGCCGTTGTGTCCCATGAGTGACCTTTGCTTCATTATCCGCGAAACGCACATGAAAGCGCACGCCCTGCATGTGCTAATGAAGATTACAGAGATCACGCTAAACATGTGTGACCATGGCACTCGTCTCTCCACCCAAATCATGGCACACGTCACCGGGGAGAAGGGAGAAACCTGAGCTGAGCCCGTCCTCAGCAAGGAGGGCGGACCGTGCTGATTCAGCAAACGTAAAAGGGGAAAATAAGTGCCCCGAGGGAACAAAAAAGAAACAAAAGAAATAGATAGTGCCTGGGAAGATTCTTCCCAAGAAAGAAGAAGATTATGCCTGGGAAGAATCCCTGAAAAAGACGCTGGAACCAGGACCCGCGATCTCTTTATCTCTGTCTTTTTCTCTGTCTTTTCCTCTCTCTGTCCCTCAGTTTCTCTTTTCTCTTGGAATTGTTAAGTAACAGTTAGAGCTGTGAAGTGATGACCTTAAGATGACCTTAAGTACGACCTTAAGCACCGCTTGCCATAAGTTGTCCTACACCTGGTGTTAACTAACACAATGTACACCCCAACACCTGCCATAATTTTTTATATACCTAACCAATTATCGTGGGCTTGTTAAGATCTATACTAACCATTTTGGTAAGCTAATAAATGTTTCTGTATGGACCTTGAGATTTATCTCACCTTAGTCCGTGCCGCTGAGAATTTACAAATCTGAAGTCACTTACCCTCCCCTCTTTCCTGACAGCGGGAAGCGATAAGGATTTTGTTAAAATATTTCACAGAAAAACTATAGGAGGAGCGCTGGCACATCCTTCCCGTTAACTTCAGAGTCCACACTACAAGTACCTCAGGAAAAAAGCAGACGCGCATCGCAGACGCACCTCGTACTCGCAGAGCACTCCGGATTCTTTCCGTCTGTCCTGTACCATCACGGCAGAAGGAAGGGCGACCACGGAGAAACGCTGGCAGCTGGAATTCTGCCAAGACAGGAAAAAAACTTCTGGCGTAAAGCTAGGTGGCAATCTAAAGCGTCCTTCTTTCGTGAAGGTCTGTGAAGACTGCAGCCAACGGAGGCTCCTGACGAGTGGGACACGGCCCCAAAGCCTGGGACTCACCGCAGCTCCTGCTTTCAGCGCTGCCCACAGAATTTTCCAGTTCAGGTGCCTCTCTCTTTCTCTGTCCCTTCCTCTTCTGCAGCGCTGGTCACTTGACCATCCTCCACCTAAGAGAACACAGCGGTGTCTTACAGCTCTTGCGATATGAAGCTTCCCAGATGTGCAGCCTTGCACGCACACAACCCTTCCCCATGGCCATACCGTGATTTTGGATACGCGTACGGACCCTGCGGTACATATCAGCAATCTGGTCTGCTGAGGACAACTCAGAGGGGACCCTTCCTCACCCAGAAATGCTTGGCTGTCTCTTCCCTGCCGCAGGAAGCACCTTCTGGCTCAATCACCTTGATGTTGTTCTCTGGCTGTTTCACGTTTTTCAAGCATCTTAAGCTTCACCCACAGCAGCTCCTGTTCAAAGCCAGTAAACGTCCACCAGTCCCAGGTCGCCCACACCAGGAGGGAGAACGGGGCTGAACGGAGACAGCCCAGGCAAGTCTGTGGCAAAGGCAGCCCACGACAACCCCGGGGAGGAGCGGACAACCGCGGCCTCCGGGAGAGAAAGAGAAGGGGCAGCAGTTCCCCGACCACTCGCCCCAGCGGGAGCCCCCCCTGCAGCAGGAGCTCCTGGAGACGCTGCTTTCCCCACCCGGATGCTCCTGGCACCTGCATCGAGAGGCGACCAAGCGCAGCCAGGGGCGGCCGCCGCTGTCGGGAACAGGACGGGGGGAGGACATCTGCCGGCAGTGCCTCGGCTGGGGAGGAGGGCCGGGGCCCGTCTCCTCGCAAAGGAACAGGGAGCGGGGGTGCTGCGGGCCCGGGAGCGGGGGGACGCCGGCCCGGGAGCAGGGGGGGGGCGGCCCGGGAGCCCGGGGACGCGGGGGGAGAACCGTCCCGATGGGGGGGTACGCGAGGGAGGGAGGGAGGGGGGGTCCGAGCCGGAGGACGCGGCGGGGGGGGCCGGGGCCGGGGCCGGCCTGGGAGCCAGGGGACGGGACGCGGGGGGGGAACCGTCCCGGGAGCGGGGGGGTCCGAGCCGGAGGACGCAGGGGGGGTCCGAGCCGGAGGACGGGGGGGGTGGGGCCGGGGCCGGGCTGGGAGCCCGGGGACGCGGGGGGGGGACGCGGGGAGGGGGGGAACCGTCCCGGGAGCGGGGGGGGGTCCGTCCCGGGAGCGGGGACCGCCTACCATCCTCCCGCCCGACGGAAACGCGACCGGCAGACGCCGCTCCTCACGTGACCACCCGGAAGTAACGTACCGGAAAATACTTCGCAGGCTGGCGTGGCGGCGCGACGTGGGCGCCGGTGGTGCCGAGGCTGACGGCCACCGCAAAGCCCGCAGCCCCACGGGCTGTGGGGCCACGCGAGCGGCTGCCAAAGAGCTTTCCAACGAGGCACGGCTTTCCCTCCTGGCTCTTCGGGCGTGGGAGCTGTCGCCAGAGCCGCGGCCCTACCGGAAAATGCTTCGCAGGCTGGCGCGGCTGCACCTGGTGGGCGCCGATGGAACCGAGGCTGACGGCCGCCGGAAAGCCCGCAGCCTCACGGACTGTGGGGCCACGCGAGCGGCTGCCAAAGAGCTTTCCAACGAGGCACGGCTTTCCCTCCTAGGTCTTCGGGCGTGGGAGCTGTCGCCAGAGCCGCGGGCCTACCGGAAAATGCTTCGCAGGCTGGTGGGGCGGCGCCACGTGGGCGCCGGTGGCAGCGAGGCTGACGGCCGCCGCAAAGCCCGCAGCCCCACAGGCTGTTTCGCCAGGCGAGCGGCTGCCAAAGAGCTTTCCAACGAGGCACGGCTTTCCCTCCCTGCTCTTGGGCGTGGGAGCTGTCGCCAGAGCCGCGGCCCTACCGGATAATGCTTCGCAGGCTGGCGCAGCGGCGCCACGTGGGCGCCGGTGGCAGCGAGGCTGACGGCCGCCGCAAAGCCCGCAGCCCCACAGGCTGTTTCGCCAGGCGAGCGGCTGCCAAAGAGCTTTCCAACGAGGCACGGCTTTCCCTCCTGGCTCTTCGTGCTTGGGAGCTGTCGCCAGAGCCGCGGCCCTACCAGAAAATGCTTCGCAGGCTGGTGGGGCGGCGCCACGTGGGCGCCGGTGGCTCCGAGGCTGACGGCCGCCGCAAAGCCCGCAGCCCCACAGGCTGTGGGGCCACGCGAGCGGCTGCCAAAGAGCTTTCCAACGAGGCACGGCTTTCCCTCCTGTCTCTTCGGGCGTGGGAGCTGTCGCCAGAGCCGCGGCCCTACAGGAAAATGCTTCGCAGGCTGGTGGGGCGGCGCCACGTGGGCGCCGGTGGCTCCGAGGCTGACGGCCGCCGCAAAGCCCGCAGCCCCACAGGCTGTTTCGCCAGGCGAGCGGCTGCCAAAGAGCTTTCCAACGAGGCACGGCTTTCCCTCCTGGCTCTTCGGGCGTGGGAGCTGTCGCCAGAGCCGCGGCCCTACAGGAAAATGCTTCGCAGGCTGGCGCAGCGGCGCCACGTGGGCGCCGGTGGCAGGGAGGCTGACGGCCGCCGGATAGCCCGCAGCCCCATGGGCTGTGGGGCCACGCGAGCGGCCGCCAAAGAGCTTTCCAACGAGGCACGGCTTTCCCTCCTGGCTCTTCGGGCGTGGGAGCTGTCGCCAGAGCCACGGCCCTACCGGAAAATGCTTCGCAGGCTGGCGCGGCTGCACCTGGTGGGTGCCGGTGGCTCCGAGGCTGACGGCCGCCGCAAAGCCCGCAGCCCCACAGGCTGTTTCGCCAGGCTAGCGGCTGCCAAAGAGCTTTCCAACGAGGCACGGCTTTCCCTCCTGGCTCTTCGGGCGTGGGAGCTGTCGCCAGAGCCGCGGCCCTACCGGAAAACGCTTCGCAGGCTGGCGCAGCGGCGCCACGTGGGCGCCGGTGGCGGCGAGGCTGACGGCCGCCGCAGAGCCCGCAGCCCCACGGGCTGTGGGGCCACGCGAGCGGCTGCCAAAGAGCTTTCCAACGAGGCATGGCTTTCCCTCCTGGCTCTTCGGGCTTGGGAGTTGTCGTCAGAGCCGCAGCCCTACCGGAAAATGCTTCGCAAGCTGGCACGGCAGTGCCACGTGGGCACTGTTGGCGGAGAGGCTGACGGCCGCCGCAAAGCCCGCAGCCACACGGGCTGTGGGGCCACACGAGCGGCTGCCAAAGAGCTTTCCAGCGAGGCACGACTTTCCCTCCTGGCTCTTCGGGCGTGGGAGCTGTCGCCAGAGCCGCGGCCCTACCGGAAAATGCTTCGCAGCCTGGTGAGGCGGTGACACATGGGCGCCGGTGGCAGCGAGGCTGACGGCCGCCGCAAAGCCCGCAGCCCCACAGGCTGTTTCGCCAGGCGAGCGGCTGCCAAAGAGCTTTCCAACGAGGCACGGCTTTCCCTCCTGGCTCTTCGGGCGTGGGAGCTGTCGCCAGAGCCGCGGCCCTACAGGAAAATGCTTCGCAGGCTGGCGCGGCTGCACCTGGTGGGCGCCGGTGGCGGGGAGGCTGACGGCCGCCACAAAGCCCGCAGCCCCACGGGCTGTGGGGCCACGCGATCGGCTGCCAAAGAGCTTTCCAACGAGGCACGGCTTTCCCTCCTGGCTCTTCGTGCTTGGGAGCTGTCGCCAGAGTTGCGGCCCTACCGGAAAATGCTTCACAGGCTGGTGGGGCGGCGCCACGTGGGCGCCGGTGGCTCCGAGGCTGACGGCCGCGGCAAAGCCCGCAGCCCCACGGGCTGTTTCGCCAGGCGAGCGGCTGCCAAAGAGCTTTCCAACGAGGCATGGCTTTCCCTCCTGGCTCTTCGGGCTTGGGAGCTGTCGCCAGAGTTGCGGCCCTACCGGAAAATGCTTCGCAAGCTGGCGCGGCGGCGCCATGTGGGCGCCGGTGGCGCCGAGGCTGACGGCCGCCACAAAGCCCGCAGCCCCACAGGCTGTGGGGCCACGCGAGAGGCTGCCAAAGCGCTTTCCAACGAGGCACGGCTTTCCCTCCCTGCTCTTGGGCGTGGGAGCTGTCGCCAGAGCCGCGGCCCTACCGGATAATGCTTCGCAGGCTGGCGCAGCGGTGCCACGTGGGCGCCGGTGGCGCCGAGGCTGACGGCCGCCGCAAAGCCCGCAGCCCCACAGGCTGTGGGGCCACGCGAGCGGCTGCCAAAGAGCTTTCCAACGAGGCACGGCTTTCCCTCCTGGCTCTTCGGGCGTGGGAGCTGTCGCCAGAGCCGCGGCCCTACAGGAAAATGCTTCGCAGGCTGGTGGGGCGGCGCCACGTGGGCGCCGGTGGCTCCGAGGCTGACGGCCGCCGCAAAGCCCGCAGCCCCACAGGCTGTTTCCCCAGGCGAGCGGCTGCCAAAGAGCTTTCCAACGAGGCACGGCTTTCCCTCCTGGCTCTTCGGGCGTGGGAGCTGTCGCCAGAGCCGCGGCCCTACAGGAAAATGCTTCGCAGGCTGGCGCAGCGGCGCCACGTGGGCGCCGGTGGCAGGGAGGCTGACGGTCGCCGCATAGCCCGCAGCCCCACGGGCTGTTTCGCCAGGCGAGCGGCTGCCAAAGAGCTTTCCAACGAGGCACGGCTTTCCCTCCTGGCTCTTCGGGCGTGGGAGCTGTCGCCAGAGCCACGGCCCTACCGGAAAATGCTTCGCAGGCTGGCGCGGCTGCACCTGGTGGGTGCCGGTGGCTCCGAGGCTGACGGCCGCCGCAAAGCCCGCAGCCCCACGGGCTGTGGGGCCACGCGAGCGGCTGCCAAAGAGCTTTCCAACGAGGCATGGCTTTTCCTCCTGGCTCTTCGGGCGTGGGAGCTGTCGCCAGAGCCGCGGCCCTACCGGAAAACGCTTCGCAGGCTGGCGCAGCGGCGCCACGTGGGCGCCGGTGGCGGGGAGGCTGACGGCCGCCGCAGAGCCCGCAGCCCCATGGGCTGTGGGGCCACGCGAGCGGCTGCCAAAGAGCTTTCCAACGAGGCATGGCTTTCCCTCCTGGCTCTTCGGGCTTGGGAGTTGTCGTCAGAGCCGCAGCCCTACCGGAAAATACTTCGCAAGCTGGCACGGCAGCGCCACGTGGGCACCGTTGGCGGCGAGGCTGACGGCCGCCGCAAAGCCCGCAGCCGCACGGGCTGTGGGGCCACGCGATCGGCTGCCAAAGAGCTTTCCAACGAGGCACGGCTTTCCCTCCTGGCTCTTCGTGCTTGGGAGCTGTCGCCAGAGTTGCGGCCCTACCGGAAAATGCTTCACAGGCTGGTGGGGCGGCGCCACGTGGGCGCCGGTGGCTCCGAGGCTGACGGCCGCGGCAAAGCCCGCAGCCCCACGGGCTGTTTCGCCAGGCGAGCGGCTGCCAAAGAGCTTTCCAACGAGGCATGGCTTTCCCTCCTGGCTCTTCGTGCTTGGGAGCTGTCGCCAGAGCCGCAGCCCTACAGGAAAATGCTTCGCAGGCTGGCGCGGCGGCGCCACGTGGGCGCCGGTGTCGCTGAGGCTGACGTCCGCCGGAAAGCCCGCAGCCCCACGGGCTGTGGGGCCACGCGAGAGGCTGCCAAAGAGCTTTCCAACGAGGCATGGCTTTCCCTCCTGGCTCTTCGGACGTGGGAGCTGTCGCCAGAGCCGCGGCCCTACCGGAAAATGCTTCGCAGGCTGGCGCGGCGGCGCCACATGGGCGCCGGTGGCACCGAGGCTGACGGCCGCCGCAAAGCCCGCAGCCCCACGGGCTGTGGGGCCACGCGATCGGCTGCCAAATAGCTTTCCAGCAGGCACGAATTTCCCTCCTGGCTCTTCGGGCGTGGGAGCTGTCGCCAGAGCCGCGGGCCTACCGGAAAATGCTTCGCAGGCTGGTGCGGCGGCGCCACGTGGGCGCCGGTGGCAGCGAGGCTGACGGCCGCCGCAAAGCCCGCAGCCCCACAGGCTGTTTCGCGAGGCGAGCGGCTGCCAAAGAGCTTTCCAACGAGGCACGGCTTTCCCTCCCTGCTCTTGGGCGTGGGAGCTGTCGCCAGAGCCGCGGCCTTACTGGATAATGCTTCGCAGGCTGGCGCAGCGGCGCCACGTGGGCGCCGGTGGCAGGGAGGCTGACGGCCGCCACAAAGCCCGCAGCCCCACGGGCTGTGGGGCCACGCGAGCGGCCGCCAAAGAGCTTTCCAACGAGGCACAGCTTTCCCTCCTGGCTCTTCGGGCGTGGGAGCTGTCGCCAGAGCCACGGCCCTACCGGAAAATGCTTCGCAGGCTGGCGCGGCTGCACCTGGTGGGTGCCGGTGGCTCCGAGGCTGACGGCCGCCGCAAAGCCCGCAGCCGCACGGGCTGTTTCGCCAGGCGAGCGGCTGCCAAAGAGCTTTCCAACGAGGCATGGCTTTCCCTCCTGGCTCTTCGGGCTTGGGAGCTGTCGCCAGAGTTGCGGCCCTACCGGAAAATGCTTCGCAGGCTGGTGGGGCGGCGCCACGTGGGCGCCGGTGGCTCCGAGGCTGACAACCGCCGCAAAGCCCGCAGCCCCACGGGCTGTGGGGCCACGCGAGCGGCTGCCAAAGAGCTTTCCAACGAGGCACGGCTTTCCCTCCTGGCTCTTCGGGCTTGGGAGTTGTCGTCAGAGCCGCAGCCCTACCGGAAAATGCTTCGCAGCCTGGTGAGGCGGCGACACATGGGCGCCGGTGGCAGCGAGGCTGACGGCCGCCGCAAAGCCCGCAGCCCCACAGGCTGTTTCGCCAGGCGAGCGGCTGCAAAGAGCTTTCCAACGAGGCACGGCTTTCCCTCCTGGCTCTTCGGGCGTGGGAGCTGTCGCCAGAGCCGCGGCCCTACAGGAAAATGCTTCGCAGGCTGGCGCGGCTGCACCTGGTGGGCGCCGGTGGCTCCGAGGCTGACGGCCGCCACAAAGCCCGCAGCCCCACGGGCTGTGGGGCCACGCAAGATGCTGCCAAAGAGCTTTCCAACGAGGCATGGCTTTCCCTCCTGGCTCTTCGGGCGTGGGAGCTGTCGCCAGAGCCGCAGCCCTACAGGAAAATGCTTCGCAGGCTGGCGCGGCGGCGCCACGTGGGCGCCGGTGTCGCTGAGGCTGACGTCCGCCGGAAAGCCCGCAGCCCCACGGGCTGTGGGGCCACGCGAGCGGCTGCCAAAGAGGTTTCCAACGAGGCACGGCTTTCCCTCCTGGCTCTTCGGGCGTGGGAGCTGTCGTCAGAGCCGCAGCCCTACCGGAAAATGCTTCGCAGGCTGGCGCGGCTGCACCTGGTGGGCGCCAGTGGCGGGGAGGCTGACGGCCGCCACAAAGCCCGCAGCCCCACGGGCTGTGGGGCCACGCAAGAGGCTGCCAAAGAGCTTTCCAACGAGGCATGGCTTTCCCTCCTGGCTCTTCGGGCGTGGGAGCTGTCGCCAGAGCTGCGGCCCGACCGGAAAATGCTTCGCAGGCTGGCGCGGCTGCACCTGGTGGGCGCCGGTGGCGGGGAGGCTGACGGTCGCCGCAAAGCCCGCAGCCCCACGGGCTGTGGGGCCACGCGAGCGGCTGCCAAAGAGCTTTCCAACGAGGCACGGCTTTCCCTCCTGGCTCTTCGTGCTTGGGAGCTGTCGCCAGAGTTGCGGCCCTACCGGAAAATGCTTCACAGGCTGGTGGGGCGGCGCCACGTGGGCGCCGGTGGCTCCGAGGCTGACGGCCGCGGCAAAGCCCGCAGCCCCACGGGCTGTTTCGCCAGGCGAGCGGCTGCCAAAGAGCTTTCCAACGAGGCATGGCTTTCCCTCCTGGCTCTTCGTGCTTGGGAGCTGTCGCCAGAGCCGCAGCCCTACAGGAAAATGCTTCGCAGGCTGGCGCGGCGGCGCCACGTGGGCGCCGGTGTCGCTGAGGCTGACGTCCGCCGGAAAGCCCGCAGCCCCACGGGCTGTGGGGCCACGCGAGAGGCTGCCAAAGAGCTTTCCAACGAGGCATGGCTTTCCCTCCTGGCTCTTCGGACGTGGGAGCTGTCGCCAGAGCCGCGGCCCTACCGGAAAATGCTTCGCAGGCTGGCGCGGCGGCGCCACATGGGCGCCGGTGGCACCGAGGCTGACGGCCGCCGCAAAGCCCGCAGCCCCACGGGCTGTGGGGCCACGCGATCGGCTGCCAAATAGCTTTCCAGCAGGCACGAATTTCCCTCCTGGCTCTTCGGGCGTGGGAGCTGTCGCCAGAGCCGCGGGCCTACCGGAAAATGCTTCGCAGGCTGGTGCGGCGGCGCCACGTGGGCGCCGGTGGCAGCGAGGCTGACGGCCGCCGCAAAGCCCGCAGCCCCACAGGCTGTTTCGCGAGGCGAGCGGCTGCCAAAGAGCTTTCCAACGAGGCACGGCTTTCCCTCCCTGCTCTTGGGCGTGGGAGCTGTCGCCAGAGCCGCGGCCTTACTGGATAATGCTTCGCAGGCTGGCGCAGCGGCGCCACGTGGGCGCCGGTGGCAGGGAGGCTGACGGCCGCCACAAAGCCCGCAGCCCCACGGGCTGTGGGGCCACGCGAGCGGCCGCCAAAGAGCTTTCCAACGAGGCACAGCTTTCCCTCCTGGCTCTTCGGGCGTGGGAGCTGTCGCCAGAGCCACGGCCCTACCGGAAAATGCTTCGCAGGCTGGCGCGGCTGCACCTGGTGGGTGCCGGTGGCTCCGAGGCTGACGGCCGCCGCAAAGCCCGCAGCCGCACGGGCTGTTTCGCCAGGCGAGCGGCTGCCAAAGAGCTTTCCAACGAGGCATGGCTTTCCCTCCTGGCTCTTCGGGCTTGGGAGCTGTCGCCAGAGTTGCGGCCCTACCGGAAAATGCTTCGCAGGCTGGTGGGGCGGCGCCACGTGGGCGCCGGTGGCTCCGAGGCTGACAACCGCCGCAAAGCCCGCAGCCCCACGGGCTGTGGGGCCACGCGAGCGGCTGCCAAAGAGCTTTCCAACGAGGCACGGCTTTCCCTCCTGGCTCTTCGGGCTTGGGAGTTGTCGTCAGAGCCGCAGCCCTACCGGAAAATGCTTCGCAGCCTGGTGAGGCGGCGACACATGGGCGCCGGTGGCAGCGAGGCTGACGGCCGCCGCAAAGCCCGCAGCCCCACAGGCTGTTTCGCCAGGCGAGCGGCTGCCAAAGAGCTTTCCAACGAGGCACGGCTTTCCCTCCTGGCTCTTCGGGCGTGGGAGCTGTCGCCAGAGCCGCGGCCCTACAGGAAAATGCTTCGCAGGCTGGCGCGGCTGCACCTGGTGGGCGCCGGTGGCTCCGAGGCTGACGGCCGCCACAAAGCCCGCAGCCCCACGGGCTGTGGGGCCACGCAAGAGGCTGCCAAAGAGCTTTCCAACGAGGCATGGCTTTCCCTCCTGGCTCTTCGGGCGTGGGAGCTGTCGCCAGAGCCGCAGCCCTACAGGAAAATGCTTCGCAGGCTGGCGCGGCGGCGCCACGTGGGCGCCGGTGTCGCTGAGGCTGACGTCCGCCGGAAAGCCCGCAGCCCCACGGGCTGTGGGGCCACGCGAGCGGCTGCCAAAGAGGTTTCCAACGAGGCACGGCTTTCCCTCCTGGCTCTTCGGGCGTGGGAGCTGTCGTCAGAGCCGCAGCCCTACCGGAAAATGCTTCGCAGGCTGGCGCGGCTGCACCTGGTGGGCGCCAGTGGCGGGGAGGCTGACGGCCGCCACAAAGCCCGCAGCCCCACGGGCTGTGGGGCCACGCAAGAGGCTGCCAAAGAGCTTTCCAACGAGGCATGGCTTTCCCTCCTGGCTCTTCGGGCGTGGGAGCTGTCGCCAGAGCTGCGGCCCGACCGGAAAATGCTTCGCAGGCTGGCGCGGCTGCACCTGGTGGGCGCCGGTGGCGGGGAGGCTGACGGTCGCCGCAAAGCCCGCAGCCCCACGGGCTGTGGGGCCACGCGAGCGGCTGCCAAAGAGCTTTCCAACGAGGCACGGCTTTCCCTCCTGGCTCTTCGTGCTTGGGAGCTATCGCCAGAGTTGCGGCCCTACCGGAAAATGCTTCGCAGGCTGGTGGGGCGGCGCCACGTGGGCGCCGGTGGCTCCGAGGCTGACGGCCGCCGCAAAGCCCGCAGCCGCACGGGCTGTTTTGCCAGGCGAGCGGCTGCCAAAGAGCTTTCCAACGAGGCACGGCTTTCCCTCCTGGCTCTTCGGGCTTGGGAGTTGTCGTCAGAGCCGCAGCCCTACCGGAAAATGCTTCGCAGCCTGGTGAGGCGGCGACACATGGGCGCCGGTGGCAGCGAGGCTGACGGCCGCCGCAAAGCCCGCAGCCCCACGGGCTGTGGGGCCACGCGAGCGGCTGCCAAAGAGCTTTCCAACGAGGCACGGCTTTCCCTCCTGGCTCTTCGGGCTTGGGAGTTGTCGTCAGAGCCGCAGCCCTACCGGAAAATGCTTCGCAGCCTGGTGAGGCGGCGACACATGGGCGCCGGTGGCAGCGAGGCTGACGGCCGCCGCAAAGCCCGCAGCCCCACAGGCTGTTTCGCCAGGCGAGCGGCTGCCAAAGAGCTTTCCAACGATGCACGGCTTTCCCTCCTCGCTTTTCGGGCGTGGGAGCTGTCGCCATAGCCGCAGCCCTACAGGAAAATGCTTCGCAGGCTGGCGCGGCTGCACCTGGTGGGCGCCGGTGGCTTAGAGGCTGACGGCCGCCACAAAGCCCGCAGCCCCACGGGCTGTGGGGCCACGCGATCGGCTGCCAAAGAGCTTTCCAACGAGGCACGGCTTTCCCTCCTGGCTCTTCGGGCGTGGGAGCTGTCGCCAGAGTTGCGGCCCTACCGGAAAATGCTTCGCAGGCTGGTGGGGCGGCGCCACGTGGGCGCCGGTGGCAGCGAGGCTGACGGCCGCCGCAAAGCCCGCAGCCCCACGGGCTGTTTCGCCAGGCGAGCGGCTGCCAAAGAGCTTTCCAACGAGGCATGGCTTTCCCTCCTGGCTCTTCGGGCGTGGGAGCTGTCGCCAGAGCCGCAGCCCTACAGGAAAATGCTTCGCAGGCTGGCGCGGCGGCGCCACGTGGGCGCCGGTGTCGCTGAGGCTGACGTCCGCCGGAAAGCCCGCAGCCCCACGGGCTGTGGGGCCACGCGAGCGGCCGCCAAAGAGCTTTCCAACGAGGCACGGCTTTCCCTCCTGGCTCTTCGGGCTTGGGAGCTGTCGTCAGAGCCGCAGCCCTACCGGAAAATGCTTCGCAGGCTGGCGCGGCAGCGCCACGTGGGCGCCGGTGGCGCCGAGGCTGACGGCCGCCGCAAAGCCCGCAGCCCCACGGGCTGTGGGGCCACGCAAGAGGCTGCCAAAGAGCTTTCCAACGAGGCATGGCTTTCCCTCCCTGCTCTTCGGGCGTGGGAGCTGTCGCCAGAGCCGCGGCCCTACAGGAAAATGCTTCGCAGGCTGGTGGGGCGGCGCCACGTGGGCGCCGGTGGCAGCGAGGCTGACGGCCGCCGCAAAGCCCGCAGCCCCACGGGCTGTTTCGCCAGGCGAGCGGCTGCCAAAGAGCTTTCCAACGAGGCACGGCTTTCCCTCCTGGCTCTTCGGGCGTGGGAGCTGTCGCCAGAGTTGCGGCCCTACCGGAAAATGCTTCGCAGGCTGGTGGGGCGGCGCCACGTGGGCGCCGGTGGCAGCGAGGCTGACGGCCGCCGCAAAGCCCGCAGCCCCACGGGCTGTGGGGCCACGTGAGCGGCCGCCAAAGAGCTTTCCAACGAGGCACGGCTTTCCCTCCTGGCTCTTCGGGCTTGGGAGCTGTCGTCAGAGCCGCAGCCCTACCGGAAAATGCTTCGCAGGCTGGCGCGGCAGTGCCACGTGGGCGCCGGTGGCGCCGAGGCTGACGGCCGCCGCAAAGCCCGCAGCCCCACGGGCTGTGGGGCCACGCAAGAGGCTGCCAAAGAGCTTTCCAACGAGGCATGGCTTTCCCTCCCTGCTCTTCGGGCGTGGGAGCTGTCACCAGAGCCGCGGCCCTACCGGAAAATGCTTCGCAGGCTGGCGCGGCTGCACCTGGTGGGCGCCGGTGGCGGGGAGGCTGACGGTCGCCGCAAAGCCCGCAGCCCCACGGGCTGTGGGGCCACGTGAGCGGCCGCCAAAGAGCTTTCCAACGAGGCACGGCTTTCCCTCCTGGCTCTTCGGGCGTGGGAGCTGTCGTCAGAGCCGCAGCCCTACCGGAAAATGCTTCGCAGGCTGGCGCGGCAGTGCCACGTGGGCGCCGGTGGCGCCGAGGCTGACGGCCGCCGCAAAGCCCGCAGCCCCACGGGCTGTGGGGCCACGCAAGAGGCTGCCAAAGAGCTTTCCAACGAGGCATGGCTTTCCCTCCCTGCTCTTCGGGCGTGGGAGCTGTCACCAGAGCCGCGGCCCTACCGGAAAATGCTTCGCAGGCTGGCGCGGCGGCGCCACGTGGGCGCCGGTGGCGGGGAGGCTGACGGCCGCCGCAAAGCCCGCAGCCCCACAGGCTGTGGGGCCACGCGAGCAGCTGCCAAAGAGCTTTCCAACGAGGCACGGCTTTCCCTCCTGGCTCTTCGGGCGTGGGAGCTGTCGCCAGAGCCGCAGCCCTACCGGAAAATGCTTCGCAGGCTGGCGCGGCTGTAGCTGGTAGGCGCCGGTGGCGCTGAGGCTGACGGCCGCCGCAAAGCCCGCAGCCGCACGGGCTGTTTCGCCAGGCGAGAGGCTGCCAAAGAGCTTTCCAACGAGGCACGGCTTTCCCTCCTGGCTCTTCGGGCTTGGGAGCTGTCGCCAGAGTTGCGGCCCTACCGGAAAATGCTTCGCAGGCTGGCGCAGCGGCGCCACGTGGGCGCCGGTGTCTCCGAGGCTGACAACCGCCGCAAAGCCCGCAGCCCCACGGGCTGTGGGGCCACGCGAGCGGCTGCCAAAGAGCTTTCCAACCAGGCACGGCTTTCCCTCCTAGGTCTTCGGGCGTGGGAGCTGTCGCCAGAGCCGCGGCCCTACTGGAAAATGCTTCGCAGGCTGGCGCGGCTGCACCTGGTGGGCGCCGGTGGCGGGGAGGCTGACGGTCGCCGCAAAGCCCGCAGCCCCACGGGCTGTGGGGCCACGCGAGCGGCTGCCAAAGAGCTTTCCAACGAGGCACGGCTTTCCCTCCTGGCTCTTCGGGCGTGGGAGCTGTCGCCAGAGTCGCGGCCCTACCGCAAAAAGCTCTGCATACTTGCGCGGCGGCGCCACATGGGCACCGTTGGCGGTGAGGCTGACGGCCGCCGCAAAGCCCGCAGCCCCACGGGCTGTGGGGCCACGGAAGAGGCTGCCAAAGAGCTTTCCAGCGAGGCACGACTTTCCCTCCTAGCTCTTCGGGCGTGGGAGCTGTCGCCAGAGCCGCGGCCCTACCGGAAAATGCTTCGCAGGCTGGCGCGGCGGCGCCACGTGGGCGCCGGTGGCAGCGAGGCTGACGGCCGCCGCAAAGCCCGCAGCCCCACAGGCTGTTTCGCCAGACGAGCGGCTACCAAAGAGCTTTCCAACGAGGCACGGCTTTCCCTCCTGGCTCTTCGGGCTTGGGAGCTGTCGTCAGAGCCGCGGCCCTACAGGAAAATGCTTCGCAGGCTGGCGCGGCTGCACCTGGTGGGCGCCGGTGGCGGGGAGGCTGACGGCCGCCACAAAGCCCGCAGCCCCACGGGCTGTGGGGCCACGCGAGCGGCTGCCAAAGAGCTTTCCAACGAGGCACGGCTTTCCCTCCTGGCTCTTCGGGCATGGGAGCTGTCGCCAGAGCCACGGCCCTACCAGAAAATGCTTCGCAGCCTGGCGCGGCTGCACCTGATGGGTGCCGGTGGCTCCGAGGCTGACGGCCGCCGCAAAGCCCGCAGCCCCACAGGCTGTTTCGCCAGGCGAGCGGCTGCCAAAGAGCTTTCCAACGAGGCACGGCTTTCCCTCCTGGCTCTTCGGGCGTGGGAGCTGTCGCCAGAGAAACGGCCCTACAGGAAAATGCTTCGCAGGCTGGCGCAGCGGCGCCACGTGGGCGCCGGTGGCGCGGAGGCTGACGGCCGCCGCAAAGCCCGAAGCCCCACGGGCTGTGGGGCCACGTGAGCGGCTGCCAAAGAGCTTTCCAACGAGGCATGGCTTTCCTTCCTGGGTCTTCGGGCTTGGGAGTTGTCGTCAGAGCCGCAGCCCTACCGGAAAATGCTTCGCAAGCTGGCGCGGCAGCGCCACGTGGGCACTGTTGGCGGCGAGGCTGACGGCCGCCGCAAAGCCCGCAGCCACACGGGCTGTTTCGCCAGGCGAGCGGCTGCCAAAGAGCTTTCCAACGAGGCACGGCTTTCCCTCCTGGCTCTTCGGGCTTGGGAGCTGTCGTCAGAGCCGCAGCCCTACCGGAAAATGCTTCGCAGACTGGTGCGGCGGCGCCACGTGGGCGCTGGTGTCGCCGAGGCTGACGGCCGCCGCAAAGCCCGAAGCCCCACGGGCTGTGGGGCAACGCGAGAGGCTGCCAAAGAGCTTTCCAACGAGGCATGGCTTTCCCTCCTGGCTCTTCAGGCGTGGGAGCTGTCGCCAGAGACGCGGCCCTACCGGAAAATGCTTCGCAGGCTGGCGCAGCGGCGCCACGTGGGCGCCGGTGGCAGCGAGGCTGACGGCCGCCGCAAAGCCCGCAGCCCCACGGGCTGTGGGGTCACGAGAGCAACCGCCAAAGAGCTTTCCAACGAGGCACGGCTTTCCCTCCTGGCTCTTCGGGCGTGGGAGCTGTCGCCAGAGCCGCGGCCCTACCGGAAAATGCTTCGCAGGCTGGCGCGGCTGTAGCTGGTGGGCGCCGGTGGCGCTGAGGCTGACGGCCGCCGCAAAGCCCGCAGCCCCACAGGCGGTTTCGCCAGGCGAGCGGCTGCCAAAGAGCTTTCCAACGAGGCACGACTTTCCCTCCTGGCTCTTCGGGCGTGGGAGCTGTCGCCAGAGCCGCGGCACTACAGGAAAATGCTTCGCAGGCTGGCGCGGCTGCACCTGGTGGGCGCCAGTGGCGGGGAGGCTGACGGCCGCCGCAAAGCCCGCAGCCCCACAGGCGGTTTCGCCAGGCGAGCGGCTGCCAAAGAGCTTTCCAACGAGGCACGGCTTTCCCTCCTGGCTCTTCGGGCGTGGGAGCTGTCGCCAGAGTTGCGGCCCTACCGGAAAATGCTTCGCAGGCTGGTGGGGCGGTGCCACGTGGGCGCCGGTGGCTCCGAGGCTGACGGCCGCCGCAAAGCCCGCAGCCGCACGGGGTGTTTCGCCAGGCGAGCGGCTGCCAAAGAGCTTTCCAATGAGGCATGGCTTTCCCTCCTGGCTCTTCGGGCTTGGGAGCTGTCGCCAGAGTTGCGGCCCTACCGGAAAATGCTTCGCAGGCTGGTGGGGCGGCGCCACGTGGGCGCCGGTGGCTCCGAGGCTGACAACCGCCGCAAAGCCCGCAGCCCCACGGGCTGTGGGGCCACGCGAGCGGCTGCCAAAGAGCTTTCCAACGAGGCACGGCTTTCCCTCCTGGCTCTTCGGGCTTGGGAGTTGTCGTCAGAGCCGCAGCCCTACCGGAAAATGCTTCGCAGCCTGGTGAGGCGGCGACACATGGGCGCCGGTGGCAGCGAGGCTGACGGCCGCCGCAAAGCCCGCAGCCCCACAGGCTGTTTCGCCAGGCGAGCGGCTGCCAAAGAGCTTTCCAACGAGGCACGGCTTTCCCTCCTGGCTCTTCGGGCGTGGGAGCTGTCGCCAGAGCCGCGGCCCTACAGGAAAATGCTTCGCAGGCTGGTGGGGCGGCGCCACGTAGGCGCTGGTGGCTCCGAGGCTGACGGCCGCCGCAAAGCCCGCAGCCCCACGGGCTGTGGGGCCACGCGAGCGGCTGCCAAAGAGCTTTCCAACGAGGCATGGCTTTCCCTCCCTGCTCTTCGGGCGTGGGAGCTGTCGCCAGAGCCGCAGCCCTACCGGAAAATGCTTCGCAGGCTGGTGCGGCGGTACCACGTGGGCGCCGGTGGCGCCGAGGCTGACGGCCGCCGCAAAGCCCGCAGCTCCATGGGCTGTGTGGCCACGCGAGCGGCTGCCAAAGAGCTTTCCAACGAGGCACGGCTTTCCCTCCTGGCTCTTCGGGCTTGGGAGCTGTCGCCAGAGTCGCGGCCCTACAGGAAAATGCTTCGCAGGCTGGCGCGGCTGCACCTGGTGGGCGCCGGTGGCGGGGAGGCTGACGGCCCCCAGAAAGCCCGCAGCCCCACGGGCTGTGGGGCCACGCGAGCGGCTGCCAAAGAGCTTTCCAACGAGGCACGGCTTTCCCTCCTGGCTCTTCGGGCGTGGGAGCTGTCGCCAGAGCCGCGGCCCTACCGGAAAATGCTTCGCAGGCTGGCGCGGCTGTAGCTGGTGGGCGCCGGTGGCGGTGAGGCTGACGGCCGCCGCAAAGCCCGCAGCCCCACGGGCTGTGGGGCCACGCGAGCGGCTGCCAAAGAGCTTTCCAACGAGGCACGGCTTTCCCTCCTGGCTCTTCGTGCTTGGGAGCTGTCGCCAGAGTTGCGGCCCTACCGGAAAATTCTTCGCAGGCTGGTCGGGCGGCGCCACGTGGGCGCCGGTGGCTCCGAGGCTGACGGCCGCCGCAAAGCCCGCAGCCGCACGGGCTGTTTCGCCAGGCGAGCGGCTGCCAAAGAGCTTTCCAACGAGGCATGGCTTTCCCTCCTGGCTCTTCGGGCTTGGGAGCTGTCGCCAGAGTTGCGGCCCTACCGGAAAATGCTTCGCAGGCTGGTGGGGCGGCGCCACGTGGGCGCCGGTGGCTCCGAGGCTGACAACCGCCGCAAAGCCCGCAGCCCCACGGGCTGTGGGGCCACGCGAGCGGCTGCCAAAGAGCTTTCCAACGAGGCACGGCTTTCCCTCCTGGCTCTTCGGGCTTGGGAGTTGTCGTCAGAGCCGCAGCCCTACCGGAAAATGCTTCGCAGCCTGGTGAGGCGGCGACACATGGGCGCCGGTGGCAGCGAGGCTGACGGCCGCCGCAAAGCCCGCAGCCCCACAGGCTGTTTCGCCAGGCGAGCGGCTGCCAAAGAGCTTTCCAACGAGGCACGGCTTTACCTCCTCGCTTTTCGGGCGTGGGAGCTGTCGCCAGAGCCGCAGCCCTACAGGAAAATGCTTCGCAGGCTGGCGCGGCTGCACCTGGTGGGCGCCGGTGGCGGGGAGGCTGACGGCCGCCACAAAGCCCGCAGCCCCACGGGCTGTGGGGCCACGCGATCGGCTGCCAAAGAGCTTTCCAACGAGGCACGGCTTTCCCTCCTGGCTCTTCGTGCTTGGGAGCTGTCGCCAGAGTTGCGGCCCTACCGGAAAATGCTTCGCAGGCTGGTGGGGCGGCGCCACGTGGGCGCCGGTGGCAGCGAGGCTGACGGCCGCCGCAAAGCCCGCAGCCCCACGGGCTGTTTCGCCAGGCGAGCGGCTGCCAAAGAGCTTTCCAACGAGGCACGGCTTTCCCTCCTGGCTCTTCGGGCGTGGGAGCTGTCGCCAGAGCCGCAGCCCTACAGGAAAATGCTTCGCAGGCTGGCGCGGCGGCGCCACGTGGGCGCCGGTGTCGCTGAGGCTGACGTCCGCCGGAAAGCCCGCAGCCCCACGGGCTGTGGGGTCACGCGAGCGGCCGCCAAAGAGCTTTCCAACGAGGCACGGCTTTCCCTCCTGGCTCTTCGGGCTTGGGAGCTGTCGCCAGAGCCGCAGCGCTACCGGAAAATGCTTCGCAAGCTGGCGCGGCAGCGCCACGTGGGCGCCGGTGGCTCCGAGGCTGACGGCCGCCGCAAAGCCCGCAGCCACACGGGCTGTGGGGCCACGCGAGCGGCTGCCAAAGAGCTTTCCAACGAGGCACGGCTTTCCCTCCTGGCTCTTCGGGCGTGGGAGCTGTCGCCAGAGCCGCAGCCCTACTGGAAAATGCTTCGCAGGCTGGCGCGGCTGTAGCTGGTGGGCTCCGGTGGCGCCGAGGCTGACGGCCGCCGCAAAGCCCGCAGCCCCACTAGCTGTGGGGCCACGCGAGCGGCTGCCAAAGAGCTTTCCAACGACGCATGGCTTTCCCTCCTGGCTCTTCGGGCGTGGGAGCTGTCGCCAGAGACGCGGCCCTACCGGAAAATGCTTCGTAGGCTGGCGCAGCGGCGCCACGTGGGCACCGGTGGCAGCGAGGATGACGGCCGCCGCAAAGCCCGCAGCCCCACAAGCTGTTTCGCCAGGCGAGCGGCTGCCAAAGAGCTTTCCAACGAGGCACGGCTTTCCCTCCTAGGTCTTCGGGCGTGGGAGCTGTCGCCAGAGCCGCGGCCCTACTGGAAAATGCTTCGCAGGCTGGCGCGGCTGCACCTGGTGGGCGCCGGTGGCGGGGAGGCTGACGGTCGCCGCAAAGCCCGCAGCCCCACGGGCTGTGGGGCCACGCGAGCGGCTGTCAAAGAGCTTTAAAACGAGGCATGGCTTTCCTTCCTGGCTCTTCGGGCTTGGGAGTTGTCGTCAGAGCCGCAGCCCTACCGGAAAATGCTTCGCACCACGTGGGCACTGTTGGCGGCGAGGCTGACGGCCGCCGCAAAGCCCGCAGCCACACGGGCTGTTTCGCCAGGCGAGCGGCTGCCAAAGAGCTTTCCAACGAGGCACGGCTTTCCCTCCTGGCTCTTCGCGCTTGGGAGCTGTCGTCAGAGCCGCAGCCCTACCGGAAAGTGCTTCGCAGACTGGTGCGGCGGCGCCACGTGGGCGCTGGTGTCGCCGAGGCTGACGGCCGCCGCAAAGCCCGCAGCCCCACGGGCTGTGGGGCAACGCGAGAGGCTGCCAAAGAGCTTTCCAACGAGGCATGTCTTTCCCTCCTGGCTCTTCGGGCGTGGGAGCTGTTGCCAGAGACGCGGCCCTACCGGAAAATGCTTCGCAGGCTGGTGCAGCGGCGCCACGTGGGCGCCGGTGGCAGCGAGGCTGACGGCCGCCGCAAAGCCCGCAGCCCCACGGGCTGTGGGGTCACGAGAGCAACCGCTAAAGAGCTTTCCAACGAGGCACGGCTTTCCCTCCTGGCTCTTCGGGCGTGGGAGCTGTCGCCAGAGCCGCGGCCCTACCGGAAAATGCTTCGCAGGCTGGCGCGGCTGTAGCTGGTGGGCGCCGGTGGCGCTGAGGCTGACGGCCGCCGCAAAGCCCGCAGCCCCACAGGCTGTTTCGCCAGGCGAGCGGCTGCCAAAGAGCTTTCCAACGAGGCATGGCTTTCCCTCCTGGCTCTTCGTGCTTGGGAGCTGTCGCCAGAGTTGCGGCCCTACCGGAAAATGCTTCGCAAGCTGGCGCGGCGGCGCCATGTGGGCGCCGGTGGCGCCGAGGCTGACGGCCGCCACAAAGCCCGCAGCCCCACGGGCTGTGGGGCCACGCGAGCAGCTGCCAAAGAGCTTTCCAACGAGGCATGGCTTTCCCTCCTGGCTCTTCGGGCGTGGGAGCTGTCGCCAAAGACGCGGCCCTACAGGAAAATGCTTCGCAGGCTGGCGCAGCGGCGCCACGTGGGCGCCGGTGGCAGCGAGGCTGACGGCCGCCGCAAAGCCCGCAGCCCCACAGGCTGTTTCGCCAGGCGAGCGGCTGCCAAAGAGCTTACCAACGAGGCACGGCTTTCCCTCCTCGCTCTTCGGGTGTGGGAGCTGTCGCCAGAGCCGCGGCCCTACAGGAAAATGCTTCGCAGGCTGGCGCGGCTGCACCTGGTGGGCGCCGGTGGCGGGGAGGCTGACGGCCGCCACAAAGCCTGCAGCCCCACGGGGTGTGGGGCCACGCGATCGGCTGCCAAAGAGCTTTCCAACGAGGCACGGCTTTCCCTCCTGGCTCTTCGGGCTTGGGAGCTGTCGCCAGAGTTGCGGCCCTACCGGAAAATGCTTCACAGGGTGGTGGGGCGGCGCCACGTGGGCGCCGGTGGCTCCGAGGCTGACGGCCGCGGCAAAGCCCGCAGCCCCACGGGCTGTTTCGCCAGGCGAGCGGCTGCCAAAGAGCTTTCCAACGAGGCATGGCTTTCCCTCCTGGCTCTTCGTGCTTGGGAGCTGTCGCCAGAGTTGCGGCCCTACCGGAAAATGCTTCGCAAGCTGGCGCGGCGGCGCCATGTGGGCGCCGGTGGCGCCGAGGCTGACGGCCGCCACAAAGCCCGCAGCCCCACAGGCTGTTTCGCCAGGCGAGCGGCTGCCAAAGAGCTTTCCAACGAGGCACGGCTTTCTCTCCTCGCTCTTAGGGCGTGGGAGCTGTCGCCAGAGCCGCGTCCCTACAGGAAATGCTTCGCAGGCTGGCGCGGCTGCACCTGGTGGGCGCCGGTGGCGGGGACGCTGACGGCCGCCACAAAGCCCGCAGCCCCACGGGCTGTGGGGCCACGCGATCGGCTGCCAAAGAGCTTTCCAACGAGGCATGGCTTTCCCTCCTCGCTCTTCGGGCGTGGGAGCTGTCGCCAGAGCCGCGGCCCTACAGAAAAATGCTTCGCAGGCTGGTGGGGCGGCGCCACGTGGGCGCCGGTGGCTCCGAGGCTGACGGCCGCCGCAAAGCCCGCAGCCCCACAGGCTGTTTCGCCAGGCGAGCGGCTGCCAAAGAGCTTTCCAACGAGGCACGGCTTTCCCTCCTGGTTCTTCGGGCGTGGGAGCTGTCGCCAGAGCCGCGGCCCTACAGGAAAATGCTTCGCAGGCTGGCGCAGCGGCGCCACGTGGGCGCCGGTGGCAGGGAGGCTGACGGCCGCCACAAAGCCCGCAGCCCCACGGGCTGTGGGGCCACGCGAGCGGCCGCCAAAGAGCTTTCCAACGAGGCACGGCTTTCCCTCCTGGCTCTTCGGGCGTGGGAGCTGTCGCCAGAGCCACGGCCCTACCGGAAAATGCTTCGCAGGCTGGCGCGGCTGCACCTGGTGGGTGCCGGTGGCTCCGAGGCTGACGGCCGCCGCAAAGCCCGCAGCCCCACAGGCTGTTTCGCCAGGCGAGCGGCTGCCAAAGAGCTTTCCAACGAGGCACGGCTTTCCCTCCTGGCTCTTCGGGCGTGGGAGCTGTCGCCAGAGACACGGCCCTACCGGAAAATGCTTCGCAGGCTGGCGCGGCTGCACCTGGTGGGTGCCGGTGGCTCCGAGGCTGACGGCCGCCGCAAAGCCCGCAGCCCCACAGGCTGTTTCGCCAGGCGAGCGGCCGCCAAAGAGCTTTCCAACGAGTCACGACTTTCCCTCCTGGCTCTTCGGGCGTGGGAGCTGTCGCCAGAGTTGCGGCCCTACCGGAAAATGCTTCGCAGGCTGGTGGGGCGGTGCCACGTGGGCGCCGTTGGCTCCGAGGCTGGCGGCCGCCGCAAAGCCCGCAGCCGCACGGGCTGTTTCGCCAGGCGAGCGGCTGCCAAAGAGCTTTCCAACGAGGCATGGCTTTCCCTCCTGGCTCTTCGGGCTTGGGAGCTGTCGCCAGAGTTGCGGCCCTACCGGAAAATGCTTCGCAGGCTGGTGGGGCGGCGCCACGTGGGCGCCGGTGGCTCCGAGGCTGACAACCGCCGCAAAGCCCGCAGCCCCACGGGCTGTGGGGCCACGCGAGCGGCTGCCAAAGAGCTTTCCAACGAGGCACGGCTTTCCCTCCTGGCTCTTCGGGCTTGGGAGTTGTCGTCAGAGCCGCAGCCCTACCGGAAAATGCTTCGCAGCCTGGTGAGGCGGCGACACATGGGCGCCGGTGGCAGCGAGGCTGACGGCCGCCGCAAAGCCCGCAGCCCCACAGGCTGTTTCGCCAGGCGAGCGGCTGTCAAAGAGCTTTCCAACGAGGCACGGCTTTCCCTCCTCGCTCTTCGGGCGTGGGAGCTGTCGCCAGAGCCGCGGCCCTACAGGAAAATGCTTCGCAGGCTGGCGCGGCTGCACCTGGTGGGCGCCGGTGGCTCCGAGGCTGACGGCCGCCACAAAGCCCGCAGCCCCACGGGCTGTGGGGCCACGCGAGAGGCTGCCAAAGAGCTTTCCAACGAGGCATGGCTTTCCCTCCTGGCTCTTCGGGCTTGGGAGCTGTCGCCAGAGCCGCAGCCCTACAGGAAAATGCTTCGCAGGCTGGCGCGGCGGCGCCACGTGGGCGCCGGTGTCGCTGAGGCTGACGGCCGCCACAAAGCCCGCAGCCCCACGGGCTGTGGGGCCACGCAAGAGGCTGCCAAAGAGCTTTCCAACGAGGCATGGCTTTCCCTCCTGGCTCTTCGGGCGTGGGAGCTGTCGCCAGAGCCGCGGCCCTACCGGAAAATGCTTCGCAGGCTGACGCGGCTGCACCTGGTGGGCGCCGGTGGCGGGGAGGCTGACGGTCGCCGCAAAGCCCGCAGCCCCACGGGCTGTGGGGCCACGCGAGCGGCTGCCAAAGAGCTTTCCAACGAGGCACGGCTTTCCCTCCTGGCTCTTCGGGCGTGGGAGCTGTCGCCAGAGCTGTGGCCCTACCGGAAAATGCTTCGCAGGCTCGTGCGGCGGCGCCACGTGGGCGCCGGTGGCGCAAAGGCTGACGGCCGCCGCAAAGCCCGCAGCCCCACGGGCTGTGGGGCCACACGAGCGGCTGCCAAAGAGCTTTCCAACGAGGCACGGCTTTCCCTCCTGGCTCTTCGTGCTTGGGAGCTGTCGCCAGAGCCGCGGCCCTACCGGAAAATGCTTCGCAGGCTGGTGGGGCGGCGCCACGTAGGCGCTGGTGGCTCCGAGGCTGACGGCCGCCGCAAAGCCCGCAGCCCCACGGGCTGTGGGGCCACGCGAGCGGCTGCCAAAGAGCTTTCCAACGAGGCATGGCTTTCCCTCCCTGCTCTTCGGGCGTGGGAGCTGTCGCCAGAGCCGCAGCCCTACCGGAAAATGCTTCGCAGGCTGGTGCGGCGGTACCACGTGGGCGCCGGTGGCGCCGAGGCTGACGGCCGCCGCAAAGCCCGCAGCTCCATGGGCTGTGTGGCCACGCGAGCGGCTGCCAAAGAGCTTTCCAACGAGGCACGGCTTTCCCTCCTGGGTCTTCGGGCTTGGGAGTTGTCGTCAGAGCTGTGGCCCTACTGGAAAATGCTTCGCAAGCTGGCGCGGCGGCGCCACGTAGGCGCCGGTGGCTCCGAGGCTGATGGCCGCCGCAAAGCCCGCAGCCCCACGGGCTGTGAGGCCACGCGAGCGGCTGCCAAAGAGCTTTCCAACGAGGCACGGCTTTCCCTCCTGGCTCTTCGGGCTTGGGAGCTGTCGCCAGAGTCGCGGCCCTACAGAAAAATGCTTCGCAGGCTGGCGCGGCTGCACCTGGTGGGCGCCGGTGGCGGGGAGGCTGACGGCCCCCACAAAGCCCGCAGCCCCACGGGCTGTGGGGCCACGCGAGCGGCTGCCAAAGAGCTTTCCAACGAGGCACGGCTTTCCCTCCTGGCTCTTCGGGCGTGGGAGCTGTCGCCAGAGCCGCGGCCCTACCGGAAAATGCTTCGCAGGCTGGCGCGGCTGTAGCTGGTGGGCGCCGGTGGCGGTGAGGCTGACGGCCGCCGCAAAGCCCGCAGCCCCACGGGCTGTTTCGCCAGGCGAGCGGCTGCCAAAGAGCTTTCCAACGAGGCACGGCTTTCCCTCCTCGCTCTTCGGGCGTGGGAGCTGTCGCCAGAGCCGCGGCCCTACAGGAAAATGCTTCGCAGGCTGGCGCGGCTGCACCTGGTGGGCGCCGGTGGCTCCGAGGCTGACGGCCGCCACAAAGCCCGCAGCCCCACGGGCTGTGGGGTCACGCAAGAGGCTGCCAAAGAGCTTTCCAACGAGGCATGGCTTTCCCTCCTGGCTCTTCGGGCTTGGGAGCTGTCGCCAGAGCCGCAGCCCTACAGGAAAATGCTTCGCAGGCTGGCGCGGCGGCGCCACGTGGGCGCCGGTGTCGCTGAGGCTGACGTCCGCCGGAAAGCCCGCAGCCCCACGGGCTGTGGCGCCACGCGAGCGGCTGCCAAAGAGGTTTCCAACGAGGCACGGCTTTCCCTCCTGGCTCTTCGGGCGTGGGAGCTGTCGTCAGAGCCGCAGCCCTACCGGAAAATGCTTCGCAGGCTGGCGCGGCTGCACCTGGTGGGCGCCAGTGGTGGGGAGGCTGACGGCCGCCACAAAGCCCGCAGCCCCACGGGCTGTGGGGCCACGCAAGAGGCTGCCAAAGAGCTTTCCAACGAGGCACGGCTTTCCCTCCTGGCTCTTCGGGCGTGGGAGCTGTCGCCAGAGCCGCGGCCCTACCGGAAAATGCTTCGCAGGCTGACGCGGCTGCACCTGCTGGGCGCCGGTGGCGGGGAGGCTGACGGTCGCCGCAAAGCCCGCAGCCCCACGGGCTGTGGGGCCACGCGAGCGGCTGCCAAAGAGCTTTCCAACGAGGCACGGCTTTCCCTCCTGGCTCTTCGGGCGTGGGAGCTGTCGCCAGAGCCGCGGCCCTACCGGAAAATGCTTCGCAGGCTCGTGCGGCGGCGCCACGTGGGCGCCGGTGGCGCAAAGGCTGACGGCCGCCGCAAAGCCCGCAGCCCCACGGGCTGTGGGGCCACACGAGCGGCTGCCAAAGAGCTTTCCAACGAGGCACGGCTTTCCCTCCTGGCTCTTCGTGCTTGGGAGCTGTCGCCAGAGCCGCGGCCCTACCGGAAAATGCTTCGCAGGCTGGTGGGGCGGCGCCACGTAGGCGCTGGTGGCTCCGAGGCTGACGGCCGCCGCAAAGCCCGCAGCCCCACGGGCTGTGGGGCCACGCGAGCGGCTGCCAAAGAGCTTTCCAACGAGGCATGGCTTTCCCTCCCTGCTCTTCGGGCGTGGGAGCTGTCGCCAGAGCCGCAGCCCTACCGGAAAATGCTTCGCAGGCTGGTGCGGCGGTACCACGTGGGCGCCGGTGGCGCCGAGGCTGACGGCCGCCGCAAAGCCCGCAGCCCCATGGGCTGTGGGGCCACGCGAGCGGCTGCCAAAGAGCTTTCCAACGAGGCACGGCTTTCCCTCCTGGGTCTTCGGGCTTGGGAGTTGTCGTCAGAGCCGTGGCCCTACTGGAAAATGCTTCGCAAGCTGGCGCGGCGGCGCCACGTAGGCGCCGGTGGCTCCGAGGCTGATGGCCGCCGCAAAGCCCGCAGCCCCACGGGCTGTGAGGCCACGCGAGCGGCTGCCAAAGAGCTTTCCAACGAGGCACGGCTTTCCCTCCTGGGTCTTCGGGCGTGGGAGCTGTCGCCAGAGTCGCGGCCCTACAGAAAAATGCTTCGCAGGCTGGCGCGGCTGCACCTGGTGGGCGCCGGTGGCGGGGAGGCTGACATCCCCCACAAAGCCCGCAGCCCCACGGTCTGTGGCGCCACGCGAGCGGCTGCCAAAGAGCTTTCCAACGAGGCACGGCTTTCCCTCCTGGCTCTTCGGGCGTGGGAGCTGTCGCCAGAGCCGCGGCCCTACCGGAAAATGCTTCGCAGGCTGGCGCGGCTGTAGCTGGTGGGTGCCGGTGGCGGTGAGGCTGACGTCCGCCGCAAAGCCCGCAGCCCCACGGGCTGTGGGGCCACGCGAGCGGCTGCCAAAGAGCTTTCCAACGAGGCACGGCTTTCCCTCCTGGCTCTTCGTGCTTGGGAGCTGTCGCCAGAGTTGCGGCCCTACCGGAAAATGCTTCGCAGGCTGGTGGGGCGGCGCCACGTGGGCGCCGGTGGCTCCGAGGCTGACGGCCGCCGCAAAGCCCGCAGCCGCACGGGCTGTTTCGCCAGGCGAGCGGCTGCCAAAGAGCTTTCCAACGAGGCATGGCTTTCCCTCCTGGCTCTTCGGGCTTGGGAGCTGTCGCCAGAGTTGCGGCCCTACCGGAAAATGCTTCGCAGGCTGGTGGGGCGGCGCCACGTGGGCGCCGGTGGCTCCGAGGCTGACAACCGCCGCAAAGCCCGCAGCCCCACGGGCTGTGGGGCCACGCGAGCGGCTGCCAAAGAGCTTTCCAACGAGGCATGGCTTTCCCTCCTGGCTCTTCGGGCTTGGGAGTTGTCGTCAGAGCCGCAGCCCTACCGGAAAATGCTTCGCAGGCTGGTGGGGCGGCGACACATGGGCGCCGGTGGCAGCGAGGCTGACGGCCGCCGCAAAGCCCGCAGCCCCACAGGCTGTTTCGCCAGGCGAGCGGCCGCCAAAGAGCTTTCCAACGAGGCACAGCTTTACCTCCTCGCTTTTCGGGCGTGGGAGCTGTCGCCAGAGCCGCAGCCCTACAGGAAAATGCTTCGCAGGCTGGCGCGGCTGCACCTGGTGGGCGCCGGTGGCGGGGAGGCTGACGGCCGCCACAAAGCCCGCAGCCCCACGGGCTGTGGGGCCACGCAAGAGGCTGCCAAAGAGCTTTCCAACGAGGCATGGCTTTCCCTCCTGGCTCTTCGGGCGTGGGAGCTGTCGCCAGAGCCGCGGCCCTACCGGAAAATGCTTCGCAGGCTGGCGCGGCTGCACCTGGTGGGCGCCGGTGGCGGGGAGGCTGACGGCCGCCGCAAAGCCCGCAGCCCCACGGGCTGTGGGGCCACGCGAGCGGCTGCCAAAGAGCTTTCCAACGAGGCACGGCTTTCCCTCCTGGCTCTTCGGGCGTGGGAGCTGTCGCCAGAGCCGCGGCCCTACCGGAAAATGCTTCGCAGGCTGGTGGGGCGGCGCCACGTAGGCGCTGGTGGCTCCGAGGCTGACGGCCGCCGCAAAGCCCGCAGCCCCACGGGCTGTGGGGCCACGCGAGCGGCTGCCAAAGAGCTTTCCAACGAGGCACGGCTTTCCCTCCTGGGTCTTCGGGCTTGGGAGTTGTCGTCAGAGCCGTGGCCCTACTGGAAAATGCTTCGCAAGCTGGCGCGGCGGCGCCACGTAGGCGCCGGTGGCTCCGAGGCTGATGGCCGCCGCAAAGCCCGCAGCCCCACGGGCTGTGAGGCCACGCGAGCGGCTGCCAAAGAGCTTTCCAACGAGGCACGGCTTTCCCTCCTGGGTCTTCGGGCGTGGGAGCTGTCGCCAGAGTCGCGGCCCTACAGAAAAATGCTTCGCAGGCTGGCGCGGCTGCACCTGGTGGGCGCCGGTGGCGGGGAGGCTGACATCCCCCACAAAGCCCGCAGCCCCACGGTCTGTGGCGCCACGCGAGCGGCTGCCAAAGAGCTTTCCAACGAGGCACGGCTTTCCCTCCTGGCTCTTCGGGCGTGGGAGCTGTCGCCAGAGCCGCGGCCCTACCGGAAAATGCTTCGCAGGCTGGCGCGGCTGTAGCTGGTGGGTGCCGGTGGCGGTGAGGCTGACGTCCGCCGCAAAGCCCGCAGCCCCACGGGCTGTGGGGCCACGCGAGCGGCTGCCAAAGAGCTTTCCAACGAGGCACGGCTTTCCCTCCTGGCTCTTCGTGCTTGGGAGCTGTCGCCAGAGTTGCGGCCCTACCGGAAAATGCTTCGCAGGCTGGTGGGGCGGCGCCACGTGGGCGCCGGTGGCTCCGAGGCTGACGGCCGCCGCAAAGCCCGCAGCCGCACGGGCTGTTTCGCCAGGCGAGCGGCTGCCAAAGAGCTTTCCAACGAGGCATGGCTTTCCCTCCTGGCTCTTCGGGCTTGGGAGCTGTCGCCAGAGTTGCGGCCCTACCGGAAAATGCTTCGCAGGCTGGTGGGGCGGCGCCACGTGGGCGCCGGTGGCTCCGAGGCTGACAACCGCCGCAAAGCCCGCAGCCCCACGGGCTGTGGGGCCACGCGAGCGGCTGCCAAAGAGCTTTCCAACGAGGCATGGCTTTCCCTCCTGGCTCTTCGGGCTTGGGAGTTGTCGTCAGAGCCGCAGCCCTACCGGAAAATGCTTCGCAGGCTGGTGGGGCGGCGACACATGGGCGCCGGTGGCAGCGAGGCTGACGGCCGCCGCAAAGCCCGCAGCCCCACAGGCTGTTTCGCCAGGCGAGCGGCCGCCAAAGAGCTTTCCAACGAGGCACAGCTTTACCTCCTCGCTTTTCGGGCGTGGGAGCTGTCGCCAGAGCCGCAGCCCTACAGGAAAATGCTTCGCAGGCTGGCGCGGCTGCACCTGGTGGGCGCCGGTGGCGGGGAGGCTGACGGCCGCCACAAAGCCCGCAGCCCCACGGGCTGTGGGGCCACGCAAGAGGCTGCCAAAGAGCTTTCCAACGAGGCATGGCTTTCCCTCCTGGCTCTTCGGGCGTGGGAGCTGTCGCCAGAGCCGCGGCCCTACCGGAAAATGCTTCGCAGGCTGGCGCGGCTGCACCTGGTGGGCGCCGGTGGCGGGGAGGCTGACGGCCGCCGCAAAGCCCGCAGCCCCACGGGCTGTGGGGCCACGCGAGCGGCTGCCAAAGAGCTTTCCAACGAGGCACGGCTTTCCCTCCTGGCTCTTCGGGCGTGGGAGCTGTCGCCAGAGCCGCGGCCCTACCGGAAAATGCTTCGCAGGCTCGTGCGGCGGCGCCACGTGGGCGCCGGTGGCGCAAAGGCTGACGGCCGCCGCAAAGCCCGCAGCCCCACGGCCTGTGGGGCCACACGAGCGGCTGCCAAAGAGCTTTCCAACGAGGCACGGCTTTCCCTCCTGGCTCTTCGTGCTTGGGAGCTGTCGCCAGAGCCGCGGCCCTACCGGAAAATGCTTCGCAGGCTGGTGGGGCGGCGCCACGTAGGCGCTGGTGGCTCCGAGGCTGACGGCCGCCGCAAAGCCCGCAGCCCCACGGGCTGTGGGGCCACGCGAGCGGCTGCCAAAGAGCTTTCCAACGAGGCATGGCTTTCCCTCCCTGCTCTTCGGGCGTGGGAGCTGTCGCCAGAGCCGCAGCCCTACCGGAAAATGCTTCGCAGGCTGGTGCGGCGGTACCACGTGGGCGCCGGTGGCGCCGAGGCTGACGGCCGCCGCAAAGCCCGCAGCTCCATGGGCTGTGTGGCCACGCGAGCGGCTGCCAAAGAGCTTTCCAACGAGGCACGGCTTTCCCTCCTGGCTCTTCGGGCTTGGGAGTTGTCGTCAGAGCCGTGGCCCTACTGGAAAATGCTTCGCAAGCTGGCGCGGCGGCGCCACGTAGGCGCCGGTGGCTCCGAGGCTGATGGCCGCCGCAAAGCCCGCAGCCCCACGGGCTGTGAGGCCACGCGAGCGGCTGCCAAAGAGCTTTCCAACGAGGCACGGCTTTCCCTCCTGGGTCTTCGGGCGTGGGAGCTGTCGCCAGAGTCGCGGCCCTACAGGAAAATGCTTCGCAGGCTGGCGCGGCTGCACCTGGTGGGCGCCGGTGGCGGGGAGGCTGACGGCCCCCAGAAAGCCCGCAGCCCCACGGGCTGTGGGGCCACGCGAGCGGCTGCCAAAGAGCTTTCCAACGAGGCACGGCTTTCCCTCCTGGCTCTTCGGGCGTGGGAGCTGTCGCCAGAGCCGCGGCCCTACCGGAAAATGCTTCGCAGGCTCGTGCGGCGGCGCCACGTGGGCGCCGGTGGCGCAAAGGCTGACGGCCGCCGCAAAGCCCGCAGCCCCACGGGCTGTGGGGCCACACGAGCGGCTGCCAAAGAGCTTTCCAACGAGGCACGGCTTTCCCTCCTGGCTCTTCGTGCTTGGGA
Organism: Chroicocephalus ridibundus; assembly: GCF_963924245.1. Lineage (NCBI taxonomy): Eukaryota > Metazoa > Chordata > Aves > Charadriiformes > Laridae > Chroicocephalus > Chroicocephalus ridibundus. The sequence goes on along the minus strand of NW_026961165.1, from coordinate 245,357 downwards.
GCTGTCGCCAGAGCCGCGGCCCTACCGGAAAATGCTTCGCAGGCTGGTGGGGCGGCGCCACGTAGGCGCTGGTGGCTCCGAGGCTGACGGCCGCCGCAAAGCCCGCAGCCCCACGGGCTGTGGGGCCACGCGAGCGGCTGCCAAAGAGCTTTCCAACGAGGCATGGCTTTCCCTCCCTGCTCTTCGGGCGTGGGAGCTGTCGCCAGAGCCGCAGCCCTACCGGAAAATGCTTCGCAGGCTGGTGCGGCGGTACCACGTGGGCGCCGGTGGCGCCGAGGCTGACGGCCGCCGCAAAGCCCGCAGCTCCATGGGCTGTGTGGCCACGCGAGCGGCTGCCAAAGAGCTTTCCAACGAGGCACGGCTTTCCCTCCTGGCTCTTCGGGCTTGGGAGTTGTCGTCAGAGCCGTGGCCCTACTGGAAAATGCTTCGCAAGCTGGCGCGGCGGCGCCACGTAGGCGCCGGTGGCTCCGAGGCTGATGGCCGCCGCAAAGCCCGCAGCCCCACGGGCTGTGAGGCCACGCGAGCGGCTGCCAAAGAGCTTTCCAACGAGGCACGGCTTTCCCTCCTGGGTCTTCGGGCGTGGGAGCTGTCGCCAGAGTCGCGGCCCTACAGGAAAATGCTTCGCAGGCTGGCGCGGCTGCACCTGGTGGGCGCCGGTGGCGGGGAGGCTGACGGCCCCCAGAAAGCCCGCAGCCCCACGGGCTGTGGGGCCACGCGAGCGGCTGCCAAAGAGCTTTCCAACGAGGCACGGCTTTCCCTCCTGGCTCTTCGGGCGTGGGAGCTGTCGCCAGAGCCGCGGCCCTACCGGAAAATGCTTCGCAGGCTGGCGCGGCTGTAGCTGGTGGGCGCCGGTGGCGGTGAGGCTGACGGCCGCCGCAAAGCCCGCAGCCCCACGGGCTGTGGGGCCACGCGAGCGGCTGCCAAAGAGCTTTCCAACGAGGCACGGCTTTCCCTCCTGGCTCTTCGTGCTTGGGAGCTGTCGCCAGAGTTGCGGCCCTACCGGAAAATTCTTCGCAGGCTGGTCGGGCGGCGCCACGTGGGCGCCGGTGGCTCCGAGGCTGACGGCCGCCGCAAAGCCCGCAGCCGCACGGGCTGTTTCGCCAGGCGAGCGGCTGCCAAAGAGCTTTCCAACGAGGCATGGCTTTCCCTCCTGGCTCTTCGGGCTTGGGAGCTGTCGCCAGAGTTGCGGCCCTACCGGAAAATGCTTCGCAGGCTGGTGGGGCGGCGCCACGTGGGCGCCGGTGGCTCCGAGGCTGACAACCGCCGCAAAGCCCGCAGCCCCACGGGCTGTGGGGCCACGCGAGCGGCTGCCAAAGAGCTTTCCAACGAGGCATGGCTTTCCCTCCTGGCTCTTCGGGCTTGGGAGTTGTCGTCAGAGCCGCAGCCCTACCGGAAAATGCTTCGCAGGCTGGTGGGGCGGCGACACATGGGCGCCGGTGGCAGCGAGGCTGACGGCCGCCGCAAAGCCCGCAGCCCCACAGGCTGTTTCGCCAGGCGAGCGGCCGCCAAAGAGCTTTCCAACGAGGCACAGCTTTACCTCCTCGCTTTTCGGGCGTGGGAGCTGTCGCCAGAGCCGCAGCCCTACAGGAAAATGCTTCGCAGGCTGGCGCGGCTGCACCTGGTGGGCGCCGGTGGCGGGGAGGCTGACGGCCGCCACAAAGCCCGCAGCCCCACGGGCTGTGGGGCCACGCAAGAGGCTGCCAAAGAGCTTTCCAACGAGGCATGGCTTTCCCTCCTGGCTCTTCGGGCGTGGGAGCTGTCGCCAGAGCCGCGGCCCTACCGGAAAATGCTTCGCAGGCTGGCGCGGCTGCACCTGGTGGGCGCCGGTGGCGGGGAGGCTGACGGCCGCCGCAAAGCCCGCAGCCCCACGGGCTGTGGGGCCACGCGAGCGGCTGCCAAAGAGCTTTCCAACGAGGCACGGCTTTCCCTCCTGGCTCTTCGGGCGTGGGAGCTGTCGCCAGAGCCGCGGCCCTACCGGAAAATGCTTCGCAGGCTCGTGCGGCGGCGCCACGTGGGCGCCGGTGGCGCAAAGGCTGACGGCCGCCGCAAAGCCCGCAGCCCCACGGCCTGTGGGGCCACACGAGCGGCTGCCAAAGAGCTTTCCAACGAGGCACGGCTTTCCCTCCTGGCTCTTCGTGCTTGGGAGCTGTCGCCAGAGCCGCGGCCCTACCGGAAAATGCTTCGCAGGCTGGTGGGGCGGCGCCACGTAGGCGCTGGTGGCTCCGAGGCTGACGGCCGCCGCAAAGCCCGCAGCCCCACGGGCTGTGGGGCCACGCGAGCGGCTGCCAAAGAGCTTTCCAACGAGGCATGGCTTTCCCTCCCTGCTCTTCGGGCGTGGGAGCTGTCGCCAGAGCCGCAGCCCTACCGGAAAATGCTTCGCAGGCTGGTGCGGCGGTACCACGTGGGCGCCGGTGGCGCCGAGGCTGACGGCCGCCGCAAAGCCCGCAGCTCCATGGGCTGTGTGGCCACGCGAGCGGCTGCCAAAGAGCTTTCCAACGAGGCACGGCTTTCCCTCCTGGCTCTTCGGGCTTGGGAGTTGTCGTCAGAGCCGTGGCCCTACTGGAAAATGCTTCGCAAGCTGGCGCGGCGGCGCCACGTAGGCGCCGGTGGCTCCGAGGCTGATGGCCGCCGCAAAGCCCGCAGCCCCACGGGCTGTGAGGCCACGCGAGCGGCTGCCAAAGAGCTTTCCAACGAGGCACGGCTTTCCCTCCTGGGTCTTCGGGCGTGGGAGCTGTCGCCAGAGTCGCGGCCCTACAGGAAAATGCTTCGCAGGCTGGCGCGGCTGCACCTGGTGGGCGCCGGTGGCGGGGAGGCTGACGGCCCCCAGAAAGCCCGCAGCCCCACGGGCTGTGGGGCCACGCGAGCGGCTGCCAAAGAGCTTTCCAACGAGGCACGGCTTTCCCTCCTGGCTCTTCGGGCGTGGGAGCTGTCGCCAGAGCCGCGGCCCTACCGGAAAATGCTTCGCAGGCTCGTGCGGCGGCGCCACGTGGGCGCCGGTGGCGCAAAGGCTGACGGCCGCCGCAAAGCCCGCAGCCCCACGGGCTGTGGGGCCACACGAGCGGCTGCCAAAGAGCTTTCCAACGAGGCACGGCTTTCCCTCCTGGCTCTTCGTGCTTGGGAGCTGTCGCCAGAGCCGCGGCCCTACCGGAAAATGCTTCGCAGGCTGGTGGGGCGGCGCCACGTAGGCGCTGGTGGCTCCGAGGCTGACGGCCGCCGCAAAGCCCGCAGCCCCACGGGCTGTGGGGCCACGCGAGCGGCTGCCAAAGAGCTTTCCAACGAGGCATGGCTTTCCCTCCCTGCTCTTCGGGCGTGGGAGCTGTCGCCAGAGCCGCAGCCCTACCGGAAAATGCTTCGCAGGCTGGTGCGGCGGTACCACGTGGGCGCCGGTGGCGCCGAGGCTGACGGCCGCCGCAAAGCCCGCAGCTCCATGGGCTGTGTGGCCACGCGAGCGGCTGCCAAAGAGCTTTCCAACGAGGCACGGCTTTCCCTCCTGGCTCTTCGGGCTTGGGAGTTGTCGTCAGAGCCGTGGCCCTACTGGAAAATGCTTCGCAAGCTGGCGCGGCGGCGCCACGTAGGCGCCGGTGGCTCCGAGGCTGATGGCCGCCGCAAAGCCCGCAGCCCCACGGGCTGTGAGGCCACGCGAGCGGCTGCCAAAGAGCTTTCCAACGAGGCACGGCTTTCCCTCCTGGGTCTTCGGGCGTGGGAGCTGTCGCCAGAGTCGCGGCCCTACAGGAAAATGCTTCGCAGGCTGGCGCGGCTGCACCTGGTGGGCGCCGGTGGCGGGGAGGCTGACGGCCCCCAGAAAGCCCGCAGCCCCACGGGCTGTGGGGCCACGCGAGCGGCTGCCAAAGAGCTTTCCAACGAGGCACGGCTTTCCCTCCTGGCTCTTCGGGCGTGGGAGCTGTCGCCAGAGCCGCGGCCCTACCGGAAAATGCTTCGCAGGCTGGCGCGGCTGTAGCTGGTGGGCGCCGGTGGCGGTGAGGCTGACGGCCGCCGCAAAGCCCGCAGCCCCACGGGCTGTGGGGCCACGCGAGCGGCTGCCAAAGAGCTTTCCAACGAGGCACGGCTTTCCCTCCTGGCTCTTCGTGCTTGGGAGCTGTCGCCAGAGTTGCGGCCCTACCGGAAAATTCTTCGCAGGCTGGTCGGGCGGCGCCACGTGGGCGCCGGTGGCTCCGAGGCTGACGGCCGCCGCAAAGCCCGCAGCCGCACGGGCTGTTTCGCCAGGCGAGCGGCTGCCAAAGAGCTTTCCAACGAGGCATGGCTTTCCCTCCTGGCTCTTCGGGCTTGGGAGCTGTCGCCAGAGTTGCGGCCCTACCGGAAAATGCTTCGCAGGCTGGTGGGGCGGCGCCACGTGGGCGCCGGTGGCTCCGAGGCTGACAACCGCCGCAAAGCCCGCAGCCCCACGGGCTGTGGGGCCACGCGAGCGGCTGCCAAAGAGCTTTCCAACGAGGCACGGCTTTCCCTCCTGGCTCTTCGGGCTTGGGAGTTGTCGTCAGAGCCGCAGCCCTACCGGAAAATGCTTCGCAGCCTGGTGAGGCGGCGACACATGGGCGCCGGTGGCAGCGAGGCTGACGGCCGCCGCAAAGCCCGCAGCCCCACAGGCTGTTTCGCCAGGCGAGCGGCTGCCAAAGAGCTTTCCAACGAGGCACGGCTTTACCTCCTCGCTTTTCGGGCGTGGGAGCTGTCGCCAGAGCCGCAGCCCTACAGGAAAATGCTTCGCAGGCTGGCGCGGCTGCACCTGGTGGGCGCCGGTGGCGGGGAGGCTGACGGCCGCCACAAAGCCCGCAGCCCCACGGGCTGTGGGGCCACGCGATCGGCTGCCAAAGAGCTTTCCAACGAGGCACGGCTTTCCCTCCTGGCTCTTCGTGCTTGGGAGCTGTCGCCAGAGTTGCGGCCCTACCGGAAAATGCTTCGCAGGCTGGTGGGGCGGCGCCACGTGGGCGCCGGTGGCAGCGAGGCTGACGGCCGCCGCAAAGCCCGCAGCCCCACGGGCTGTTTCGCCAGGCGAGCGGCTGCCAAAGAGCTTTCCAACGAGGCACGGCTTTCCCTCCTGGCTCTTCGGGCGTGGGAGCTGTCGCCAGAGCCGCAGCCCTACAGGAAAATGCTTCGCAGGCTGGCGCGGCGGCGCCACGTGGGCGCCGGTGTCGCTGAGGCTGACGTCCGCCGGAAAGCCCGCAGCCCCACGGGCTGTGGGGTCACGCGAGCGGCCGCCAAAGAGCTTTCCAACGAGGCACGGCTTTCCCTCCTGGCTCTTCGGGCTTGGGAGCTGTCGCCAGAGCCGCAGCGCTACCGGAAAATGCTTCGCAAGCTGGCGCGGCAGCGCCACGTGGGCGCCGGTGGCTCCGAGGCTGACGGCCGCCGCAAAGCCCGCAGCCCCACGGGCTGTGCGGCCACGCAAGAGGCTGCCAAAGAGCTTTCCAACGAGGCATGGCTTTCCCTCCCTGCTCTTCGGGCGTGGGAGCTGTCGCCAGAGCCGCGGCCCTACCGGAAAATGCTTCGCAGGCTGGCGCGGCTGCACCTGGTGGGCGCCGGTGGCGGGGAGGCTGACGGTCGCCGCAAAGCCCGCAGCCACACGGGCTGTGGGGCCACGCGAGCGGCTGCCAAAGAGCTTTCCAACGAGGCACGGCTTTCCCTCCTGGCTCTTCGGGCGTGGGAGCTGTCGCCAGAGCCGCAGCCCTACTGGAAAATGCTTCGCAGGCTGGCGCGGCTGTAGCTGGTGGGCTCCGGTGGCGCCGAGGCTGACGGCCGCCGCAAAGCCCGCAGCCCCACTAGCTGTGGGGCCACGCGAGCGGCTGCCAAAGAGCTTTCCAACGACGCATGGCTTTCCCTCCTGGCTCTTCGGGCGTGGGAGCTGTCGCCAGAGACGCGGCCCTACCGGAAAATGCTTCGTAGGCTGGCGCAGCGGCGCCACGTGGGCACCGGTGGCAGCGAGGATGACGGCCGCCGCAAAGCCCGCAGCCCCACAAGCTGTTTCGCCAGGCGAGCGGCTGCCAAAGAGCTTTCCAACGAGGCACGGCTTTCCCTCCTCGCTTTTCGGGCGTGGGAGCTGTCGCCAGAGCCGCGGCCCTACTGGAAAATGCTTCGCAGGCTGGCGCGGCTGCACCTGGTGGGCGCCGGTGGCGGGGAGGCTGACGGTCGCCGCAAAGCCCGCAGCCCCACGGGCTGTGGGGCCACGCGAGCGGCTGTCAAAGAGCTTTAAAACGAGGCATGGCTTTCCTTCCTGGCTCTTCGGGCTTGGGAGTTGTCGTCAGAGCCGCAGCCCTACCGGAAAATGCTTCGCACCACGTGGGCACTGTTGGCGGCGAGGCTGACGGCCGCCGCAAAGCCCGCAGCCACACGGGCTGTTTCGCCAGGCGAGCGGCTGCCAAAGAGCTTTCCAACGAGGCACGGCTTTCCCTCCTGGCTCTTCGGGCTTGGGAGCTGTCGTCAGAGCCGCAGCCCTACCGGAAAGTGCTTCGCAGACTGGTGCGGCGGCGCCACGTGGGCGCTGGTGTCGCCGAGGCTGACGGCCGCCGCAAAGCCCGCAGCCCCACGGGCTGTGGGGCAACGCGAGAGGCTGCCAAAGAGCTTTCCAACGAGGCATGGCTTTCCCTCCTGGCTCTTCGGGCGTGGGAGCTGTTGCCAGAGACGCGGCCCTACCGGAAAATGCTTCGCAGGCTGGTGCAGCGGCGCCACGTGGGCGCCGGTGGCAGCGAGGCTGACGGCCGCCGCAAAGCCCGCAGCCCCACGGGCTGTGGGGTCACGAGAGCAACCGCCAAAGAGCTTTCCAACGAGGCACGGCTTTCCCTCCTGGCTCTTCGGGCGTGGGAGCTGTCGCCAGAGCCGCGGCCCTACCGGAAAATGCTTCGCAGGCTGGCGCGGCTGTAGCTGGTGGGCGCCGGTGGCGCTGAGGCTGACGGCCGCCGCAAAGCCCGCAGCCGCACGGGCTGTTTCGCCAGGCGAGCGGCTGCCAAAGAGCTTTCCAACGAGGCATGGCTTTCCCTCCTGGCTCTTCGTGCTTGGGAGCTGTCGCCAGAGTTGCGGCCCTACCGGAAAATGCTTCGCAAGCTGGCGCGGCGGCGCCATGTGGGCGCCGGTGGCGCCGAGGCTGACGGCCGCCACAAAGCCCGCAGCCCCACGGGCTGTGGGGCCACGCGAGCAGCTGCCAAAGAGCTTTCCAACGAGGCATGGCTTTCCCTCCTGGCTCTTCGGGCGTGGGAGCTGTCGCCAAAGACGCGGCCCTACAGGAAAATGCTTCGCAGGCTGGCGCAGCGGCGCCACGTGGGCGCCGGTGGCAGCGAGGCTGACGGCCGCCGCAAAGCCCGCAGCCCCACAGGCTGTTTCGCCAGGCGAGCGGCTGCCAAAGAGCTTACCAACGAGGCACGGCTTTCCCTCCTCGCTCTTCGGGTGTGGGAGCTGTCGCCAGAGCCGCGGCCCTACAGGAAAATGCTTCGCAGGCTGGCGCGGCTGCACCTGGTGGGCGCCGGTGGCGGGGAGGCTGACGGCCGCCACAAAGCCTGCAGCCCCACGGGGTGTGGGGCCACGCGATCGGCTGCCAAAGAGCTTTCCAACGAGGCACGGCTTTCCCTCCTGGCTCTTCGGGCTTGGGAGCTGTCGCCAGAGTTGCGGCCCTACCGGAAAATGCTTCACAGGGTGGTGGGGCGGCGCCACGTGGGCGCCGGTGGCTCCGAGGCTGACGGCCGCGGCAAAGCCCGCAGCCCCACGGGCTGTTTCGCCAGGCGAGCGGCTGCCAAAGAGCTTTCCAACGAGGCATGGCTTTCCCTCCTGGCTCTTCGTGCTTGGGAGCTGTCGCCAGAGTTGCGGCCCTACCGGAAAATGCTTCGCAAGCTGGCGCGGCGGCGCCATGTGGGCGCCGGTGGCGCCGAGGCTGACGGCCGCCACAAAGCCCGCAGCCCCACAGGCTGTTTCGCCAGGCGAGCGGCTGCCAAAGAGCTTTCCAACGAGGCACGGCTTTCTCTCCTCGCTCTTAGGGCGTGGGAGCTGTCGCCAGAGCCGCGTCCCTACAGGAAATGCTTCGCAGGCTGGCGCGGCTGCACCTGGTGGGCGCCGGTGGCGGGGACGCTGACGGCCGCCACAAAGCCCGCAGCCCCACGGGCTGTGGGGCCACGCGATCGGCTGCCAAAGAGCTTTCCAACGAGGCATGGCTTTCCCTCCTCGCTCTTCGGGCGTGGGAGCTGTCGCCAGAGCCGCGGCCCTACAGAAAAATGCTTCGCAGGCTGGTGGGGCGGCGCCACGTGGGCGCCGGTGGCTCCGAGGCTGACGGCCGCCGCAAAGCCCGCAGCCCCACAGGCTGTTTCGCCAGGCGAGCGGCTGCCAAAGAGCTTTCCAACGAGGCACGGCTTTCCCTCCTGGTTCTTCGGGCGTGGGAGCTGTCGACAGAGCCGCGGCCCTACAGGAAAATGCTTCGCAGGCTGGCGCAGCGGCGCCACGTGGACGCCGGTGGCACGGAGGCTGACGGCCGCCACAAAGCCCGCAGCCCCACGGGCTGTGGGGCCACGCGAGCGGCCGCCAAAGAGCTTTCCAACGAGGCACGGCTTTCCCTCCTGGCTCTTCGGGCGTGGGAGCTGTCGCCAGAGCCACGGCCCTACCGGAAAATGCTTCGCAGGCTGGCGCGGCTGCACCTGGTGGGTGCCGGTGGCTCCGAGGCTGACGGCCGCCGCAAAGCCCGCAGCCCCACAGGCTGTTTCGCCAGGCGAGCGGCTGCCAAAGAGCTTTCCAACGAGGCACGGCTTTCCCTCCTGGCTCTTCGGGCGTGGGAGCTGTCGCCAGAGACACGGCCCTACCGGAAAATGCTTCGCAGGCTGGCGCGGCTGCACCTGGTGGGTGCCGGTGGCTCCGAGGCTGACGGCCGCCGCAAAGCCCGCAGCCCCACAGGCTGTTTCGCCAGGCGAGCGGCCGCCAAAGAGCTTTCCAACGAGTCACGGCTTTCCCTCCTGGCTCTTCGGGCGTGGGAGCTGTCGCCAGAGTTGCGGCCCTACCGGAAAATGCTTCGCAGGCTGGTGGGGCGGTGCCACGTGGGCGCCGTTGGCTCCGAGGCTGGCGGCCGCCGCAAAGCCCGCAGCCGCACGGGCTGTTTCGCCAGGCGAGCGGCTGCCAAAGAGCTTTCCAACGAGGCATGGCTTTCCCTCCTGGCTCTTCGGGCTTGGGAGCTGTCGCCAGAGTTGCGGCCCTACCGGAAAATGCTTCGCAGGCTGGTGGGGCGGCGCCACGTGGGCGCCGGTGGCTCCGAGGCTGACAACCGCCGCAAAGCCCGCAGCCCCACGGGCTGTGGGGCCACGCGAGCGGCTGCCAAAGAGCTTTCCAACGAGGCACGGCTTTCCCTCCTGGCTCTTCGGGCTTGGGAGTTGTCGTCAGAGCCGCAGCCCTACCGGAAAATGCTTCGCAGCCTGGTGAGGCGGCGACACATGGGCGCCGGTGGCAGCGAGGCTGACGGCCGCCGCAAAGCCCGCAGCCCCACAGGCTGTTTCGCCAGGCGAGCGGCTGTCAAAGAGCTTTCCAACGAGGCACGGCTTTCCCTCCTCGCTCTTCGGGCGTGGGAGCTGTCGCCAGAGCCGCGGCCCTACAGGAAAATGCTTCGCAGGCTGGCGCGGCTGCACCTGGTGGGCGCCGGTGGCTCCGAGGCTGACGGCCGCCACAAAGCCCGCAGCCCCACGGGCTGTGGGGCCACGCGAGAGGCTGCCAAAGAGCTTTCCAACGAGGCATGGCTTTCCCTCCTGGCTCTTCGGGCTTGGGAGCTGTCGCCAGAGCCGCAGCCCTACAGGAAAATGCTTCGCAGGCTGGCGCGGCGGCGCCACGTGGGCGCCGGTGTCGCTGAGGCTGACGTCCGCCGGAAAGCCCGCAGCCCCACGGGCTGTGGGGCCACGCGAGCGGCTGCCAAAGAGGTTTCCAACGAGGCACGGCTTTCCCTCCTGGCTCTTCGGGCTTGGGAGCTGTCGTCAGAGCCGCAGCCCTACCGGAAAATGCTTCGCAGGCTGGCGCGGCTGCACCTGGTGGGCGCCAGTGGCGGGGAGGCTGACGGCCGCCACAAAGCCCGCAGCCCCACGGGCTGTGGGGCCACGCAAGAGGCTGCCAAAGAGCTTTCCAACGAGGCATGGCTTTCCCTCCTGGCTCTTCGGGCGTGGGAGCTGTCGCCAGAGCCGCGGCCCTACCGGAAAATGCTTCGCAGGCTGACGCGGCTGCACCTGGTGGGCGCCGGTGGCGGGGAGGCTGACGGTCGCCGCAAAGCCCGCAGCCCCACGGGCTGTGGGGCCACGCGAGCGGCTGCCAAAGAGCTTTCCAACGAGGCACGGCTTTCCCTCCTGGCTCTTCGGGCGTGGGAGCTGTCGCCAGAGCTGTGGCCCTACCGGAAAATGCTTCGCAGGCTCGTGCGGCGGCGCCACGTGGGCGCCGGTGGCGCAAAGGCTGACGGCCGCCGCAAAGCCCGCAGCCCCACGGGCTGTGGGGCCACACGAGCGGCTGCCAAAGAGCTTTCCAACGAGGCACGGCTTTCCCTCCTGGCTCTTCGTGCTTGGGAGCTGTCGCCAGAGCTCCAGCCCTACCGGAAAATGCTTCGCAGGCTGGTGGGGCGGCGCCACGTAGGCGCTGGTGGCTCCGAGGCTGACGGCCGCCGCAAAGCCCGCAGCCCCACGGGCTGTGGGGCCACGCGAGCGGCTGCCAAAGAGCTTTCCAACGAGGCATGGCTTTCCCTCCCTGCTCTTCGGGCGTGGGAGCTGTCGCCAGAGCCGCAGCCCTACCGGAAAATGCTTCGCAGGCTGGTGCGGCGGTACCACGTGGGCGCCGGTGGCGCCGAGGCTGACGGCCGCCGCAAAGCCCGCAGCTCCATGGGCTGTGTGGCCACGCGAGCGGCTGCCAAAGAGCTTTCCAACGAGGCACGGCTTTCCCTCCTGGGTCTTCGGGCTTGGGAGTTGTCGTCAGAGCTGTGGCCCTACTGGAAAATGCTTCGCAAGCTGGCGCGGCGGCGCCACGTAGGCGCCGGTGGCTCCGAGGCTGATGGCCGCCGCAAAGCCCGCAGCCCCACGGGCTGTGAGGCCACGCGAGCGGCTGCCAAAGAGCTTTCCAACGAGGCACGGCTTTCCCTCCTGGCTCTTCGGGCTTGGGAGCTGTCGCCAGAGTCGCGGCCCTACAGAAAAATGCTTCGCAGGCTGGCGCGGCTGCACCTGGTGGGCGCCGGTGGCGGGGAGGCTGACGGCCCCCACAAAGCCCGCAGCCCCACGGGCTGTGGGGCCACGCGAGCGGCTGCCAAAGAGCTTTCCAACGAGGCACGGCTTTCCCTCCTGGCTCTTCGGGCGTGGGAGCTGTCGCCAGAGCCGCGGCCCTACCGGAAAATGCTTCGCAGGCTGGCGCGGCTGTAGCTGGTGGGCGCCGGTGGCGGTGAGGCTGACGGCCGCCGCAAAGCCCGCAGCCCCACGGGCTGTGGGGCCACGCGAGCGGCTGCCAAAGAGCTTTCCAACGAGGCATGGCTTTCCCTCCTGGCTCTTCGTGCTTGGGAGCTGTCGCCAGAGCCGCGGCCGTACCGGAAAATGCTTCGCAGGCTGGTGGGGCGGCGCCACGTGGGCGCCGGTGGCTCCGAGGCTGACGGCCGCCGCAAAGCCCGCAGCCCCACAGGCTGTGGGGCCACGCGAGCGGCTGCCAAAGAGCTTTCCAACGAGGCACGGCTTTCCCTCCTGGCTCTTCGGGCGTGGGAGCTGTCGCCAGAGCCACGGCCCTACAGGAAAATGCTTCGCAGGCTGGTGGGGCGGCGCCACGTGGGCGCCGGTGGCTCCGAGGCTGACGGCCGCCGCAAAGCCCGCAGCCCCACAGGCTGTTTCGCCAGGCGAGCGGCTGCCAAAGAGCTTTCCAACGAGGCACGGCTTTCCCTCCTGGCTCTTCGGGTGTGGGAGCTGTCGCCAGAGCCGCGGCCCTACAGGAAAATGCTTCGCAGGCTGGCGCAGCGGCGCCACGTGGGCGCCGGTGGCAGGGAGGCTGACGGTCGCCGCATAGCCCGCAGCCGCATGGGCTGTGGGGCCACGCGAGCGGCCGCCAAAGAGCTTTCCAACGAGGCACGGCTTTCCCTCCTGGCTCTTCGGGCGTGGGAGCTGTCGCCAGAGCCACGGCCCTACCGGAAAATGCTTCGCAGGCTGGCGCGGCTGCACCTGGTGGGTGCCGGTGGCTCCGAGGCTGACGGCCGCCGCAAAGCCCGCAGCCCGACAGGCTGTTTCGCCAGGCGAGCGGCTGCCAAAGAGCTTTCCAACGAGGCACGGCTTTCCCTCCTGGCTCTTCGGGCGTGGGAGCTGTCGCCAGAGCCGCGGCCCTACAGGAAAATGCTTCGCAGGCTGGCGCGGCTGCACCTGGTGGGCGCCGGTGGCGGGGAGGCTGACGGCCGCCGCAAAGCCCGCAGCCCCACGGGCTGTGGGGCCACGCGATCGGCTGCCAAAGAGCTTTCCAACGAGGCACGGCTTTCCCTCCTGGCTCTTCGTGCTTGGGAGCTGTCGCCAGAGCCGCGGCCCTACCGGAAAATGCTTCACAGGCTGGTGGGGCGGCGCCACGTGGGCGCCGGTGGCTCCGAGGCTGACGGCCGCGGCAAAGCCCGCAGCCCCACGGGCTGTTTCGCCAGGCGAGCGGCTGCCAAAGAGCTTTCCAACGAGGCATGGCTTTCCCTCCTGGCTCTTCGTGCTTGGGAGCTGTCGCCAGAGTTGCGGCCCTACCGGAAAATGCTTCGCAAGCTGGCGCGGCGGCGCCATGTGGGCGCCGGTGGCGCCGAGGCTGACGGCCGCCACAAAGCCCGCAGCCCCACGGGCTGTGGGGCCACGCGAGAGGCTGCCAAAGAGCTTTCCAACGAGGCATGGCTTTCCCTCCTGGCTCTTCGGGCGTGGGAGCTGTCACCAGAGACGCGGCCCAACCGGAAAATGCTTCGCAGGCTGGCGCAGCGGCGCCACGTGGGTGCCGGTGGCAGCGAGGCTGACGGCCGCCGCAAAGCCCGCAGCCCCACAGGCTGTTTCGCCAGGCGAGCGGCTGCCAAAGAGCTTTCCAACGAGGCACGGCTTTCTCTCCTCGCTCTTAGAGCGTGGGAGCTGTCGCCAGAGCCGCGGCCCTACAGGAAAATGCTTCGCAGGTTGGTGGGGCGGCGCCACGTGGGCGCCGGTGGCTCCGAGGCTGACGGCCGCCACAAAGCCCGCAGCCCCACAGGCTGTTTCGCCAGGCGAGCGGCTGCCAAAGAGCTTTCCAACGAGGCACGGCTTTCCCTCCTGGCTCTTCGGGCGTGGGAGCTGTCGCCAGAGCCGCGGCGCTACAGGAAAATGCTTCGCAGGCTGGCGCAGCGGCGCCACGTGGGCGCCGGTGGCAGGGAGGCTGACGGTCGCCGCATAGCCCGCAGCCCCATGGGCTGTGGGGCCACGCGAGCGGCCGCCAAAGAGCTTTCCAACGAGGCACGGCTTTCCCTCCTGGCTCTTCGACCATGGGAGCTGTCGCCAGAGCCACGGCCCTACCAGAAAATGCTTCGCAGGCTGGCGCGGCTGCACCTGGTGGGTGCCGGTGGCTCCGAGGCTGACGGCCGCCGCAAAGCCCGCAGCCCCACAGGCTGTTTCGCCAGGCGAGCGGCTGCCAAAGAGCTTTCCAACGAGGCACGGCTTTCCCTCCTGGCTCTTCGGGCGTGGGAGCTGTCGCCAGAGCCACGGCCCTACCGGAAAATGCTTCGCAGGCTGGCGCGGCTGCACCTGGTGGGTGCCGGTGGCTCCGAGGCTGACGGCCGCCGCAAAGCCCGCAGCCCCATAGGCTGTTTCGCCAGGCGAGCGGCCGCCAAAGAGCTTTCCAACGAGGCACGGCTTTCCCTCCTCGCTCTTCGGGCTTGGGAGTTGTCGTCAGAGCCGCGGCCCTACCGGAAAATGCTTCGCAGGCTGGTGAGGCGGCGACACATGGGCGCCGGTGGCAGCGAGGCTGACAGCCGCCGCAAAGCCCGCAGCCCCACAGGCTGTTTCGCCAGGCGAGCGGCTGCCAAAGAGCTTTCCAACGAGGCACGGCTTTCCCTCCTCGCTCTTCGGGCATGGGAGCTGTCGCCAGAGCCGCGGCCCTACAGGAAAATGCTTCGCAGGCTGGCGCGGCTGCACCTGGTGGGCGCCGGTGGCTCCGAGGCTGACGGCCGCCACAAAGCCCGCAGCCCCACGGGCTGTGGGGCCACGCAAGAGGCTGACAAAGAGCTTTCCAACGAGGCATGGCTTTCCCTCCTGGCTCTTCGGGCGTGGGAGCTGTCGCCAGAGCCGCGGCCCTACTGGAAAATGCTTCGCAGGCTGGCGCGGCGGCGCCACGTGGGCGCCGGTGTCGCTGAGGCTGACGTCCGCCGGAAAGCCCGCAGCCCCACGGGCTGTGGGGCCACGCGAGCGGCTGCCAAAGAGTTTTCCAACGAGGCACGGCTTTCCCTCCTGGCTCTTCGGGCGTGGGAGCTGTCGTCAGAGCCGCAGCCCTACCGGAAAATGCTTCGCAGGCTGGCGCGGCTGCACCTGGTGGGCGCCAGTGGCGGGGAGGCTGACGGCCGCCACAAAGCCCGCAGCCCCACGGGCTGTGGGGCCACGCAAGAGGCTGCCAAAGAGCTTTCCAACGAGGCATGGCTTTCCCTCCTGGCTCTTCGGGCGTGGGAGCTGTCGCCAGAGCCGCGGCCCTACCGGAAAATGCTTCGCAGGCTGGCGCGGCTGCACCTGGTGGGCGCCGGTGGCGGGGAGGCTGACGGTCGCCGCAAAGCCCGCAGCCCCACGGGCTGTGGGGCCACGCGAGCGGCTGCCAAAGAGCTTTCCAACGAGGCACGGCTTTCCCTCCTGGCTCTTCGGGCGTGGGAGCTGTCGCCAGAGCCGCGGCCCTACCGGAAAATGCTTCGCAGGCTCGTGCGGCGGCGCCACGTGGGCGCCGGTGGCGGTGAGGCTGACGGCCGCCGCAAAGCCCGCAGCCCCACGGGCTGTGGGGCCACACGAGTGGCTGCCAAAGAGCTTTCCAACGAGGCACGGCTTTCCCTCCTGGCTCTTCGTGCTTGGGAGCTGTCGCCAGAGCCGCGGCCCTACCGGAAAATGCTTCGCAGGCTGGTGGGGCGGCGCCACGTAGGCGCTGGTGGCTCCGAGGCTGACGGCCGCCGCAAAGCCCGCAGCCCCACGGGCTGTGAGGCCACGCGAGCGGCTGCCAAAGAGCTTTCCAACGAGGCACGGCTTTCCCTCCTGGCTCTTCGGGCTTGGGAGCTGTCGCCAGAGTCGCGGCCCTACAGGAAAATGCTTCGCAGGCTGGCGCGGCTGTAGCTGGTGGGCGCCGGTGGCGGTGAGGCTGACGGCCGCCGCAAAGCCCGCAGCTCCACGGGCTGTGGGGCCACGCGAGCGGCTGCCAAAGAGATTTCCAACGAGGCACGGCTTTCCCTCCTGGCTCTTCGTGCTTGGGAGCTGTCGCCAGAGTTGCGGCCCTACCGGAAAATGCTTTGCAGGCTGGTGGGGCGGCGCCACGTGGGCGCCGGTGGCTCCGAGGCTGACGGCCGCCGCAAAGCCCGCAGCCGCACGGGCTGTTTCGCCAGGCGAGCGGCTGCCAAAGAGCTTTCCAACGAGGCATGGCTTTCCCTCCTGGCTCTTCGGGCGTGGGAGCTGTCGCCAGAGCCGCAGCCCTACAGGAAAATGCTTCGCAGGCTGGCGCGGCGGCGCCACGTGGGCGCCGGTGTCGCTGAGGCTGACGTCCGCCGGAAAGCCCGCAGCCCCACGGGCTGTGGGGCCACGCGAGCGGCCGCCAAAGAGCTTTCCAACGAGGCACGGCTTTCCCTCCTGGCTCTTCGGGCTTGGGAACTGTCGTCAGAGCCGCAGCCCTACCGGAAAATGCTTCGCAGGCTGGCGCGGCAGCGCCACGTGGGCGCCGGTGGCGCCGAGGCTGACGGCCGCCGCAAAGCCCGCAGCCCCACGGGCTGTGGGGCCACGCAAGAGGCTGCCAAAGAGCTTTCCAACGAGGCACGGCTTTCCCTCCCTGCTCTTCGGGCGTGGGAGCTGTCGCCAGAGCCGCGGCCCTACCGGAAAATGCTTCGCAGGCTGGCGCGGCTGCTCCTGGTGGGCGCCGGTGGCGGGGAGGCTGACGGTCGCCGCAAAGCCCGCAGCCACACGGGCTCTGGGGCCACGCGAGCGGCTGCCAAAGAGCTTTCCAACGAGGCATGGCTTTCCCTCCTGGCTCTTCGGGCGCGGGAGCTGTCGCCAGAGCCGCAGCCCTACCGGAAAATGCTTCGCAGGCTGGTGCGGCGGTACCACGTGGGCGCCGGTGGCGCCGAGGCTGACGGCCGCCGCAAAGCCCGCAGCCCCATGGGCTGTGGGGCCACGCGAGCGGCTGCCAAAGAGCTTTCCAACGAGGCACGGCTTTCCCTCCTGGCTCTTCGGGCTTGGGAGTTGTCGTCAGAGCCGTGGCCCTACTGGAAAATGCTTCGCAAGCTGGCGCGGCGGCGCCACGTGGGCGCCGGTGGCTTAGAGGCTGACGGCCGCCGCAAAGCCCGCAGCCACACGGGCTGTGAGGCCACGCGAGCGGCTGCCAAAGAGTTTTCCAACGAGGCACGGCTTTCCCTCCTGGCTCTTCGGGCGTGGGAGCTGTCGTCAGAGCCGCAGCCCTACCGGAAAATGCTTCGCAGGCTGGCGCGGCTGCACCTGGTGGGCGCCAGTGGCGGGGAGGCTGACGGCCGCCACAAAGCCCGCAGCCCCACGGGCTGTGGGGCCACGCAAGAGGCTGCCAAAGAGCTTTCCAACGAGGCATGGCTTTCCCTCCTGGCTCTTCGGGCGTGGGAGCTGTCGCCAGAGCCGCGGCCCTACCGGAAAATGCTTCGCAGGCTGGCGCGGCTGCACCTGGTGGGCGCCGGTGGCGGGGAGGCTGACGGTCGCCGCAAAGCCCGCAGCCACACGGGCTGTGGGGCCACGCGAGCGGCTGCCAAAGAGCTTTCCAACGAGGCACGGCTTTCCCTCCTGGCTCTTCGGGCGTGGGAGCTGTCGCCAGAGCCGCGGCCCTACCGGAAAATGCTTCGCAGGCTCGTGCGGCGGCGCCACGTGGGCGCCGGTGGCGCAAATGCTGACGGCCGCCGCAAAGCCCGCAGCCCCACGGGCTGTGGGGCCACACGAGTGGCTGCCAAAGAGCTTTCCAACGAGGCACGGCTTTCCCTCCTGGCTCTTCATGCTTGGGAGCTGTCGCCAGAGCCGCGGCCCTACCGGAAAATGCTTCGCAGGCTGGTGGGGCGGCGCCACGTAGGCGCTGGTGGCTCCGAGGCTGACGGCCGCCGCAAAGCCCGCAGCCCCACGGGCTGTGAGGCCACGCGAGCGGCTGCCAAAGAGCTTTCCAACGAGGCACGGCTTTCCCTCCTGGCTCTTCGGGCTTGGGAGCTGTCGCCAGAGTCGCGGCCCTACCGGAAAATGCTTCGCAGGCTGGCGCGGCTGTAGCTGGTGGGCGCCGGTGGCGGTGAGGCTGACGGCCGCCGCAAAGCCCGCAGCTCCACGGGCTGTGGGGCCACGCGAGCGGCTGCCAAAGAGATTTCCAACGAGGCACGGCTTTCCCTCCTGGCTCTTCGTGCTTGGGAGCTGTCGCCAGAGTTGCGGCCCTACCGGAAAATGCTTTGCAGGCTGGTGGGGCGGCGCCACGTGGGCGCCGGTGGCTCCGAGGCTGACGGCCGCCGCAAAGCCCGCAGCCGCACGGGCTGTTTCGCCAGGCGAGCGGCTGCCAAAGAGCTTTCCAACGAGGCATGGCTTTCCCTCCTGGCTCTTCGGGCTTGGGAGCTGTCGCCAGAGTTGCGGCCCTACCGGAAAATGCTTCGCAGGCTGGTGGGGCGGCACCACGTGGGCGCCGGTGGCTCCGAGGCTGACAACCGCCGCAAAGCCCGCAGCCCCACGGGCTGTGGGGCCACGCGAGCGGCTGCCAAAGAGCTTTCCAACGAGGCACGGCTTTCCCTCCTGGCTCTTCGGGCTTGGGAGTTGTCGTCAGAGCCGCAGCCCTACCGGAAAATGCTTCGCAGCCTGGTGAGGCGGCGACACATGGGCGCCGGTGGCAGCGAGGCTGACGGCCGCCGCAAAGCCCGCAGCCCCACAGGCTGTTTCGCCAGGCGAGCGGCTGCCAAAGAGCTTTCCAACGAGGCACGGCTTTCCCTCCTCGCTTTTCGGGCGTGGGAGCTGTCGCCAGAGCCGCAGCCCTACAGGAAAATGCTTCGCAGGCTGGCGCGGCTGCACCTGGTGGGCGCCGGTGGCGGGGAGGCTGACAGCCGCCACAAAGCCCGCAGCCCCACGGGCTGTGGGGCCACGCGAGCGGCTGCCAAAGAGCTTTCCAACGAGGCACGGCTTTCCCTCCTGGCTCTTCGTGCTTGGGAGCTGTCGCCAGAGTTGCGGCCCTACCGGAAAATGCTTCGCAGGCTGGTGGGGCGGCGCCACGTGGGCGCCGGTGGCAGCGAGGCTGACGGCCGCCGCAAAGCCCGCAGCCCCACGGGCTGTTTCGCCAGGCGAGCGGCTGCCAAAGTGCTTTCAAACGAGGCACGGCTTTCCCTCCTGGCTCTTCGGGCGTGGGAGCTGTCGCCAGAGCCGCAGCCCTACAGGAAAATGCTTCGCAGGCTGGCGCGGCGGCGCCACGTGGGCGCTGGTGTCGCTGAGGCTGACGTCCGCCGGAAAGCCCGCAGCCCCACGGGCTGTGGGGCCACGCGAGCGGCCGCCAAAGAGCTTTCCAACGAGGCACGGCTTTCCCTCCTGGCTCTTCGGGCTTGGGAGCTGTCGTCAGAGCCGCAGCCCTACCGGAAAATGCTTCGCAGTCTGGCGCGGCAGCGCCACGTGGGCGCCGGTGGCGCCGAGGCTGACGGCCGCCGCAAAGCCCGCAGCCCCACGGGCTGTGGGGCCACGCAAGAGGCTGCCAAAGAGCTTTCCAACGAGGCATGGCTTTCCCTCCCTGCTCTTCGGGCGTGGGAGCTGTCGCCAGAGCCGCGGCCCTACAGGAAAATGCTTCGCAGGCTGGCGCGGCTGCTCCTGGTGGGCGCCGGTGGCGGGGAGGCTGACGGTCGCCGCAAAGCCCGCAGCCACACGGGCTCTGGGGCCACGCGAGCGGCTGCCAAAGAGCTTTCCAACGAGGCATGGCTTTCTCTCCTGGCTCTTCGGGCGCGGGAGCTGTCGCCAGAGCCGCAGCCCTACCGGAAAATGCTTCGCAGGCTGGTGCGGCGGTACCACGTGGGCGCCGGTGGCGCCGAGGCTGACGGCCGCCGCAAAGCCCGCAGCCCCATGGGCTGTGGGGCCACGCGAGCGGCTGCCAAAGAGCTTTCCAACGAGGCACGGCTTTCCCTCCTGGCTCTTCGGGCTTGGGAGTTGTCGTCAGAGCCGTGGCCCTACTGGAAAATGCTTCGCAAGCTGGCGCGGCGGCGCCACGTGGGCGCCGGTGGCTTAGAGGCTGACGGCCGCCGCAAAGCCCGCAGCCACACGGGCTGTGAGGCCACGCGAGCGGCTGCCAAAGAGTTTTCCAACGAGGCACGGCTTTCCCTCCTGGCTCTTCGGGCGTGGGAGCTGTCGTCAGAGCCGCAGCCCTACCGGAAAATGCTTCGCAGGCTGGCGCGGCTGCACCTGGTGGGCGCCAGTGGCGGGGAGGCTGACGGCCGCCACAAAGCCCGCAGCCCCACGGGCTGTGGGGCCACGCAAGAGGCTGCCAAAGAGCTTTCCAACGAGGCATGGCTTTCCCTCCTGGCTCTTCGGGCGTGGGAGCTGTCGCCAGAGCCGCGGCCCTACCGGAAAATGCTTCGCAGGCTGGCGCGGCTGCACCTGGTGGGCGCCGGTGGCGGGGAGGCTGACGGTCGCCGCAAAGCCCGCAGCCCCACGGGCTGTGGGGCCACGCGAGCGGCTGCCAAAGAGCTTTCCAACGAGGCACGGCTTTCCCTCCTGGCTCTTCGGGCGTGGGAGCTGTCGCCAGAGCCGCGGCCCTACCGGAAAATGCTTCGCAGGCTCGTGCGGCGGCGCCACGTGGGCGCCGGTGGCGCAAAGGCTGACGGCCGCCGCAAAGCCCGCAGCCCCACGGGCTGTGGGGCCACACGAGTGGCTGCCAAAGAGCTTTCCAACGAGGCACGGCTTTCCCTCCTGGCTCTTCGTGCTTGGGAGCTGTCGCCAGAGCCGCGGCCCTACCGGAAAATGCTTCGCAGGCTGGTGGGGCGGCGCCACGTAGGCGCTGGTGGCTCCGAGGCTGATGGCCGCCGCAAAGCCCGCAGCCCCACGGGCTGTGAGGCCACGCGAGCGGCTGCCAAAGAGCTTTCCAACGAGGCACGGCTTTCCCTCCTGGCTCTTCGGGCTTGGGAGCTGTCGCCAGAGTCGCGGCCCTACAGGAAAATGCTTCGCAGGCTGGCGCGGCTGTAGCTGGTGGGCGCCGGTGGCGGTGAGGCTGACGGCCGCCGCAAAGCCCGCAGCTCCACGGGCTGTGGGGCCACGCGACCGGCTGCCAAAGAGATTTCCAACGAGGCACGGCTTTTCCTCCTGGCTCTTCGGGCGTGGGAGCTGTCGCCAGAGTTGCGGCCCTACCGGAAAATGCTTTGCAGGCTGGTGGGGCGGCACCACGTGGGCGCCGGTGGCTCCGAGGCTGACGGCCGCCGCAAAGCCCGCAGCCGCACGGGCTGTTTCGCCAGGCGAGCGGCTGCCAAAGAGCTTTCCAACGAGGCATGGCTTTCCCTCCTGGCTCTTCGTGCTTGGGAGCTGTCGCCAGAGTTGCGGCCCTACCGGAAAATGCTTCGCAGGCTGGTGGGGCGGCACCACGTGGGCGCCGGTGGCTCCGAGGCTGACAACCGCCGCAAAGCCCGCAGCCCCACGGGCTGTGGGGCCACGCGAGCGGCTGCCAAAGAGCTTTCCAACGAGGCACGGCTTTCCCTCCTGGCTCTTCGGGCTTGGGAGTTGTCGTCAGAGCCGCAGCCCTACCGGAAAATGCTTCGCAGCCTGGTGAGGCGGCGACACATGGGCGCCGGTGGCAGCGAGGCTGACGGCCGCCGCAAAGCCCGCAGCCCCACAGGCTGTTTCGCCAGGCGAGCGGCTGCCAAAGAGCTTTCCAACGAGGCACGGCTTTCCCTCCTCGCTTTTCGGGCGTGGGAGCTGTCGCCAGAGCCGCAGCCCTACAGGAAAATGCTTCGCAGGCTGGCGCGGCTGCACCTGGTGGGCGCCGGTGGCGGGGAGGCTGACGGCCGCCACAAAGCCCGCAGCCCCACGGGCTGTGGGGCCACGCGAGCGGCTGCCAAAGAGCTTTCCAACGAGGCACGGCTTTCCCTCCTGGCTCTTCGTGCTTGGGAGCTGTCGCCAGAGTTGCGGCCCTACCGGAAAATGCTTCGCAGGCTGGTGGGGCGGCGCCACGTGGGCGCCGGTGGCAGCGAGGCTGACGGCCGCCGCAAAGCCCGCAGCCCCACGGGCTGTTTCGCCAGGCGAGCGGCTGCCAAAGTGCTTTCAAACGAGGCACGGCTTTCCCTCCTGGCTCTTCGGGCGTGGGAGCTGTCGCCAGAGCCGCAGCCCTACAGGAAAATGCTTCGCAGGCTGGCGCGGCGGCGCCACGTGGGCGCCGGTGTCGCTGAGGCTGACGTCCGCCGGAAAGCCCGCAGCCCCACGGGCTGTGGGGCCACGCGAGCGGCCGCCAAAGAGCTTTCCAACGAGGCACGGCTTTCCCTCCTGGCTCTTCGGGCTTGGGAGCTGTCGTCAGAGCCGCAGCCCTACCGGAAAATGCTTCGCAGGCTGGCGCGGCAGCGCCACGTGGGCGCCGGTGGCGCCGAGGCTGACGGCCGCCGCAAAGCCCGCAGCCCCACGGGCTGTGGGGCCACGCAAGAGGCTGCCAAAGAGCTTTCCAACGAGGCATGGCTTTCCCTCCCTGCTCTTCGGGCGTGGGAGCTGTCGCCAGAGCCGCGGACCTACCGGAAAATGCTTCGCAGGCTGGCGCGGCTGCTCCTGGTGGGCGCCGGTGGCGGGGAGGCTGACGGTCGCCGCAAAGCCCGCAGCCACACGGGCTCTGGGGCCACGCGAGCGGCTGCCAAAGAGCTTTCCAACGAGGCATGGCTTTCCCTCCTGGCTCTTCGGGCGCGGGAGCTGTCGCCAGAGCCGCAGCCCTACCGGAAAATGCTTCGCAGGCTGGTGCGGCGGTACCACGTGGGCGCCGGTGGCGCCGAGGCTGACGGCCGCCGCAAAGCCCGCAGCCCCATGGGCTGTGGGGCCACGCAAGCGGCTGCCAAAGAGCTTTCCAACGAGGCACGGCTTTCCCTCCTGGCTCTTCGGGCTTGGGAGTTGTCGTCAGAGCCGTGGCCCTACTGGAAAATGCTTCGCAAGCTGGCGCGGCGGCGCCACGTGGGCGCCGGTGGCTTAGAGGCTGACGGCCGCCGCAAAGCCCGCAGCCACACGGGCTGTGAGGCCACGCGAGCGGCTGCCAAAGAGTTTTCCAACGAGGCACGGCTTTCCCTCCTGGCTCTTCGGGCGTGGGAGCTGTCGCCAGAGCCGCGGCCCTACCGGAAAATGCTTCGCAGGGTGGCGCGGCTGTAGCTGGTAGGCGCCGGTGGCGCTGAGGCTGACGGCCGCCGCAAAGCCCGCAGCCGCACGGGCTGTTTCGCCAGGCGAGCGGCTGCCAAAGAGCTTTCCAATGAGGCATGGCTTTCCCTCCTGGCTCTTCGAGCTTGGGAGCTGTCGCCAGAGTTGCGGCCCTACCGGAAAATGTTTCGCAGGCTGGTGGGGCGGCGCCACGTGGGCGCCGGTGGCTCCGAGGCTGACAACCGCCGCAAAGCCCGCAGCCCCACGGGCTGTGGGGCCACGCGAGCGGCTGCCAAAGAGCTTTCCAACGAGGCACGGCTTTCCCTCCTGGCTCTTCGAGCGTGGGAGCTGTCGCCAGAGCCGCGGCCCTACCGGAAAATGCTTCGCAGGCTGGTGGGGCGGCGCCACGTGGGCGCTGGTGGCTCCGAGGCTGACGGCCGCCGCAAAGCCCGCAGCCCCACGGGCTGTGGGGCCACGCAAGCGGCTGCCAAAGAGCTTTCCAACGAGGCACGGCTTTCCCTCCTGGGTCTTCGGGCTTGGGAGTTGTCGTCAGAGCCGTGGCCCTACTGGAAAATGCTTCGCAAGCTGGCGCGGCGGCGCCACGTGGGCGCCGGTGGCGCCGAGGCTGACGGCCGCCGCAAAGCCCGCAGCCCCACGGGCTGTGAGACCACGCGAGCGGCTGCCAAAGAGCTTTCCAACGAGGCACGGCTTTCCCTCCTGGCTCTTCGGGCGTGGGAGCTGTCGCCAGAGCCGCGGCCCTACCGGAAAATGCTTCGCAGGCTGGCGCGGCTGCACCTGGTGGGCGCCGGTGGCGGGGAGGCTGACGGCCGCCACAAAGCCCGCAGCCCTACGGGCTGTGAGGCCACGCGAGCGGCTGCCAAAGAGCTTTCCAACGAGGCACGGCTTTCCCTCCTGGCTCTTCGGGCGTGGGAGCTGTCGCCAGAGCCGCGGCCCTACAGGAAAATGCTTCGCAGGCTGCCGCGGCTGTAGCTGGTGGGCTCCCGTGGCGCCGAGGCTGACGGCCGCCGCAAAGCCCGCAGCCCCACTAGCTGTGGGGCCACGCGAGCGGCTGCCAAAGAGCTTTCCAACGAGGCATGGCTTTCCCTCCTGGCTCTTCGGGCGTGGGAGCTGTCGCCAGAGCCGCGGCCCTACCGGAAAATGCTTCGTAGGCTGGCGCAGCGGCGCCACGTGGGCGCCGGTGGCAGCGAGGCTGACGGCCGCCGCAAAGCCCGCAGCCCCACAAGCTGTTTCGCCAGGCGAGCGGCTGCCAAAGAGCTTTCCAACGAGGCACGGCTTTCCCTCCTAGGTCTTCGGGCGTGGGAGCTGTCGCCAGAGCCGCGGCCCTACTGGAAAATGCTTCGCAGGCTGGCGCGGCTGCACCTGGTGGGCGCCGGTGGCGGGGAGGCTGACGGTCGCCGCAAAGCCCGCAGCCCCACGGGCTGTGGGGCCACGCGAGCGGCTGCCAAAGAGCTTTCCAACGAGGCACGGCTTTCCCTCCTGGGTCTTCGGGCGTGGGAGCTGTCGCCAGAGTCGCGGCCCTACCGCAAAAAGCTCTGCATACTTGCGCGGCGGCGCCACATGGGCACCGTTGGCGGTGAGGCTGACGGCCGCCGCAAAGCCCGCAGCCCCACGGGCTGTGGGGCCACGGAAGAGGCTGCCAAAGAGCTTTCCAACGAGGCACGGCTTTCCCTCCTGGCTCTTCGGGCGTGGGAGCTGTCGCCAGAGCCGCGGCCCTACCGGAAAATGCTTCGCAGGCTGGTGGGGCGGCACCACGTGGGCGCCGGTGGCTCCGAGGCTGACAACCGCCGCAAAGCCCGCAGCCCCACGGGCTGTGGGGCCACGCGAGCGGCTGCCAAAGAGCTTTCCAACGAGGCACGGCTTTCCCTCCTGGCTCTTCGGGCTTGGGAGTTGTCGTCAGAGCCGCAGCCCTACCGGAAAATGCTTCGCAGCCTGGTGAGGCGGCGACACATGGGCGCCGGTGGCAGCGAGGCTGACGGCCGCCGCAAAGCCCGCAGCCCCACAGGCTGTTTCGCCAGGCGAGCGGCTGCCAAAGAGCTTTCCAACGAGGCACGGCTTTCCCTCCTCGCTTTTCGGGCGTGGGAGCTGTCGCCAGAGCCGCAGCCCTACAGGAAAATGCTTCGCAGGCTGGCGCGGCTGCACCTGGTGGGCGCCGGTGGCGGGGAGGCTGACGGCCGCCACAAAGCCCGCAGCCCCACGGGCTGTGGGGCCACGCGAGCGGCTGCCAAAGAGCTTTCCAACGAGGCACGGCTTTCCCTCCTGGCTCTTCGTGCTTGGGAGCTGTCGCCAGAGTTGCGGCCCTACCGGAAAATGCTTCGCAGGCTGGTGGGGCGGCGCCACGTGGGCGCCGGTGGCAGCGAGGCTGACGGCCGCCGCAAAGCCCGCAGCCCCACGGGCTGTTTCGCCAGGCGAGCGGCTGCCAAAGTGCTTTCAAACGAGGCACGGCTTTCCCTCCTGGCTCTTCGGGCGTGGGAGCTGTCGCCAGAGCCGCAGCCCTACAGGAAAATGCTTCGCAGGCTGGCGCGGCGGCGCCACGTGGGCGCCGGTGTCGCTGAGGCTGACGTCCGCCGGAAAGCCCGCAGCCCCACGGGCTGTGGGGCCACGCGAGCGGCCGCCAAAGAGCTTTCCAACGAGGCACGGCTTTCCCTCCTGGCTCTTCGGGCTTGGGAGCTGTCGTCAGAGCCGCAGCCCTACCGGAAAATGCTTCGCAGGCTGGCGCGGCAGCGCCACGTGGGCGCCGGTGGCGCCGAGGCTGACGGCCGCCGCAAAGCCCGCAGCCCCACGGGCTGTGGGGCCACGCAAGAGGCTGCCAAAGAGCTTTCCAACGAGGCATGGCTTTCCCTCCCTGCTCTTCGGGCGTGGGAGCTGTCGCCAGAGCCGCGGACCTACCGGAAAATGCTTCGCAGGCTGGCGCGGCTGCTCCTGGTGGGCGCCGGTGGCGGGGAGGCTGACGGTCGCCGCAAAGCCCGCAGCCACACGGGCTCTGGGGCCACGCGAGCGGCTGCCAAAGAGCTTTCCAACGAGGCATGGCTTTCCCTCCTGGCTCTTCGGGCGCGGGAGCTGTCGCCAGAGCCGCAGCCCTACCGGAAAATGCTTCGCAGGCTGGTGCGGCGGTACCACGTGGGCGCCGGTGGCGCCGAGGCTGACGGCCGCCGCAAAGCCCGCAGCCCCATGGGCTGTGGGGCCACGCAAGCGGCTGCCAAAGAGCTTTCCAACGAGGCACGGCTTTCCCTCCTGGCTCTTCGGGCGTGGGAGTTGTCGTCAGAGCCGTGGCCCTACTGGAAAATGCTTCGCAAGCTGGCGCGGCGGCGCCACGTGGGCGCCGGTGGCTTAGAGGCTGACGGCCGCCGCAAAGCCCGCAGCCACACGGGCTGTGAGGCCACGCGAGCGGCTGCCAAAGAGTTTTCCAACGAGGCACGGCTTTCCCTCCTGGCTCTTCGGGCGTGGGAGCTGTCGCCAGAGCCGCGGCCCTACCGGAAAATGCTTCGCAGGGTGGCGCGGCTGTAGCTGGTAGGCGCCGGTGGCGCTGAGGCTGACGGCCGCCGCAAAGCCCGCAGCCGCACGGGCTGTTTCGCCAGGCGAGCGGCTGCCAAAGAGCTTTCCAATGAGGCATGGCTTTCCCTCCTGGCTCTTCGAGCTTGGGAGCTGTCGCCAGAGTTGCGGCCCTACCGGAAAATGTTTCGCAGGCTGGTGGGGCGGCGCCACGTGGGCGCCGGTGGCTCCGAGGCTGACAACCGCCGCAAAGCCCGCAGCCCCACGGGCTGTGGGGCCACGCGAGCGGCTGCCAAAGAGCTTTCCAACGAGGCACGGCTTTCCCTCCTGGCTCTTCGAGCGTGGGAGCTGTCGCCAGAGCCGCGGCCCTACCGGAAAATGCTTCGCAGGCTGGTGGGGCGGCGCCACGTGGGCGCTGGTGGCTCCGAGGCTGACGGCCGCCGCAAAGCCCGCAGCCCCACGGGCTGTGGGGCCACGCAAGCGGCTGCCAAAGAGCTTTCCAACGAGGCACGGCTTTCCCTCCTGGGTCTTCGGGCTTGGGAGTTGTCGTCAGAGCCGTGGCCCTACTGGAAAATGCTTCGCAAGCTGGCGCGGCGGCGCCACGTGGGCGCCGGTGGCGCCGAGGCTGACGGCCGCCGCAAAGCCCGCAGCCCCACGGGCTGTGAGACCACGCGAGCGGCTGCCAAAGAGCTTTCCAACGAGGCACGGCTTTCCCTCCTGGCTCTTCGGGCGTGGGAGCTGTCGCCAGAGCCGCGGCCCTACCGGAAAATGCTTCGCAGGCTGGCGCGGCTGCACCTGGTGGGCGCCGGTGGCGGGGAGGCTGACGGCCGCCACAAAGCCCGCAGCCCTACGGGCTGTGAGGCCACGCGAGCGGCTGCCAAAGAGCTTTCCAACGAGGCACGGCTTTCCCTCCTGGCTCTTCGGGCGTGGGAGCTGTCGCCAGAGCCGCGGCCCTACAGGAAAATGCTTCGCAGGCTGCCGCGGCTGTAGCTGGTGGGCTCCCGTGGCGCCGAGGCTGACGGCCGCCGCAAAGCCCGCAGCCCCACTAGCTGTGGGGCCACGCGAGCGGCTGCCAAAGAGCTTTCCAACGAGGCATGGCTTTCCCTCCTGGCTCTTCGGGCGTGGGAGCTGTCGCCAGAGCCGCGGCCCTACCGGAAAATGCTTCGTAGGCTGGCGCAGCGGCGCCACGTGGGCGCCGGTGGCAGCGAGGCTGACGGCCGCCGCAAAGCCCGCAGCCCCACAAGCTGTTTCGCCAGGCGAGCGGCTGCCAAAGAGCTTTCCAACGAGGCACGGCTTTCCCTCCTAGGTCTTCGGGCGTGGGAGCTGTCGCCAGAGCCGCGGCCCTACTGGAAAATGCTTCGCAGGCTGGCGCGGCTGCACCTGGTGGGCGCCGGTGGCGGGGAGGCTGACGGTCGCCGCAAAGCCCGCAGCCCCACGGGCTGTGGGGCCACGCGAGCGGCTGCCAAAGAGCTTTCCAACGAGGCACGGCTTTCCCTCCTGGGTCTTCGGGCGTGGGAGCTGTCGCCAGAGTCGCGGCCCTACCGCAAAAAGCTCTGCATACTTGCGCGGCGGCGCCACATGGGCACCGTTGGCGGTGAGGCTGACGGCCGCCGCAAAGCCCGCAGCCCCACGGGCTGTGGGGCCACGGAAGAGGCTGCCAAAGAGCTTTCCAACGAGGCACGGCTTTCCCTCCTGGCTCTTCGGGCGTGGGAGCTGTCGCCAGAGCCGCGGCCCTACCGGAAAATGCTTCGCAGGCTGGCGCGGCGCCGTCACGTGGGCGCCGGTGGCAGCGAGGCTGACGGCCGCCGCAAAGCCCGCAGCCCCACAGGCTGTTTCGCCAGGCGAGCGGCTGCCAAAGAGCTTTCCAACGAGGCACGGCTTTCCCTCCTCGCTTTTCGGGCGTGGGAGCTGTCGCCAGAGCCGCGGCCCTACAGGAAAATGCTTCGCAGGCTGGCGCGGCTGCACCTGGTGGGCGCCGGTGGCGGGGAGGCTGACGGCCGCCACAAAGCCCGCAGCCCCACGGGCTGTGGGGCCACGCGAGCGGCTGCCAAAGAGCTTTCCAACGAGGCACGGCTTTCCCTCCTGGCTCTTCGTGCTTGGGAGCTGTCGCCAGAGTTGCGGCCCTACCGGAAAATGCTTCGCAGGCTGGTGGGGCGGCGCCACGTGGGCGCCGGTGGCAGCGAGGCTGACGGCCGCCGCAAAGCCCGCAGCCCCACGGGCTGTTTCGCCAGGCAAGCGGCTGCCAAAGAGCTTTCAAACGAGGCACGGCTTTCCCTCCTGGCTCTTCGGGCGTGGGAGCTGTCGCCAGAGCCGCAGCCCTACAGGAAAATGCTTCGCAGGCTGGCGCGGCGGCGCCACGTGGGCGCCGGTGTCGCTGAGGCTGACGTCCGCCGGAAAGCCCGCAGCCCCACGGGCTGTGGGGCCACGCGAGCGGCCGCCAAAGAGCTTTCCAACGAGGCACGGCTTTCCCTCCTGGCTCTTCGGGCTTGGGAGCTGTCGTCAGAGCCGCAGCCCTACCGGAAAATGCTTCGCAGGCTGGCGCGGCAGCGCCACGTGGGCGCCGGTGGCGCCGAGGCTGACGGCCGCCGCAAAGCCCGCAGCCCCACGGGCTGTGGGGCCACGCAAGAGGCTGCCAAAGAGCTTTCCAACGAGGCATGGCTTTCCCTCCCTGCTCTTCGGGCGTGGGAGCTGTCGCCAGAGCCGCGGCCCTACCGGAAAATGCTTCGCAGGCTGGCGCGGCTGCTCCTGGTGGGCGCCGGTGGCGGGGAGGCTGACGGTCGCCGCAAAGCCCGCAGCCACACGGGCTGTGGGGCCACGCGAGCGGCTGCCAAAGAGCTTTCCAACGAGGCATGGCTTTCCCTCCTGGCTCTTCGGGCGCGGGAGCTGTCGCCAGAGCCGCAGCCCTACCGGAAAATGCTTCGCAGGCTGGTGCGGTGGCGCCACGTGGGCGCCGGTGGCGCCGAGGCTGACGGCCGCCGCAAAGCCCGCAGCCCCATGGGCTGTGGGGCCACGCGAGCGGCTGCCAAAGAGCTTTCCAACGAGGCACGGCTTTCCCTCCTGGCTCTTCGGGCTTGGGAGTTGTCGTCAGAGCCGTGGCCCTACTGGAAAATGCTTCGCAAGCTGGCGCGGCGGCGCCACGTGGGCGCCGGTGGCTTAGAGGCTGACGGCCGCCGCAAAGCCCGCAGCCACACGGGCTGTGAGGCCACGGGAGCGGCTGCCAAAGAGTTTTTCAACGAGGCACGGCTTTCCCTCCTGGCTCTTCGGGCGTGGGAGCTGTCGCCAGAGCCGCGGCCCTACCGGAAAATGCTTCGCAGGGTGGCGCGGCTGTAGCTGGTAGGCGCCGGTGGCGCTGAGGCTGACGGCCGCCGCAAAGCCCGCAGCCCCACGGGCTGTTTCGCCAGGCGAGCGGCTGCCAAAGAGCTTTCCAATGAGGCATGGCTTTCCCTCCTGGCTCTTCGAGCTTGGGAGCTGTCGCCAGAGTTGCGGCCCTACCGGAAAATGTTTCGCAGGCTGGTGGGGCGGCGCCACGTGGGCGCCGGTGGCTCCGAGGCTGACAACCGCCGCAAAGCCCGCAGCCCCACGGGCTGTGGGGCCACGCGAGCGGCTGCCAAAGAGCTTTCCAACGAGGCACGGCTTTCCCTCCTGGCTCTTCGGGCGTGGGAGCTGTCGCCAGAGCCGCAGCCCTACCGGAAAATGCTTCGCAAGCTGGCGCGGCAGCGCCACGTGGGCACTGTTGGCGGCGAGGCTGACGGCCGCCGCAAAGCCCGCAGCCACACGGGCTGTTTCGCCAGGCGAGCGGCTGCCAAAGAGCTTTCCAACGAGGCACGGCTTTCCCTCCTGGCTCTTCGGGCGCGGGAGCTGTCGCCAGAGCCGCAGCCCTACCGGAAAATGCTTCGCAGGCTGGTGCGGCGGTACCACGTGGGCGCCGGTGGCGCCGAGGCTGACGGCCGCCGCAAAGCCCGCAGCCCCATGGGCTGTGGGGCCACGCGAGCGGCTGCCAAAGAGCTTTCCAACGAGGCACGGCTTTCCCTCCTGGCTCTTCGGGCTTGGGAGTTGTCGTCAGAGCCGTGGCCCTACTGCAAAAAATGCTTCGCAAGCTGGCGCGGCGGCGCCACGTGGGCGCCTGTGGCTTAGAGGCTGATGGCCGCCGCAAAGCCCGCAGCCCCACGGGCTGTGAGGCCACGCGAGCGGCTGCCAAAGAGTTTTCCAACGAGGCACGGCTTTCCCTCCTGGCTCTTCGGGCGTGGGAGCTGTCGCCAGAGCCGCGGCCCTACCGGAAAATGCTTCGCAGGGTGGCGCGGCTGTAGCTGGTAGGCGCTGGTGGCGCTGAGGCTGACGGCCGCCGCAAAGCCCGCAGCCGCACGGGCTGTGGGGCCACGCGAGCGGCTGCCAAAGAGCTTTCCAACGAGGCACAGCTTTCCCTCCTGGCTCTTCGTGCTTGGGAGCTGTCGCCAGAGTTGCGGCCCTACCGGAAAATGCTTCGCAGGCTGGTGGCGCGGCGCCACGTGGGCGCCGGTGGCTCCGAGGCTGACGGCCGCCGCAAAGCCCGCAGCCGCACGGGCTGTTTCGCCAGGCGAGCGGCTGCCAAAGAGCTTTCCAATGAGGCATGGCTTTCCCTCCTGGCTCTTCGAGCTTGGGAGGTGTCGCCAGAGTTGCGGCCCTACCGGAAAATGTTTCGCAGGCTGGTGGGGCGGCGCCACGTGGGCGCCGGTGGCTCCGAGGCTGACAACCGCCGCAAAGCCCGCAGCCCCACGGGCTGTGGGGCCACGCGAGCGGCTGCCAAAGAGCTTTCCAACGAGGCACGGCTTTCCCTCCTGGCTCTTCGGGCGTGGGAGCTGTCGCCAGAGCCGCGGCCCTACCGGAAAATGCTTCGCAGGCTGGTGGGGCGGCGCCACGTGGGCGCTGGTGGCTCCGAGGCTGACGGCCGCCGCAAAGCCCGCAGCCCCACGGGCTGTGGGGCCACGCAAGCGGCTGCCAAAGAGCTTTCCAACGAGGCACGGCTTTCCCTCCTGGGTCTTCGGGCTTGGGAGTTGTCGTCAGAGCCGTGGCCCTACTGGAAAATGCTTCGCAAGCTAGCGCGGCGGCGCCACGTGGGCGCCGGTGGCGCCGAGGCTGACGGCCGCCGCAAAGCCCGCAGCCCCACGGGCTGTGAGACCACGCGAGCGGCTGCCAAAGAGCTTTCCAACGAGGCACGGCTTTCCCTCCTGGCTCTTCGGGCGTGGGAGCTGTCGCCAGAGCCGCGGCCCTACCGGAAAATGCTTCGCAGGCTGGCGCGGCTGCACCTGGTGGGCGCTGGTGGCGGGGAGGCTGACGGCCGCCACAAAGCCCGCAGCCCCACGGGCTGTGGGGCCACGCGAGCGGCTGCCAAAGAGCTTTCCAACGAGGCACGGCTTTCCCTCCTGGCTCTTCGGGCGTGGGAGCTGTCGCCAGAGCCGCGGCCCTACCGGAAAATGCTTCGCAGGCTGCCGCGGCTGTAGCTGGTAGGCTCCCGTGGCGCCGAGGCTGACGGCCGCCGCAAAGCCCGAAGCCCCACTAGCTGTGGGGCCACGCGAGCGGCTGCCAAAGAGCTTTCCAACGAGGCATGGCTTTCCCTCCTGGCTCTTCGGGCGTGGGAGCTGTCGCCAGAGACGCGGCCCTACCGGAAAATGCTTCGTAGGCTGGCGCAGCGGCGCCACGTGGGCGCTGGTGGCAGCGAGGATGACGGCCGCCGCAAAGCCCGCAGCCCCACAAGCTGTTTCGCCAGGCGAGCGGCTGCCAAAGAGCTTTCCAACGAGGCACGGCTTTCCCTCCTGGCTCTTCGGGCGTGGGAGCTGTCGCCAGAGCCGCGGCCCTACTGGAAAATGCTTCGCAGGCTGGCGCGGCTGCACCTGGTGGGCGCCGGTGGCGGGGAGGCTGACGGTCGCCGCAAAGCCCGCAGCCCCACGGGCTGTGGGGCCACGCGAGCGGCTGCCAAAGAGCTTTCCAACGAGGCACGGCTTTCCCTCCTGGGTCTTCGGGCGTGGGAGCTGTCGCCAGAGTCGCGGCCCTACCGCAAAAAGCTCTGCATACTTGCGCGGCGGCGCCACATGGGCACCGTTGGCGGTGAGGCTGACGGCCGCCGCAAAGCCCGCAGCCCCACGGGCTGTGGGGCCACGGAAGAGGCTGCCAAAGAGCTTTCCAACGAGGCACGGCTTTCCCTCCTGGCTCTTCGGGCGTGGGAGCTGTCGCCAGAGACGCGGCCCTACCGGAAAATGCTTCGCAGGCTGGCGCGGCGGCGCCACGTGGGCGCCGGTGGCAGCGAGGCTGACGGCCGCCGCAAAGCCCGCAGCCCCACAGGCTGTTTCGCCAGACGAGCGGCTACCAAAGAGCTTTCCAACGAGGCACGGCTTTCCCTCCTTGCACTTCGGGCTTGGGAGCTGTCGTCAGAGCCGCGGCCCTACAGGAAAATGCTTCGCAGGCTGGCGCGGCTGCACCTGGTGGGCGCCGGTGGCGGGGAGGCTGACGGCCGCCACAAAGCCCGCAGCCCCACGGGCTGTGGGGCCACGCGATTGGCTGCCAAAGAGCTTTCCAACGAGGCACGGCTTTCCCTCCTGGCTCTTCGGGCTTGGGAGCTGTCGCCAGAGTTGCGGCCCTACCGGAAAATGCTTCGCAGGCTGGTGGGGCGGCGCCACGTGGGCGCCGGTGGCTCCGAGGCTGACGGCCGCCGCAAAGCCCGCAGCCCCACAGGCTGTTTCGCCAGGCGAGCGGCTGCCAAAGAGCTTTCCAACGAGGCACGGCTTTCCCTCCTGGCTCTTCGGGCGTGGGAGCTGTCACCAGAGCCGCGGCCCTACAGGAAAATGCTTCGCAGGCTGGCGCAGCGGCGCCACGTGGGCGCCGGTGTCGCGGAGGCTGACGGCCGCCGCAAAGCCCGAAGCCCCACGGGCTGTGGGGCCACGTGAGCGGCTGCCAAAGAGCTTTCCAACGAGGCACGGCTTTCCCTCCTGGCTCTTGGTGCTTGGGAGCTGTCGCCAGAGTTGCGGCCCTACCGGAAAATGCTTCACAGGCTGGTGGGGCGGCGCCACGTGGGCGCCGGTGGCTCCGAGGCTGACGGCCGCGGCAAAGCCCGCAGCCCCACGGGCTGTTTCGCCAGGCGAGCGGCTGCCAAAGAGCTTTCCAACGAGGCATGGCTTTCCCTCCTGGCTCTTCGTGCTTGGGAGATGTCGCCAGAGTTGCGGCCCTACCGGAAAATGCTTCGCAAGCTGGCGCGGCGGCGCCATGTGGGCGCCGGTGGCGCCGAGGCTGACGGCCGCCACAAAGCCCGCAGCCCCACGGGCTGTGGGGCCACGCGAGAGGCTGCCAAAGAGCTTTCCAACGAGGCATGGCTTTCCCTCCTGGCTCTTCGGGCGTGGGAGCTGTCGCCAGAGATGCGGCCCTACCGGAAAATGCTTCGCAGGCTGGCGCAGCGGTGCCACGTGGGCGCCGGTGGCAGCGAGGCTGACGGCCGCCGCAAAGCCCGCAGCCCCACAGGCTGTTTCGCCAGGCGAGCGGCTGCCAAAGAGCTTTCCAACGAGGCACGGCTTTCTCTCCTCGCTCTTAGGGCGTGGGAGCTGTCGCCAGAGCCGCGGCCCTACAGGAAAATGCTTCGCAGGCTGGCGCGGCTGCAGCTGGTGGGCGCCGGTGGCGGGGAGGCTGACGGCCGCCACAAAGCCCGCAGCCCCACGGGCTGTGGGGCCACGCGATCGGCTGCCAAAGAGCTTTCCAACGAGGCACGGCTTTCCCTCCTGGCTCTTCGGGCGTGGGAGCTGTCGCCAGAGCCACGGCCCTACCGGAACATGCTTCGCAGGCTGGCGCGGCTGTACCTGGTGGGTGCCGTTGGCTCCGAGGCTGACGGCCGCCGCAAAGCCCGCAGCCCCACAGGCTGTTTCGCCAGGCGAGCGGCTGCCAAAGAGCTTTCCAACGAGGCACGGCTTTCCCTCCTGGCTCTTTGGGCGTGGGAGCTGTCTCCAGAGCCACGGCCCTACCGGAAAATGCTTCGCAGGCTGGCGCGGCTGCACCTGGTGGGTGACGGTGGCTCCGAGGCTGACGGCCGCCGCAAAGCCCGCAGCCCCACAGGCTGTTTCGCCAGGCGAGCGGCTGCCAAAGAGCTTTCCAACGAGGCACGGCTTTTCCTCCTGGCTCTTCGGGCTTGGGAGCTGTCGTCAGAGCCGCAGCCCTACCGGAAAATGCTTCGCAAGCTGGCGCGGCAGCGCCACGTGGGCGCCGGTGGCGCCGAGGCTGACGGCCGCCGCAAAGCCCGCAGCCCCACGGGCTGTGGGGCCACGCGAGCGGCTGCCAAAGAGCTTTCCAACGAGGCATGGCTTTTCCTCCTGGCTCTTCGGGCGTGGGAGCTGTCGCCAGAGCCGCGGCCCTACCGGAAAACGCTTCGCAGGCTGGCGCAGCGGCGCCACGTGGGCGCCGGTGGCGGCGAGGCTGACGGCCGCCGCAGAGCCCGCAGCCCCACGGGCTGTGGGGCCACGCGAGCGGCTGCCAAAGAGCTTTCCAGCGAGGCACGACTTTCCCTCCTGGCTCTTTGTGCTTGGGAGCTGTCGCCAGAGACGCGGCCCTACAGGAAAATGCTTCGCAGCCTGGTGAGGCGGTGACACATGGGCGCCGGTGGCAGCGAGGCTGACGGCCGCCGCAAAGCCCGCAGCCCCACAGGCTGTTTCGCCAGGCGAGCGGCTGCCAAAGAGCTTTCCAACGAGGCACGGCTTTCCCTCCTCGCTCTTCGGGTGTGGGAGCTGTCGCCAGAGCCGCGGCCCTACAGGAAAATGCTTCGCAGGCTGGCGCGGCTGCACCTGGTGGGCGCCGGTGGCGGGGAGGCTGACGGCCGCCGCAAAGCCCGCAGCCCCACGGGCTGTGGGGCCACGCGATCGGCTGCCAAAGAGCTTTCCAACGAGGCACGGCTTTCCCTCCTGGCTCTTCGTGCTTGGGAGCTGTCGCCAGAGTTGCGGCCCTACCGGAAAATGCTTCACAGGCTGGTGGGGCGGCGCCACGTGGGCGCCGGTGGCTCCGAGGCTGACGGCCGCGGCAAAGCCCGCAGCCCCACGGGCTGTTTCGCCAGGCGAGCGGCTGCCAAAGAGCTTTCCAACGAGGCATGGCTTTCCCTCCTGGCTCTTCGTGCTTGGGAGCTGTCGCCAGAGTTGCGGCCCTACCGGAAACTGCTTCGCAGGCTGGCGCGGCTGCACCTGGTGGGCGCCGGTGGCGGGGAGGCTGACGGCCGCCACAAAGCCCGCAGCCCCACGGGCTGTGGGGCCACGCGAGCGGCTGCCAAAGAGCTTTCCAACGAGGCACGGCTTTCCCTCCTGGCTCTTCGGGCGTGGGAGCTGTCGCCAGAGCCACGGCCCTACCGGAACATGCTTCGCAGGCTGGCGCGGCTGCACCTGGTGGGTGCCGTTGCCTCCGAGGCTGACGGCCGCCGCAAAGCCCGCAGCCCCACAGGCTGTTTCGCCAGGCGAGCGGCTGCCAAAGAGCTTTCCAACGAGGCACGGCTTTCCCTCCTGGCTCTTCGGGCGTGGGAGCTGTCGCCAGAGCCACGGCCCTACCGGAAAATGCTTCGCAGGCTGGCGCGGCTGCACCTGGTGGGTGCCGGTGGCTCCGAGGCTGACGGCCGCCGCAAAGCCCGCAGCCCCACAGGCTGTTTCGCCAGGCGAGCGGCCGCCAAAGAGCTTTCCAACGAGGCACGGCTTTCCCTCCTGGCTCTTCGGGTGTGGGAGCTGTCGTCAGAGCCGCAGCCCTACCGGAAAATGCTTCGCAAGCTGGCGCGGCAGCGCCACGTGGGCGCCGGTGGCGCCGAGGCTGACGGCCGCCGCAAAGCCCGCAGCCCCATGGGCTGTTTCGCCAGGCGAGCGGCTGCCAAAGAGCTTTCCAACGAGGCATGGCTTTTCCTCCTGGCTCTTCGGGCGTGGGAGCTGTCGCCAGAGCCGCGGCCCTACCGGAAAACGCTTCGCAGGCTGGCGCAGCGGCGCCACGTGGGCGCCGGTGGCGGCGAGGCTGACGGCTGCCGCAGAGCCCGCAGCCCCATGGGCTGTGGGGCCACGCGAGCGGCTGCCAAAGAGCTTTCCAACGAGGCACGGCTTTCCCTCCTGGCTCTTCGGGCTTGGGAGCTGTCGTCAGAGCCGCAGCCCTACCGGAAAATGCTTCGCAAGCTGGCACGGCAGCGCCACGTGGGCACCGTTGGCGGCGAGGCTGACGGCCGCCGCAAAGCCCGCAGCCACACGGGCTGTGGGGCCACACGAGCGGCTGCCAAAGAGCTTTCCAGCGAGGCACGACTTTCCCTCCTGGCTCTTCGGGCGTGGGAGCTGTCGCCAGAGCCGCGGCCCTACTGGAAAATGCTTCGCAGCCTGGTGAGGCGGTGACACATGGGCGCCGGTGGCAGCGAGGCTGACGGCCGCCGCAAAGCCCGCAGCCCCACAGGCTGTTTCGCCAGGCGAGCGGCTGCCAAAGAGCTTTCCAACGAGGCATGGCTTTCCCTCCTGGCTCTTCGGGTGTGGGAGCTGTCGCCAGAGCCGCGGCCCTACAGGAAAATGCTTCGCAGGCTGGCGCGGCTGCACCTGGTGGGCGCCGGTGGCGGGGAGGCTGACGGCCGCCACAAAGCCTGCAGCCCCACGGGCTGTGGGGCCACGCGATCGGCTGCCAAAGAGCTTTCCAACGAGGCACGGCTTTCCCTCCTGGCTCTTCGTGCTTGGGAGCTGTCGCCAGAGTTGCGGCCCTACCGGAAAATGCTTCACAGGCTGGTGGGGCGGCGCCACGTGGGCGCCGGTGGCTCCGAGGCTGACGGCCGCGGCAAAGCCCGCAGCCCCACGGGCTGTGGGGCCACGCGAGCGGCTGCCAAAGAGCTTTCCAACGAGGCATGGCTTTCCCTCCTGGCTCTTCGTGCTTGGGAGCTGTCGCCAGAGTTGCGGCCCTACCGGAAAATGCTTCGCAAGCTGGCGCGGCGGCGCCATGTGGGCGCCGGTGGCGCCGAGGCTGACGGCCGCCACAAAGCCCGCAGCCCCACGGGCTGTGGGGCCACGCGAGAGGCTGCCAAAGAGCTTTCCAACGAGGCATGGCTTTCCCTCCTGGCTCTTCGGGCGTGGGAGCTGTCGCCAGAGACGCGGCCCTACAGGAAAATGCTTCGCAGGCTGGCGCAGCGGCGCCACGTGGGCGCCGGTGGCAGCGAGGCTGACGGCCGCCGCAAAGCCCGCAGCCCCACAGGCTGTTTCGCCAGGCGAGCGGCCGCCAAAGAGCTTTCCAACGAGGCACGGCTTTCCCTCCTGGCTCTTCGGGCTTGGGAGCTGTCGTCAGAGCCGCAGCCCTACCGGAAAATGCTTCGCAAGCTGGCGCGGCAGCACCACGTGGGCGCCGGTGGCGCCGAGGCTGACGGCCGCCGCAAAGCCCGCAGCCCCACGGGCTGTGGGGCCACGCGAGCGGCTGCCAAAGAGCTTTCCAACGAGGCATGGCTTTCCCTCCTGGCTCTTCGGGCGTGGGAGCTGTCGCCAGAGCCGCGGCCCTACCGGAAAACGCTTCGCAAGCTGGCGCAGCGGCGCCACGTGGGCGCCGGTGGCGGCGAGGCTGACGGCCGCCGCAGAGCCCGCAGCCCCATGGGCTGTGGGGCCACGCGAGCGGCTGCCAAAGAGCTTTCCAACGAGGCATGGCTTTCCCTCCTGGCTCTTCGGGCTTAGGAGTTGTCGTCAGAGCCGCAGCCCTACCGGAAAATGCTTCGCAAGCTGGCACGGCAGCGCCACGTGGGCACCGTTGGCGGCGAGGCTGACGGCCGCCGCAAAGCCCGCAGCCACACGGGCTGTGGGGCCACACGAGCGGCTGCCAAAGAGCTTTCCAGCGAGGCACGACTTTCCCTCCTGGCTCTTCGGGCGTGGGAGCTGTCGCCAGAGCCGCGGCCCTACCGGAAAATGATTCGCAGCCTGGTGAGGCGGTGACACATGGGCGCCGGTGGCAGCGAGGCTGACGGCCGCCGCAAAGCCCGCAGCCCCACAGGCTGTTTCGCCAGGCGAGCGGCTGCCAAAGAGCTTTCCAACGAGGCACGGCTTTCCCTCCTGGCTCTTCGGGCGTGGGAGCTGTCGCCAGAGTTGCGGCCCTACAGGAAAATGCTTCGCAGGCTGGCGCAGCGGCGCCACGTGGGCGCTGGTGGCAGGGAGGCTGACGGCCGCCGCATAGCCCGCAGCCCCATGGGCTGTGGGGCCACGCGAGCGGCCGCCAAAGAGCTTTCCAACGAGGCACGGCTTTCCCTCCTGGCTCTTCGGGCATGGGAGCTGTCGCCAGAGCCACGGCCCTACCAGAAAATGCTTCGCAGGCTGGCGCGGCTGCACCTGGTGGGTGCCGGTGGCTCCGAGGCTGATGGCCGCCGCAAAGCCCGCAGCCCCACAGGCTGTTTCGCCAGGCGAGCGGCTGCCAAAGAGCTTTCCAACGAGGCATGGCTTTCCCTCCTGGCTCTTCGGGCGTGGGAGCTGTCGCCAGAGAAACAGCCCTACCAGAAAATGCTTCGCAGGCTGGCGCGGCTGCACCTGGTGGGTGCCGGTGGCTCCGAGGCTGACGGCCGCCGCAAAGCCCGCAGCCCCACAGGCTGTTTCGCCAGGCGAGCGGCCGCCAAAGAGCTTTCCAACGAGGCACGGCTTTCCCTCCTGGCTCTTCGGGCTTGGGAGGTGTCGTCAGAGCCGCAGCCCTACCGGAAAATGCTTCGCAGGCTGGCGCGGCAGCGCCACGTGGGCGCCGGTGGCGCCGAGGCTGACGGCCGCCGCAAAGCCCGCAGCCCCACGGGCTGTGGGGCCACGCAAGAGGCTGCCAAAGAGCTTTCCAACGAGGCATGGCTTTCCATCCCTGCTCTTCGGGCGTGGGAGCTGTCGCCAGAGCCGCGGACCTACCGGAAAATGCTTCGCAGGCTGGCGCGGCTGCTCCTGGTGGGCGCCGGTGGCGGGGAGGCTGACGGTCGCCGCAAAGCCCGCAGCCACACGGGCTCTGGGGCCACGCGAGCGGCTGCCAAAGAGCTTTCCAACGAGGCATGGCTTTCCCTCCTGGCTCTTCGGGCGCGGGAGCTGTCGCCAGAGCCGCAGCCCTACCGGAAAATGCTTCGCAGGCTGGTGCGGCGGTACCACGTGGGCGCCGGTGGCGCCGAGGCTGACGGCCGCCGCAAAGCCCGCAGCCCCATGGGCTGTGGGGCCACGCAAGCGGCTGCCAAAGAGCTTTCCAACGAGGCACGGCTTTCCCTCCTGGCTCTTCGGGCTTGGGAGTTGTCGTCAGAGCCGTGGCCCTACTGGAAAATGCTTCGCAAGCTGGCGCGGCGGCGCCACGTGGGCGCCGGTGGCTTAGAGGCTGACGGCCGCCGCAAAGCCCGCAGCCACACGGGCTGTGAGGCCACGCGAGCGGCTGCCAAAGAGTTTTCCAACGAGGCACGGCTTTCCCTCCTGGCTCTTCGGGCGTGGGAGCTGTCGCCAGAGCCGCGGCCCTACCGGAAAATGCTTCGCAGGGTGGCGCGGCTGTAGCTGGTAGGCGCCGGTGGCGCTGAGGCTGACGGCCGCCGCAAAGCCCGCAGCCGCACGGG
The DNA here is from genome assembly GCF_963924245.1 of Chroicocephalus ridibundus. Classification (NCBI taxonomy): domain Eukaryota; kingdom Metazoa; phylum Chordata; class Aves; order Charadriiformes; family Laridae; genus Chroicocephalus; species Chroicocephalus ridibundus. Next base: position 205,865 of record NW_026961165.1, on the reverse strand, counting down.
CTGTTTCGCCAGGCGAGCGGCTGCCAAAGAGCTTTCCAATGAGGCATGGCTTTCCCTCCTGGCTCTTCGAGCTTGGGAGCTGTCGCCAGAGTTGCGGCCCTACCGGAAAATGTTTCGCAGGCTGGTGGGGCGGCGCCACGTGGGCGCCGGTGGCTCCGAGGCTGACAACCGCCGCAAAGCCCGCAGCCCCACGGGCTGTGGGGCCACGCGAGCGGCTGCCAAAGAGCTTTCCAACGAGGCACGGCTTTCCCTCCTGGCTCTTCGAGCGTGGGAGCTGTCGCCAGAGCCGCGGCCCTACCGGAAAATGCTTCGCAGGCTGGTGGGGCGGCGCCACGTGGGCGCTGGTGGCTCCGAGGCTGACGGCCGCCGCAAAGCCCGCAGCCCCACGGGCTGTGGGGCCACGCAAGCGGCTGCCAAAGAGCTTTCCAACGAGGCACGGCTTTCCCTCCTGGGTCTTCGGGCTTGGGAGTTGTCGTCAGAGCCGTGGCCCTACTGGAAAATGCTTCGCAAGCTGGCGCGGCGGCGCCACGTGGGCGCCGGTGGCGCCGAGGCTGACGGCCGCCGCAAAGCCCGCAGCCCCACGGGCTGTGAGACCACGCGAGCGGCTGCCAAAGAGCTTTCCAACGAGGCACGGCTTTCCCTCCTGGCTCTTCGGGCGTGGGAGCTGTCGCCAGAGCCGCGGCCCTACCGGAAAATGCTTCGCAGGCTGGCGCGGCTGCACCTGGTGGGCGCCGGTGGCGGGGAGGCTGACGGCCGCCACAAAGCCCGCAGCCCTACGGGCTGTGAGGCCACGCGAGCGGCTGCCAAAGAGCTTTCCAACGAGGCACGGCTTTCCCTCCTGGCTCTTCGGGCGTGGGAGCTGTCGCCAGAGCCGCGGCCCTACAGGAAAATGCTTCGCAGGCTGCCGCGGCTGTAGCTGGTGGGCTCCCGTGGCGCCGAGGCTGACGGCCGCCGCAAAGCCCGCAGCCCCACTAGCTGTGGGGCCACGCGAGCGGCTGCCAAAGAGCTTTCCAACGAGGCATGGCTTTCCCTCCTGGCTCTTCGGGCGTGGGAGCTGTCGCCAGAGCCGCGGCCCTACCGGAAAATGCTTCGTAGGCTGGCGCAGCGGCGCCACGTGGGCGCCGGTGGCAGCGAGGCTGACGGCCGCCGCAAAGCCCGCAGCCCCACAAGCTGTTTCGCCAGGCGAGCGGCTGCCAAAGAGCTTTCCAACGAGGCACGGCTTTCCCTCCTAGGTCTTCGGGCGTGGGAGCTGTCGCCAGAGCCGCGGCCCTACTGGAAAATGCTTCGCAGGCTGGCGCGGCTGCACCTGGTGGGCGCCGGTGGCGGGGAGGCTGACGGTCGCCGCAAAGCCCGCAGCCCCACGGGCTGTGGGGCCACGCGAGCGGCTGCCAAAGAGCTTTCCAACGAGGCACGGCTTTCCCTCCTGGGTCTTCGGGCGTGGGAGCTGTCGCCAGAGTCGCGGCCCTACCGCAAAAAGCTCTGCATACTTGCGCGGCGGCGCCACATGGGCACCGTTGGCGGTGAGGCTGACGGCCGCCGCAAAGCCCGCAGCCCCACGGGCTGTGGGGCCACGGAAGAGGCTGCCAAAGAGCTTTCCAACGAGGCACGGCTTTCCCTCCTGGCTCTTCGGGCGTGGGAGCTGTCGCCAGAGCCGCGGCCCTACCGGAAAATGCTTCGCAGGCTGGCGCGGCGCCGTCACGTGGGCGCCGGTGGCAGCGAGGCTGACGGCCGCCGCAAAGCCCGCAGCCCCACAGGCTGTTTCGCCAGGCGAGCGGCTGCCAAAGAGCTTTCCAACGAGGCACGGCTTTCCCTCCTCGCTTTTCGGGCGTGGGAGCTGTCGCCAGAGCCGCGGCCCTACAGGAAAATGCTTCGCAGGCTGGCGCGGCTGCACCTGGTGGGCGCCGGTGGCGGGGAGGCTGACGGCCGCCACAAAGCCCGCAGCCCCACGGGCTGTGGGGCCACGCGAGCGGCTGCCAAAGAGCTTTCCAACGAGGCACGGCTTTCCCTCCTGGCTCTTCGTGCTTGGGAGCTGTCGCCAGAGTTGCGGCCCTACCGGAAAATGCTTCGCAGGCTGGTGGGGCGGCGCCACGTGGGCGCCGGTGGCAGCGAGGCTGACGGCCGCCGCAAAGCCCGCAGCCCCACGGGCTGTTTCGCCAGGCAAGCGGCTGCCAAAGAGCTTTCAAACGAGGCACGGCTTTCCCTCCTGGCTCTTCGGGCGTGGGAGCTGTCGCCAGAGCCGCAGCCCTACAGGAAAATGCTTCGCAGGCTGGCGCGGCGGCGCCACGTGGGCGCCGGTGTCGCTGAGGCTGACGTCCGCCGGAAAGCCCGCAGCCCCACGGGCTGTGGGGCCACGCGAGCGGCCGCCAAAGAGCTTTCCAACGAGGCACGGCTTTCCCTCCTGGCTCTTCGGGCTTGGGAGCTGTCGTCAGAGCCGCAGCCCTACCGGAAAATGCTTCGCAGGCTGGCGCGGCAGCGCCACGTGGGCGCCGGTGGCGCCGAGGCTGACGGCCGCCGCAAAGCCCGCAGCCCCACGGGCTGTGGGGCCACGCAAGAGGCTGCCAAAGAGCTTTCCAACGAGGCATGGCTTTCCCTCCCTGCTCTTCGGGCGTGGGAGCTGTCGCCAGAGCCGCGGCCCTACCGGAAAATGCTTCGCAGGCTGGCGCGGCTGCTCCTGGTGGGCGCCGGTGGCGGGGAGGCTGACGGTCGCCGCAAAGCCCGCAGCCACACGGGCTGTGGGGCCACGCGAGCGGCTGCCAAAGAGCTTTCCAACGAGGCATGGCTTTCCCTCCTGGCTCTTCGGGCGCGGGAGCTGTCGCCAGAGTTGCGGCCCTACCGGAAAATGCTTCGCAGGCTGGTGGCGCGGCGCCACGTGGGCGCCGGTGGCTCCGAGGCTGACGGCCGCCGCAAAGCCCGCAGCCGCACGGGCTGTTTCGCCAGGCGAGCGGCTGCCAAAGAGCTTTCCAATGAGGCATGGCTTTCCCTCCTGGCTCTTCGAGCTTGGGAGGTGTCGCCAGAGTTGCGGCCCTACCGGAAAATGTTTCGCAGGCTGGTGGGGCGGCGCCACGTGGGCACCGGTGGCTCCGAGGCTGACAACCGCCGCAAAGCCCGCAGCCCCACGGGCTGTGGGGCCACGCGAGCGGCTGCCAAAGAGCTTTCCAACGAGGCACGGCTTTCCCTCCTGGCTCTTCGGGCGTGGGAGCTGTCGCAAGAGCCGCGGCCCTACCGGAAAATGCTTCGCAGGCTGGTGGGGCGGCGCCACGTGGGCGCTGGTGGCTCCGAGGCTGACGGCCGCCGCAAAGCCCGCAGCCCCACGGGCTGTGGGGCCACGCAAGCGGCTGCCAAAGAGCTTTCCAACGAGGCACGGCTTTCCCTCCTGGGTCTTCGGGCTTGGGAGTTGTCGTCAGAGCCGTGGCCCTACTGGAAAATGCTTCGCAAGCTAGCGCGGCGGCGCCACGTGGGCGCCGGTGGCGCCGAGGCTGACGGCCGCCGCAAAGCCCGCAGCCCCACGGGCTGTGAGACCACGCGAGCGGCTGCCAAAGAGCTTTCCAACGAGGCACGGCTTTCCCTCCTGGCTCTTCGGGCGTGGGAGCTGTCGCCAGAGCCGCGGCCCTACCGGAAAATGCTTCGCAGGCTGGCGCGGCTGCACCTGGTGGGCGCTGGTGGCGGGGAGGCTGACGGCCGCCACAAAGCCCGCAGCCCCACGGGCTGTGGGGCCACGCGAGCGGCTGCCAAAGAGCTTTCCAACGAGGCACGGCTTTCCCTCCTGGCTCTTCGGGCGTGGGAGCTGTCGCCAGAGCCGCGGCCCTACCGGAAAATGCTTCGCAGGCTGCCGCGGCTGTAGCTGGTAGGCTCCCGTGGCGCCGAGGCTGACGGCCGCCGCAAAGCCCGAAGCCCCACTAGCTGTGGGGCCACGCGAGCGGCTGCCAAAGAGCTTTCCAACGAGGCATGGCTTTCCCTCCTGGCTCTTCGGGCGTGGGAGCTGTCGCCAGAGACGCGGCCCTACCGGAAAATGCTTCGTAGGCTGGCGCAGCGGCGCCACGTGGGCGCTGGTGGCAGCGAGGATGACGGCCGCCGCAAAGCCCGCAGCCCCACAAGCTGTTTCGCCAGGCGAGCGGCTGCCAAAGAGCTTTCCAACGAGGCACGGCTTTCCCTCCTGGCTCTTCGGGCGTGGGAGCTGTCGCCAGAGCCGCGGCCCTACTGGAAAATGCTTCGCAGGCTGGCGCGGCTGCACCTGGTGGGCGCCGGTGGCGGGGAGGCTGACGGTCGCCGCAAAGCCCGCAGCCCCACGGGCTGTGGGGCCACGCGAGCGGCTGCCAAAGAGCTTTCCAACGAGGCACGGCTTTCCCTCCTGGGTCTTCGGGCGTGGGAGCTGTCGCCAGAGTCGCGGCCCTACCGCAAAAAGCTCTGCATACTTGCGCGGCGGCGCCACATGGGCACCGTTGGCGGTGAGGCTGACGGCCGCCGCAAAGCCCGCAGCCCCACGGGCTGTGGGGCCACGGAAGAGGCTGCCAAAGAGCTTTCCAACGAGGCACGGCTTTCCCTCCTGGCTCTTCGGGCGTGGGAGCTGTCGCCAGAGACGCGGCCCTACCGGAAAATGCTTCGCAGGCTGGCGCGGCGGCGCCACGTGGGCGCCGGTGGCAGCGAGGCTGACGGCCGCCGCAAAGCCCGCAGCCCCACAGGCTGTTTCGCCAGACGAGCGGCTACCAAAGAGCTTTCCAACGAGGCACGGCTTTCCCTCCTTGCACTTCGGGCTTGGGAGCTGTCGTCAGAGCCGCGGCCCTACAGGAAAATGCTTCGCAGGCTGGCGCGGCTGCACCTGGTGGGCGCCGGTGGCGGGGGGGCTGACGGCCGCCACAAAGCCCGCAGCCCCACGGGCTGTGGGGCCACGCGATTGGCTGCCAAAGAGCTTTCCAACGAGGCACGGCTTTCCCTCCTGGCTCTTCGGGCTTGGGAGCTGTCGCCAGAGTTGCGGCCCTACCGGAAAATGCTTCGCAGGCTGGTGGGGCGGCGCCACGTGGGCGCCGGTGGCTCCGAGGCTGACGGCCGCCGCAAAGCCCGCAGCCCCACAGGCTGTTTCGCCAGGCGAGCGGCTGCCAAAGAGCTTTCCAACGAGGCACGGCTTTCCCTCCTGGCTCTTCGGGCGTGGGAGCTGTCACCAGAGCCGCGGCCCTACAGGAAAATGCTTCGCAGGCTGGCGCAGCGGCGCCACGTGGGCGCCGGTGTCGCGGAGGCTGACGGCCGCCGCAAAGCCCGAAGCCCCACGGGCTGTGGGGCCACGTGAGCGGCTGCCAAAGAGCTTTCCAACGAGGCACGGCTTTCCCTCCTGGCTCTTGGTGCTTGGGAGCTGTCGCCAGAGTTGCGGCCCTACCGGAAAATGCTTCACAGGCTGGTGGGGCGGCGCCACGTGGGCGCCGGTGGCTCCGAGGCTGACGGCCGCGGCAAAGCCCGCAGCCCCACGGGCTGTTTCGCCAGGCGAGCGGCTGCCAAAGAGCTTTCCAACGAGGCATGGCTTTCCCTCCTGGCTCTTCGTGCTTGGGAGATGTCGCCAGAGTTGCGGCCCTACCGGAAAATGCTTCGCAAGCTGGCGCGGCGGCGCCATGTGGGCGCCGGTGGCGCCGAGGCTGACGGCCGCCACAAAGCCCGCAGCCCCACGGGCTGTGGGGCCACGCGAGAGGCTGCCAAAGAGCTTTCCAACGAGGCATGGCTTTCCCTCCTGGCTCTTCGGGCGTGGGAGCTGTCGCCAGAGATGCGGCCCTACCGGAAAATGCTTCGCAGGCTGGCGCAGCGGTGCCACGTGGGCGCCGGTGGCTCTGAGGCTGACGGCCGCCGCAAAGCCCGCAGCCCCACAGGCTGTTTCGCCAGGCGAGCGGCTGCCAAAGAGCTTTCCAACGAGGCACGGCTTTCTCTCCTCGCTCTTAGGGCGTGGGAGCTGTCGCCAGAGCCGCGGCCCTACAGGAAAATGCTTCGCAGGCTGGCGCGGCTGCAGCTGGTGGGCGCCGGTGGCGGGGAGGCTGACGGCCGCCACAAAGCCCGCAGCCCCACGGGCTGTGGGGCCACGCGATCGGCTGCCAAAGAGCTTTCCAACGAGGCACGGCTTTCCCTCCTGGCTCTTCGGGCGTGGGAGCTGTCGCCAGAGCCACGGCCCTACCGGAACATGCTTCGCAGGCTGGCGCGGCTGTACCTGGTGGGTGCCGTTGGCTCCGAGGCTGACGGCCGCCGCAAAGCCCGCAGCCCCACAGGCTGTTTCGCCAGGCGAGCGGCTGCCAAAGAGCTTTCCAACGAGGCACGGCTTTCCCTCCTGGCTCTTTGGGCGTGGGAGCTGTCTCCAGAGCCACGGCCCTACCGGAAAATGCTTCGCAGGCTGGCGCGGCTGCACCTGGTGGGTGACGGTGGCTCCGAGGCTGACGGCCGCCGCAAAGCCCGCAGCCCCACAGGCTGTTTCGCCAGGCGAGCGGCTGCCAAAGAGCTTTCCAACGAGGCACGGCTTTTCCTCCTGGCTCTTCGGGCTTGGGAGCTGTCGTCAGAGCCGCAGCCCTACCGGAAAATGCTTCGCAAGCTGGCGCGGCAGCGCCACGTGGGCGCCGGTGGCGCCGAGGCTGACGGCCGCCGCAAAGCCCGCAGCCCCACGGGCTGTGGGGCCACGCGAGCGGCTGCCAAAGAGCTTTCCAACGAGGCATGGCTTTTCCTCCTGGCTCTTCGGGCGTGGGAGCTGTCGCCAGAGCCGCGGCCCTACCGGAAAACGCTTCGCAGGCTGGCGCAGCGGCGCCACGTGGGCGCCGGTGGCGGCGAGGCTGACGGCCGCCGCAGAGCCCGCAGCCCCACGGGCTGTGGGGCCACGCGAGCGGCTGCCAAAGAGCTTTCCAGCGAGGCACGACTTTCCCTCCTGGCTCTTCGGGCGTGGGAGCTGTCGCCAGAGACGCGGCCCTACAGGAAAATGCTTCGCAGCCTGGTGAGGCGGTGACACATGGGCGCCGGTGGCAGCGAGGCTGACGGCCGCCGCAAAGCCCGCAGCCCCACAGGCTGTTTCGCCAGGCGAGCGGCTGCCAAAGAGCTTTCCAACGAGGCACGGCTTTCCCTCCTCGCTCTTCGGGTGTGGGAGCTGTCGCCAGAGCCGCGGCCCTACAGGAAAATGCTTCGCAGGCTGGCGCGGCTGCACCTGGTGGGCGCCGGTGGCGGGGAGGCTGACGGCCGCCGCAAAGCCCGCAGCCCCACGGGCTGTGGGGCCACGCGATCGGCTGCCAAAGAGCTTTCCAACGAGGCACGGCTTTCCCTCCTGGCTCTTCGTGCTTGGGAGCTGTCGCCAGAGTTGCGGCCCTACCGGAAAATGCTTCACAGGCTGGTGGGGCGGCGCCACGTGGGCGCCGGTGGCTCCGAGGCTGACGGCCGCGGCAAAGCCCGCAGCCCCACGGGCTGTTTCGCCAGGCGAGCGGCTGCCAAAGAGCTTTCCAACGAGGCATGGCTTTCCCTCCTGGCTCTTCGTGCTTGGGAGCTGTCGCCAGAGTTGCGGCCCTACCGGAAACTGCTTCGCAGGCTGGCGCGGCTGCACCTGGTGGGCGCCGGTGGCGGGGAGGCTGACGGCCGCCACAAAGCCCGCAGCCCCACGGGCTGTGGGGCCACGCGAGCGGCTGCCAAAGAGCTTTCCAACGAGGCACGGCTTTCCCTCCTGGCTCTTCGGGCGTGGGAGCTGTCGCCAGAGCCACGGCCCTACCGGAACATGCTTCGCAGGCTGGCGCGGCTGCACCTGGTGGGTGCCGTTGCCTCCGAGGCTGACGGCCGCCGCAAAGCCCGCAGCCCCACAGGCTGTTTCGCCAGGCGAGCGGCTGCCAAAGAGCTTTCCAACGAGGCACGGCTTTCCCTCCTGGCTCTTCGGGCGTGGGAGCTGTCGCCAGAGCCACGGCCCTACCGGAAAATGCTTCGCAGGCTGGCGCGGCTGCACCTGGTGGGTGCCGGTGGCTCCGAGGCTGACGGCCGCCGCAAAGCCCGCAGCCCCACAGGCTGTTTCGCCAGGCGAGCGGCCGCCAAAGAGCTTTCCAACGAGGCACGGCTTTCCCTCCTGGCTCTTCGGGCTTGGGAGCTGTCGTCAGAGCCGCAGCCCTACCGGAAAATGCTTCGCAAGCTGGCGCGGCAGCGCCACGTGGGCGCCGGTGGCGCCGAGGCTGACGGCCGCCGCAAAGCCCGCAGCCCCATGGGCTGTTTCGCCAGGCGAGCGGCTGCCAAAGAGCTTTCCAACGAGGCATGGCTTTTCCTCCTGGCTCTTCGGGCGTGGGAGCTGTCGCCAGAGCCGCGGCCCTACCGGAAAACGCTTCGCAGGCTGGCGCAGCGGCGCCACGTGGGCGCCGGTGGCGGCGAGGCTGACGGCTGCCGCAGAGCCCGCAGCCCCATGGGCTGTGGGGCCACGCGAGCGGCTGCCAAAGAGCTTTCCAACGAGGCACGGCTTTCCCTCCTGGCTCTTCGGGCTTGGGAGTTGTCGTCAGAGCCGCAGCCCTACCGGAAAATGCTTCGCAAGCTGGCACGGCAGCGCCACGTGGGCACCGTTGGCGGCGAGGCTGACGGCCGCCGCAAAGCCCGCAGCCACACGGGCTGTGGGGCCACACGAGCGGCTGCCAAAGAGCTTTCCAGCGAGGCACGACTTTCCCTCCTGGCTCTTCGGGCGTGGGAGCTGTCGCCAGAGCCGCGGCCCTACCGGAAAATGCTTCGCAGCCTGGTGAGGCGGTGACACATGGGCGCCGGTGGCAGCGAGGCTGACGGCCGCCGCAAAGCCCGCAGCCCCACAGGCTGTTTCGCCAGGCGAGCGGCTGCCAAAGAGCTTTCCAACGAGGCATGGCTTTCCCTCCTCGCTCTTCGGGTGTGGGAGCTGTCGCCAGAGCCGCGGCCCTACAGGAAAATGCTTCGCAGGCTGGCGCGGCTGCACCTGGTGGGCGCCGGTGGCGGGGAGGCTGACGGCCGCCACAAAGCCTGCAGCCCCACGGGCTGTGGGGCCACGCGATCGGCTGCCAAAGAGCTTTCCAACGAGGCACGGCTTTCCCTCCTGGCTCTTCGTGCTTGGGAGCTGTCGCCAGAGTTGCGGCCCTACCGGAAAATGCTTCACAGGCTGGTGGGGCGGCGCCACGTGGGCGCCGGTGGCTCCGAGGCTGACGGCCGCGGCAAAGCCCGCAGCCCCACGGGCTGTGGGGCCACGCGAGCGGCTGCCAAAGAGCTTTCCAACGAGGCATGGCTTTCCCTCCTGGCTCTTCGTGCTTGGGAGCTGTCGCCAGAGTTGCGGCCCTACCGGAAAATGCTTCGCAAGCTGGCGCGGCGGCGCCATGTGGGCGCCGGTGGCGCCGAGGCTGACGGCCGCCACAAAGCCCGCAGCCCCACGGGCTGTGGGGCCACGCGAGAGGCTGCCAAAGAGCTTTCCAACGAGGCATGGCTTTCCCTCCTGGCTCTTCGGGCGTGGGAGCTGTCGCCAGAGACGCGGCCCTACAGGAAAATGCTTCGCAGGCTGGCGCAGCGGCGCCACGTGGGCGCCGGTGGCAGCGAGGCTGACGGCCGCCGCAAAGCCCGCAGCCCCACAGGCTGTTTCGCCAGGCGAGCGGCCGCCAAAGAGCTTTCCAACGAGGCACGGCTTTCCCTCCTGGCTCTTCGGGCTTGGGAGCTGTCGTCAGAGCCGCAGCCCTACCGGAAAATGCTTCGCAAGCTGGCGCGGCAGCACCACGTGGGCGCCGGTGGCGCCGAGGCTGACGGCCGCCGCAAAGCCCGCAGCCCCACGGGCTGTGGGGCCACGCGAGCGGCTGCCAAAGAGCTTTCCAACGAGGCATGGCTTTCCCTCCTGGCTCTTCGGGCGTGGGAGCTGTCGCCAGAGCCGCGGCCCTACCGGAAAACGCTTCGCAAGCTGGCGCAGCGGCGCCACGTGGGCGCCGGTGGCGGCGAGGCTGACGGCCGCCGCAGAGCCCGCAGCCCCATGGGCTGTGGGGCCACGCGAGCGGCTGCCAAAGAGCTTTCCAACGAGGCATGGCTTTCCCTCCTGGCTCTTCGGGCTTAGGAGTTGTCGTCAGAGCCGCAGCCCTACCGGAAAATGCTTCGCAAGCTGGCACGGCAGCGCCACGTGGGCACCGTTGGCGGCGAGGCTGACGGCCGCCGCAAAGCCCGCAGCCACACGGGCTGTGGGGCCACACGAGCGGCTGCCAAAGAGCTTTCCAGCGAGGCACGACTTTCCCTCCTGGCTCTTCGGGCGTGGGAGCTGTCGCCAGAGCCGCGGCCCTACCGGAAAATGATTCGCAGCCTGGTGAGGCGGTGACACATGGGCGCCGGTGGCAGCGAGGCTGACGGCCGCCGCAAAGCCCGCAGCCCCACAGGCTGTTTCGCCAGGCGAGCGGCTGCCAAAGAGCTTTCCAACGAGGCACGGCTTTCCCTCCTGGCTCTTCGGGCGTGGGAGCTGTCGCCAGAGTTGCGGCCCTACAGGAAAATGCTTCGCAGGCTGGCGCAGCGGCGCCACGTGGGCGCTGGTGGCAGGGAGGCTGACGGTCGCCGCATAGCCCGCAGCCCCATGGGCTGTGGGGCCACGCGAGCGGCCGCCAAAGAGCTTTCCAACGAGGCACGGCTTTCCCTCCTGGCTCTTCGGGCATGGGAGCTGTCGCCAGAGCCACGGCCCTACCAGAAAATGCTTCGCAGGCTGGCGCGGCTGCACCTGGTGGGTGCCGGTGGCTCCGAGGCTGATGGCCGCCGCAAAGCCCGCAGCCCCACAGGCTGTTTCGCCAGGCGAGCGGCTGCCAAAGAGCTTTCCAACGAGGCATGGCTTTCCCTCCTGGCTCTTCGGGCGTGGGAGCTGTCGCCAGAGAAACAGCCCTACCAGAAAATGCTTCGCAGGCTGGCGCGGCTGCACCTGGTGGGTGCCGGTGGCTCCGAGGCTGACGGCCGCCGCAAAGCCCGCAGCCCCACAGGCTGTTTCGCCAGGCGAGCGGCCGCCAAAGAGCTTTCCAACGAGGCACGGCTTTCCCTCCTGGCTCTTCGGGCTTGGGAGGTGTCGTCAGAGCCGCAGCCCTACAGGAAAATGCTTCGCAAGCTGGCGCGGCAGCACCACGTGGGCGCCGGTGGCGCCGAGGCTGACGGCCGCCGCAAAGCCCGCAGCCCCACGGGCTGTGGGGCCACGCGAGCGGCTGCCAAAGAGCTTTCCAACGAGGCATAGCTTTTCCTCCTGGCTCTTCGGGCGTGGGAGCTGTCGCCAGAGCCGCGGCCCTACCGGAAAACGCTTCGCAGGCTGGCGCAGCGGCGCCACGTGGGCGCCGGTGGTGGCAAGGCTGACGGCCGCCGCAGAGCCCGCAGCCCCATGGGCTGTGGGGCCACGCGAGCGGCTGCCAAAGAGCTTTCCAACGAGGCATGGCTTTCCCTCCTGGCTCTTCGTGCTTGGGAGCTGTCGCCAGAGTTGCGGCCCTACCGGAAAATGCTTCGCAGGCTGGCACAGCGGCGCCACGTGGGCGCCGGTGGCTCCGAGGCTGACAACCGCCGCAAAGCCCGCAGCCCCACGGGCTGTGGGGCCACGCGAGCGGCTGCCAAAGAGCTTTCCAACGAGGCACGGCTTTCCCTCCTGGCTCTTCGGGCTTGGGAGTTGTCGTCAGAGCCGCAGCCCTACCGGAAAATGCTTCGCAGCCTGGTGAGGCGGCGACACATGGGCGCCGGTGGCAGCGAGGCTGACGGCCGCCGCAAAGCCCGCAGCCCCACAGGCTGTTTCGCCAGGCGAGCGGCTGCCAAAGAGCTTTCCAACGAGGCACGGCTTTCCCTCCTCGCTCTTCGGGCGTGGGAGCTGTCGCCAGAGCCGCGGCCCTACAGGAAAATGCTTCGCAGGCTGGCGCGGCTGCACCTGGTTGGCGCCGGTGGCTCCGAGGCTGACGGCCGCCACAAAGCCCACAGCCCCACGGGCTGTGGGGCCACGCAAGAGGCTGCCAAAGAGCTTTCCAACGAGGCATGGCTTTCCCTCCTGGCTCTTCGGGCGTGGGAGCTGTCGCCAGAGCCGCAGCCCTACAGGAAAATGCTTCGCAGGCTGGCGCAGCGGCGCCACGTGGGCGCCGGTGTCGCTGAGGCTGACGTCCGCCGGAAAGCCCGCAGCCCCACGGGCTGTGGGGCCACGCGAGCGGCTGCCAAAGAGGTTTCCAACGAGGCACGGCTTTCCCTCCTGGCTCTTCGGGCGTGGGAGCTGTCGTCAGAGCCGCAGCCCTACCGGAAAATGCTTCGCAGGCTGGCGCGGCTGCACCTGGTGGGCGCCAGTGGCGGGGAGGCTGACGGCCGCCACAAAGCCCGCAGCCCCACGGGCTGTGGGGCCACGCAAGAGGCTGCCAAAGAGCTTTCCAACGAGGCATGGCTTTCCCTCCTGGCTCTTCGGGCGTGGGAGCTGTCGCCAGAGCCGCGGCCCTACCGGAAAATGCTTCGCAGGCTGGCGCGGCTGCACCTGGTGGGCGCCGGTGGCGGGGAGGCTGACGGTCGCCGCAAAGCCCGCAGCCCCACGGGCTGTGGGGCCACGCGAGCGGCTGCCAAAGAGCTTTCCAACGAGGCACGGCTTTCCCTCCTGGCTCTTCGGGCGTGGGAGCTGTCGCCAGAGCCGCGGCCCTACCGGAAAATGCTTCGCAGGCTCGTGCGGCGGCGCCACGTGGGCGACGGTGGCGCAAAGGCTGACGGCCGCCGCAAAGCCCGCAGCCCCACGGGCTGTGGGGCCACACGAGCGGCTGCCAAAGAGCTTTCCAACGAGGCACGGCTTTCCCTCCTGGCTCTTCGTGCTTGGGAGCTGTCGCCAGAGCCGCGGCCCTACCGGAAAATGCTTCGCAGGCTGGTGGGGCGGCGCCACGTAGGCGCTGGTGGCTCCGAGGCTGACGGTCGCCGCAAAGCCCGCAGCCCCACGGGCTGTGGGGCCACGCGAGCGGCTGCCAAAGAGCTTTCCAACGAGGCATGGCTTTCCCTCCCTGCTCTTCGGGCGTGGGAGCTGTCGCCAGAGCCGCGGCCCTATCGGAAAATGCTTCGCAGGCTGGTGGGGCGGTGCCACGTGGGCGACGGTGGCGCCGAGGCTGACGGCCGCCGCAAAGCCGGCAGCTCCATGGGCTGTGTGGCCACGCGAGCGGCTGCCAAAGAGCTTTCCAACGAGGCACGGCTTTCCCTCCTGGCTCTTCGGGCTTGGGAGTTGTCGTCAGAGCCGTGGCCCTACTGGAAAATGCTTCGCAAGCTGGCGCGGAGGCGCCACGTAGGCGCCGGTGGCTCCGAGGCTGATGGCCGCCGCAAAGCCCGCAGCCCCACGGGCTGTGAGGCCACGCGAGCGGCTGCCAAAGAGCTTTCCAACGAGGCACGGCTTTCCCTCCTGGGTCTTCGGGCGTGGGAGCTGTCGCCAGAGTCGCGGCCCTACAGGAAAATGCTTCGCAGGCTGGTGGGGCGGCGCCACGTGAGCGCCGGTGGCGGGGAGGCTGACGGCCCCCACAAAGCCCGCAGCCCCACGGGCTGTGGGGCCACGCGAGCGGCTGCCAAAGAGCTTTCCAACGAGGCACGGCTTTCCCTCCTGGCTCTTCGGGCGTGGGAGATGTCGCCAGAGCCGCAGCCCTACAGGAAAATGCTTCGCAGGCTGGCGCGGCTGCACCTGGTGGGCGCCGGTGGCTCCGAGGCTGACGGCCGCCACAAAGCCCGCAGCCCTACGGGCTGTGGGGCCACGCGATCGGCTGCCAAAGAGCTTTCCAACGAGGCACGGCTTTCCCTCCTGGCTCTTCGGGCTTGGGAGCTGTCGCCAGAGTTGCGGCCCTACCGGAAAATGCTTCGCAGGCTGGCGCGGCGGCGCCACGTGGGCGCCGGTGTCGCTGAGGCTGACGTCCGCCGGAAAGCCCGCAGCCCCACGGGCTGTGGGGCCACGCGAGCGGCTGCCAAAGAGGTTTCCAACGAGGCACGGCTTTCCCTCCTGGCTCTTCGGGTGTGGGAGCTGTCGTCAGAGCCGCAGCCCTACCGGAAAATGCTTCGCAGGCTGGCGCGGCTGCACCTTGTGGGCGCCGGTGGCGGGGAGGCTGACGGTCGCCGCAAAGCCCGCAGCCCCACGGGCTGTGGGGCCACGCGAGCGGCTGCCAAAGAGCTTTCCAACGAGGCACGGCTTTCCCTCCTGGCTCTTCGGGCGTGGGAGCTGTCGCCAGAGCCGCGGCCCTACCGGAAAATGCTTCGCAGGGTGGCGCGGCTGTAGATGGTAGGCGCCGGTGGCGCTGAGGCTGACGGCCGCCGCAAAGCCCGCAGCCGCACGGGCTGTTTCGCCAGGCGAGCGGCTGCCAAAGAGCTTTCCAACGAGGCATGGCTTTCCCTCCTGGCTCTTCGGGCGTGGGAGCTGTCGCCAGAGTTGCGGCCCTACCGGAAAATGCTTCGCAGGCTGGTGGGGCGGCGCCACGAGGGCGCCGGTGGCTCTGAGGCTGACGGCCGCCGCAAAGCCCGCAGCCCCACGGGCTGTGGGGCCACGCGAGCGGCTGCCAAAGAGCTTTCCAACGAGGCACGGCTTTCCCTCCTGGCTCTTCGGGCGTGGGAGCTGTCGCCAGAGCCACGGCCCTACCAGAAAATGCTTCGCAGCGTGGCGCGGCGGCGCCACATGGGCGCCGGTGGCGTGGAGGCTGACGGCCGCCGCAAAGCCCGCAGCCCCACGGGCTGTGGGGCCACGCGAGCGGCTGCCAAAGAGCTTTCCAGCGAGGCATGGCTTTCCCTCCTGGCTCTTCCGGCGTGGGAGCTGTCGCCAGAGCCGCGGCCCTACCGGAAAATGGTTTGGAGGCTGGCGCGGCGGCACCACCTCGGGCTGCGGGCTTTCCTGCTGCCTTCAGAGTCTCACAGCCACCCTTTCCCACTTGGCACCACGCCAGCCTCTAGCATTTCTATTATTAAGTCAAGACAGTGTACGACTTAACATCATACAGAGCGCTACACATCAATACATGCTCAAATTAAGCATAGCCACTGGAAAAATTGGCAATACAGTGCCATCGTATGTTACCAAGTGTCACATCTCATTGAAGACAATGACAGAGCGATGCAACGTCAAGCGTAACACAGTACTGGGCCGTGCGAGGCAATACGCCGTCACAGAATCACCAATAGAGAAATTCACAACGGAGTGCAGTCTTACGATAGAATCTCTAAAGCCACCGTTAAGCCAGTGACAGGCGGTACAATGCCACACGTTACAGTATACAGGGCAGTACAACCCGATTCGCAGACAAATAAATTAGAGCAAATTACAAGACTCCCAATACAGTACAGTACAATGCCAGACCGTCTCAGATGTCGGTCAAGACAATGCCAGGGCAATGCAGTGCAAGACATAACGTTATACAGGTCAGTACAAGGCAATACGCAGTCAAATGAAGAACAGTAAACTACAATACCCAAACCACACTGGCAAACAATGGCAAACAATCCCACATGTCGGTCGAGACAATGACAACGCGAGACAGAACACCGTGCAGGGCAGCGCAAGGCCGTACACAGTCAAATAGAGAACAGCTGACCAGAAAACCCGCACTACGCTGCCGTACGATCTCAAAACATCTCGGATGGCAGTCAAGGCAATTACAGGGCAAGACAAAGCACTACGTCGCAGTACACAAGGCAGTACAAGGCAATACTCAGTCAAATAAATAACAGACAGTCACAAAATTCACAGTGCAGTGAATTCACATGGGTCAGATGGCAACCAAAAGAAGGACAGGGCAATACAAGGCGAGAGGTAACCCAATACGGGGCCGGACAAGGCAATATGCAGTTGTGGCGGGTGGAGCGATTCACTTCAGTCCTGAGAGAAGTAGAGAAACATTTAGAAACATCAACACAGTGTTTCGACAAAGGCAGCAGTGAACGTAACATCCCTTTACCAGGTTCCGTGGCCACGTACCCCAGATCATTTATTGCACAGGGGCCAGGGTCAGACGAGCTGTTAGGGAGACCCTCCCGTCGAGCCACAACCCCCTTGCTTTCTAAACTCCTTCTTGAAGAGCAGTCTAAGTGCGGCTGGATCCAATTCCTAGCCCTGGACTTGGGCACCGGTTCACCTCTAAAGGATTGTATCCGCGCCATCAACCCTTTATATCACTGAGCTAAGGCTACGAGGTTTAGCGTGGTATTAGTCACTTACCGAGACTCTGTTGCGGCAAGGGATCTCTCAGCCTTGAGGAGCAGAACCTGAAGCAAGCGTCCCCGCTCAAGGGCACATCCTGGTGCTATGACAGACTATGACAGGCAATACTATGACAGGGCAATACAATGCGAGACGTAACTTTACACAGGGCAGTACAAGGCCAATACACAGTCAAATAGGGAATGACCGATCACAAAATTGATGCACGGTCAAATAGAGTACAACAGCCTAAGAAGCCCTCAATACAGTGCCTGTCAACGCCAGAATACATCAGATGGCTCGCAGCACGGTGAGAGGGCAATACGACGCAAGACTCAGGAAAATACAGGGCAGTACAAAGCAATACGTAGTCAAATATAGAACAGCCGATCAAAAACACCCTCAGTTCGGTGCGGTACAACCCCAGAGAGTGTAAAAGGACAGTTAAGACTATTTCATGGCAACACAACGCACAATGTAACACAATACAGGTTGCTACAACACAATACAGAATAATATAGGAAACAACCCATCAAAACGCCACAATACGGTGCAGTACGATCCCACACGGTCTCGGGTGGCAGTCAAAACAACTATAGGGCGACACGATCCAAGATGCAACATTACACGACAGAGCAGAACTGAAGACGCAGTCAACTAAATACCAACCAATTAGAAGAACCGCAATACAGTGCGGGAGAAAACAAAAATAAATGGAGATGCCAGTCAAGACAATGACAGAGCAATACAAGGCAAGAAATAACGCAATACAGGGCAGTACAGTGAAATACACGGTCAAATAAATAACTGATTAAGTATCCCGCAATACCGTGCGATGCAATGCCAAAACGCGTGAGACAGCAGTCGAGGCAGTGACAGAGCTATACAATGGAAGACGTAACAATGCAGGGCTGTACAACACCAAAATGTATCAGATGGCACTCAGAACAATAACATGGCGATACAATGCAAGCCGCAACACAATACAAGGTGGTAACAAGGCAATACACGGTCAAACACAGACTAACGAATAAAACCTGCACAATACGGATCGCTGCAATCCCAGAACATCTAAAGTGACAGTGAACGGAATGACGGGGCAGTACAATGCAAGATACAACACTAGACAGGGCAATACGCATTCAAATAACGCACAACCGATTAAAAAACCCACAATACACACCAGTACAATGCCGGAACAGATCAGATGGCAGTCCGGGCAAATAGAGGACAATACAATGCCAAACGTGATGCCATACAGGGCCGGACAAGGCAATACGCAGTTGTGGCAGGCCGAGCGGCTAACTTCGCTTCTAAGAGAGAAGCGGTGAAACATTCAGAAACATCAACACAGTGATTCTCCAAAGGCAGCAGCGCATGTGACGGCGCTTTACCAGATTCCATATGGCCACGCACCCCGGATTATTTACTGCCTAGGGGCCAGGGTCAGACAAGCTGTCAGGGAGACCCTCCCGTTGAGTCACGAGGCTCGGAAAGGACCCCCTTGCTTTCTAAACTCCTTCTCGGAGAGGAGTCTAGGTGCGGCTGGATCCAATTCCTAGCCCCGGACTTAGGCAACGGTTCACCTCTAAAGGATTGTATCTGCGCCATCGACCCTTTATATCACTGAGCTAAGGCTACAAGGTTTTGTATGCTCTTAGTCACTTACTGAGAATCTGTTGCGGCAAGGCATCTCTATCTCGAGGAGCAGAACCTTAATTGAGCGTCCCTGCTCAAGGGGAGATCCTGGCACGGAGGCCCCTGCCATGCAGAAGTCAAAAGGCTCTTGGGCTGTCCACTATTTATGGGGTAAGCTAATTGACTTATAGTCACATCAGCACAGGAACAAAATATCTAGGTCCCCACTGTGTTGCCAACCATCCCCCAACTTCAAGTACCACTCAGAACAACTCCATGGATGATTGGGGCGCCAAAACGAAGGGGCGCCCGCACCACCCCAGCAGTCAAATAAGGAACAACCAATGGAACTTTCACAATAAATAAGTACAATCCCAGACAGTCCAAAGTAACAGCCAAGACAACGACAGACCAATACAGTGCAAGACCTAACATCATACAGAGCAGTAAAAGGCAACGCGCAGCCAAGTCAAGAACAGTTAAAATACCCATAATCCAGTGCAGCACTATGACACTGTCCCAAAACGCAGTCAAAACAATGACAGAGTAATGCAACACGAGCTGTAACACAATACAGGGCAGCACAAAGCAATACACAGTCACACAAAGAACAGCCAATTACAAAACCCACAACAGAACGCCCTACGATCTCAGGAAGTCTCAGAGGGCAGTCACGGCAAATACAGGGCAATACGGTGCAAGATAACACAATACAGGCCACTGCCAGCCAATACTCAGTCAAATAAATAACAGACAGTCAAAAAATTCACAATGCAGTGCACTACTATGACACCATGGGTCAGGTGGCAATCATGACAACGATAGGGCAATACAAGGCAAGACGTAACCCAACACGGGGCCGGACAAGGCAATATGCAGTTGTGGCAGGTGGAGCCATTCACTTCACTCCTAAGAGAAAAGTAGAGAAACATTCAGAAACATCAACACAGTGATTCTCCAAAGGCAGCAGTGCGCATGACGGCGCTTTATCAGGTTCCGTGGCCACGGACCCTGGATTATTTCCTGCCTAGGGGCCAGGGTCAGACGAGCTGTCAGGGAGACCCTCCCGTTGAGTCACGAGGCTCGGAAAGGACCCCCTTGCTTTCTAAACTCCTTCTCGGAGAGGAGTCTAGGTGCGGCTGGATCCAATTCCTAGCTCGGAGAGGACCCCCTTGCTTTCTAAACTCCTTCTCGGAGAGGAGTCTAGGTGCGGCTGGATCCAATTCCTAGCCCCGGACTTGGGCAACGGTTCACCTCTAAAGGATTATGTCTGTGCCGTCAACCCTTTACATGGCTCATAAAAAACAGCTGATGAAGGAAGTGACAATATGGTGGCCTACAACGGCAGAATAGATCAGATGACAATCAAGACAACAACAGAGCAATACAATGGAAGACGTAACACCACACGGGGCCGGACAAGGCAATACACAGCCACATCAGAACCCATGAGAGACATCAAACTACAGTCCAGACCTAGGACAGATTCTCTAACGTGACCGTCAAGACGACAGGGCAATGCAATGCAAGATGTAACACAGGCCATATGCAGTTGTGGCGGGCGCAATGATAAAATTCACTCCTAAGAGAGAGGTAGAGAAACATTAACAAACATAACAG
Organism: Chroicocephalus ridibundus; assembly: GCF_963924245.1. NCBI lineage: Eukaryota > Metazoa > Chordata > Aves > Charadriiformes > Laridae > Chroicocephalus > Chroicocephalus ridibundus. The sequence goes on along the minus strand of NW_026961165.1, from coordinate 186,523 downwards.
TGATTCACTAAAGGTAGCAGCGCACGTGATGGCACTTTACCAGGTTCCATATGGCCACGCACCCCGGGTCATTTACTGCCTCAGGGCCAGGGTCTGACACGCTGTCTGGGAGACCCTCCTGTTGAGTCACGAGGCTCGGAAAGGACCCCCTTGCTTTCTAAACTCCTTCTCCGAGAGGAGTCTAGGTGCGGCTGGATCCCATCCTCGCCCCGGACTTGGGCAACGGTTCACCTCTAAAGGATCATATCTGCGTGATCAAACCCTTCGTATCGCTCAGCTAAGATGGCAAAGTCTGGCATGCTGTTAGTCACTTACCCAGAATCTGTTGCGGCAAGGCTTCTCTCAACCTAGAGGAGCAGAACCTTAAGTGAGTGTCCCCGGGAAACGCTGGCAAACAGGCCGCTGCCTTGCAAGGAAGCTCAAAGGGCTCTTGGTCTGTCCGCTAGGTCTATAGCAAGCTAACTGACTCACAGTGTCTTGACTCTGGTGCCAGCCACCCCACAAAGTTCAAGTGCCACTCGTAGCGACTCCTGCTGGTCGTTATAGCTCGAGCAGCAGCCTGGAGGAAAAAGGGGGGTGACATCGCAACAGCGGTCAAATACAGAACAACCGGTTAAAAATTGCACAATACTGTGCCAGAGACTCTAAAATAACTGGCAAGACAACGACAGGGCAACACCATGCAAGATCTAACCTTACACAGGGCAGTACAAGGCAACATACAATCAAATGCAGAGCAGACAATGAAAGAATTGACGGTACGGTGCCATACAACGGTAGAATATATCAGATGTCGGTCACCACAATGACAGAGCAATACAAGGCAAGACGTAACGCGATACGGGGCCCTACCAGGCAACACAGTCAAGGAAACAACAACCCATGAAAGAATTCACAATACAGCGCGGTCCTAGGACGGAACGTGTAAAATGACCGTCGAGACAGTGACAGGGCAATACAATGCAAGACACAACACCATACCAGGTGGTAACAAGGCAACATGCAGCCAAACGAAGAACAACCGATTAAGAAACCCAGCATACGTTCAACTGTAATACCAGAAAAGATCAGAAGGCAGTCAAGACAACGACAGCACACTATAACATGAGAAGTAACACAATACACAGCAGTACAAGGCATTACACAGTCAAATAAAGAAGAACCGATTAAAAACCACACAATACAGTGCGGTGCGATGCCAGAGTGGATCAGAAGGCAGTCGAGACTATGACGGGGCAATATAATGCAAGATGTTACACAATACAGGGCGGTACAAGGCATTAGAAAGCCAGATGAAGAACAACCGATTAAAAAACCCGCAATACAGCGTGGTACGAGGCCCGAACAGATCAGAAGGCAGTCAAGGCTACGACGGGGCAATATAACACGAGACATAACGCAATAGAGGGCGGTACAAGGCATTACACAGTCAAAGAACAACCGATTAAAAAAAAAAAACCACGCAACACGGTGTGGTACGATGCCAGAATAGATCACAGAGCAATCAAGAGCGTGACGGGGCAACACGATGCGAAACCGATACTGAGTGAGGCGGAGCAATACTATTTCAAATATACAAGAACATAGTACGGAACCAAATTCTTAAGCGTACGACACAAGACCATCTCAAATGGCAGTCAAGGAAGTTACCGAGCAACGTAATCCCGATTTGCACAAAATGGTACCATCAGGCACCATCACGTCCGTCAACACTAAGTTGTACTGCAATATCCCCCGCATCACACGCGCCGTACCCTTCTGCTCACCTGCTCCGCATGGATTCTGGGTTTGGACTTTGTGGCACACTCTGGTTCTGGCACCTAAAACACCTAAGACACACAATATTACTCTTGAGCTTACGGGAAACCACCACCCCCATGCGCTACCTCTCTGCTACCCAGCTCACCTCCAACGCTCGTCCGGCTCCGGATGCCTGCGGCGCCTGCAAAACCAAAGACAAACACTCCCCTGAGCCGCAATGTAGCACTGGGCTATTAGACGCCAACGTGTCCACAACCGCCTCACTTGCTGGGACTACTCAGTGGGTGCGCAGCATCGCCCCTCTGACCCTGCATGTCACACCAACCGAAGAAACACACGCCGAGATACTGCCCAAAACCCTACCAAATTCCCCATCTCCCACTCCCTCACCTTGCCCGCCCATCCTCCCCCTCCTGGCTCTTCGGGCGTGGGAGCTGTCGCCAGAGCCGCGGCCCTACCGGAAAATGCTTCGCAGCCTGGTGAGGCGGTGACACATGGGCGCCGGTGGCAGCGAGGCTGACGGCCGCCGCAAAGCCCGCAGCCCCACAGGCTGTTTCGCCAGGCGAGCGGCTGCCAAAGAGCTTTCCAACGAGGCACGGCTTTCCCTCCTCGCTCTTCGGGCGTGGGAGCTGTCGCCAGAGCCGCGGCCCTACAGGAAAATGCTTCGCAGGCTGGCGCGGCTGCACCTGGTGGGCGCCGGTGGCGGGGAGGCTGACGGCCGCCACAAAGCCCGCAGCCCCACGGGCTGTGGGGCCACGCGATCGGCTGCCAAAGAGCTTTCCAACGAGGCACGGCTTTCTCTCCTGGCTCTTCGTGCGTGGGAGCTGTCGTCAGAGCCGCGGCCCTACCGGAAAATGCTTCGCAAGCTGGCGCGGCAGCGCCACGTAGGCGCCGGTGACGGCGAGGCTGACGGCCGCCGCAAAGCCCGCAGCCCCACGGGCTGTGGGGCCACGCGAGCGGCTGCCAAAGAGCTTTCCAACAAGGCACGGCTTTCCCTCCTGGGTCTTCGGGCGTGGGAGCTGTCGCCAGAGTTGCGGCCCTACCGGAAAATGCTTCGCAGGCTGGTGGGGCGGCGCCACGTGGGCGCCGGTGGCTCTGAGGCTGACGGCCGCCGCAAAGCCCGCAGCCCCACGGGCTGTTTCGCCACGCGATCGGCTGCCAAAGAGCTTTCCAACGAGGCACGGCTTTCCCTCCTGGCTCTTCGGGCGTGGGAGCTGTCGCCAGAGCTGCGGCCCTACAGGAAAATGCTTCGCAGGCTGGCGCGGCTGCACCTGGTGGGCGCCGGTGGCGGGGAGACTGACGGTCGCCGCAAAGCCCGCAGCCCCACGGGCTGTTTCGCCACGCGATCGGCTGCCAAAGAGCTTTCCAACGAGGCACGGCTTTCCCTCCTGGCTCTTCGGGCGTGGGAGCTGTCGTCAGAGCCGCGGCCCTACCGGAAAATGCTTCGCAAGCTGGCGCGGCAGCGCCACGTAGGCGCCGGTGGCGGCGAGGCTGACGGCCGCCGCAAAGCCCGCAGCCCCACGGGCTGTGGGGCCACGCGATCGGCTGCCAAAGAGCTTTCCAACGAGGCACGGCTTTCCCTCCTGGCTCTTCGTGCTTGGGAGCTGTCGCCAGAGTTGCGGCCCTACCGGAAAATGCTTCGCAGGCTGGTGGGGCGGCGCCACGTGGGCGCCGGTGGCTCCGAGGCTGACGGCCGCCGCAAAGCCCGCAGCCCCAGGGGCTGTTTCGCCAGGCGAGCGGCTGCCAAAGAGCTTTCCAACGAGGCACGGCTTTCCCTCCCTGCTCTTCGGGCGTGGGAGCTGTCGCCAGAGCTGCGGCCCTACAGGAAAATGCTTCGCAGGCTGGCGCGGCTGCACCTGGTGGGCGCCGGTGGCGGGGAGACTGACGGTCGCCGCAAAGCCCGCAGCCCCACGGGCTGTGGGGCCACGCGAGCGGCTGCCAAAGAGCTTTCCAACGAGGCACGGCTTTCCCTCCTGGCTCTTTGGGCGTGGGAGCTGTCGCCAGAGCCGCGGCCCTACCGGAAAATGCTTCGCAGGCTGGCGCGGCTGTACCTGGTGGGCGCCGGTGGCGCCGAGGCTGACGGCCGCGGCAAAGCCCGCAGCCCCACGGGCTGTGGGGCCACGCGAGCGGCTGCCAAAGAGCTTTCCAACGAGGCACGGCTTTCCCTCCTGGCTCTTCGGGCGTGGGAGCTGTCGCCAGAGCCGCGGCCCTACCGGAAAATGGTTTGGAGGCTGGCGCGGCGGCACCACCTCGGGCTGCGGGCTTTCCTGCTGCCTTCAGAGTCTCACAGCCACCCTTTCCCACTTGGCACCACGCCAGCCTCTAGCATTTCTATTATTAAGTCAAGACAGTGTACGACTTAACATCATACAGAGCGCTACACATCAATACATGCTCAAATTAAGCATAGCCACTGGAAAAATTGGCAATACAGTGCCATCGTGTGTTACCAAGTGTCACGTCTCATTGAAGACAATGACAGAGCGATGCAACGTCAAGCGTAACACAGTACTGGGCCGTGCGAGGCAATACGCCGTCACAGAATCACCAATAGAGAAATTCACAACGGAGTGCGGTCTTACGATAGAATCTCTAAAGCCACCGTTAAGCCAGTGACAGGCGGTACAATGCCACACGTTACAGTATACAGGGCAGTACAACCCGATTCGCAGACAAATAAATTAGAGCAAATTACAAGACTCCCAATACAGTACAGTACAATGCCAGACCGTCTCAGATGTCGGTCAAGACAATGCCAGGGCAATGCAGTGCAAGACATAACGTTATACAGGTCAGTACAAGGCAATACGCAGTCAAATGAAGAACAGTAAACTACAATACCCAAACCACACTGGCAAACAATGGCAAACAATCCCACACGTCGGTCGAGACAATGACAACGCGAGACAGAACACCGTGCAGGGCAGCGCAAGGCCGTACACAGTCAAATAGAGAACAGCTGACCAGAAAACCCGCACTACGCTGCCGTACGATCTCAAAACATCTCGGATGGCAGTCAAGGCAATTACAGGGCAAGACAAAGCACTACGTCGCAGTACACAAGGCAGTACAAGGCAATACTCAGTCAAATAAATAACAGACAGTCACAAAATTCACAGTGCAGTGAATTCACATGGGTCAGATGGCAACCAAAAGAAGGACAGGGCAATACAAGGCGAGAGGTAACCCAATACGGGGCCGGACAAGGCAATATGCAGTTGTGGCGGGTGGAGCGATTCACTTCAGTCCTGAGAGAAGTAGAGAAACATTTAGAAACATCAACACAGTGTTTCGACAAAGGCAGCAGTGAACGTAACATCCCTTTACCAGGTTCCGTGGCCACGTACCCCAGATCATTTATTGCACAGGGGCCAGGGTCAGACGAGCTGTTAGGGAGACCCTCCCGTCGAGCCACAACCCCCTTGCTTTCTAAACTCCTTCTTGAAGAGCAGTCTAAGTGCGGCTGGATCCAATTCCTAGCCCTGGACTTGGGCACCGGTTCACCTCTAAAGGATTGTATCCGCGCCATCAACCCTTTATATCACTGAGCTAAGGCTACGAGGTTTAGCGTGGTATTAGTCACTTACCGAGACTCTGTTGCGGCAAGGGATCTCTCAGCCTTGAGGAGCAGAACCTGAAGCAAGCGTCCCCGCTCAAGGGCACATCCTGGTGCTATGACAGACTATGACAGGCAATACTATGACAGGGCAATACAATGCGAGACGTAACTTTACACAGGGCAGTACAAGGCCAATACACAGTCAAATAGGGAATGACCGATCACAAAATTGATGCACGGTCAAATAGAGTACAACAGCCTAAGAAGCCCTCAATACAGTGCCTGTCAACGCCAGAATACATCAGATGGCTCGCAGCACGGTGAGAGGGCAATACGACGCAAGACTCAGGAAAATACAGGGCAGTACAAAGCAATACGTAGTCAAATATAGAACAGCCGATCAAAAACACCCTCAGTTCGGTGCGGTACAACCCCAGAGAGTGTAAAAGGACAGTTAAGACTATTTCATGGCAACACAACGCACAATGTAACACAATACAGGTTGCTACAACACGATACAGAATAATATAGGAAACAACCCATCAAAACGCCACAATACGGTGCAGTACGATCCCACACGGTCTCGGGTGGCAGTCAAAACAACTATAGGGCGACACGATCCAAGATGCAACATTACACGACAGAGCAGAACTGAAGACGCAGTCAACTAAATACCAACCAATTAGAAGAACCGCAATACAGTGCGGGAGAAAACAAAAATAAATGGAGATGCCAGTCAAGACAATGACAGAGCAATACAAGGCAAGAAATAACGCAATACAGGGCAGTACAGTGAAATACACGGTCAAATAAATAACTGATTAAGTATCCCGCAATACCGTGCGATGCAATGCCAAAACGCGTGAGACAGCAGTCGAGGCAGTGACAGAGCTATACAATGGAAGACGTAACAATGCAGGGCTGTACAACACCAAAATGTATCAGATGGCACTCAGAACAATAACATGGCGATACAATGCAAGCCGCAACACAATACAAGGTGGTAACAAGGCAATACACGGCCAAACACAGACTAACGAATAAAACCTGCACAATACGGATCGCTGCAATCCCAGAACATCTAAAGTGACAGTGAACGGAATGACGGGGCAGTACAATGCAAGATACAACACTAGACAGGGCAATACGCATTCAAATAACGCACAACCGATTAAAAAACCCACAATACACACCAGTACAATGCCGGAACAGATCAGATGGCAGTCCGGGCAAATAGAGGACAATACAATGCCAAACGTGATGCCATACAGGGCCGGACAAGGCAATACGCAGTTGTGGCAGGCCGAGCGGCTAACTTCGCTTCTAAGAGAGAAGCGGTGAAACATTCAGAAACATCAACACAGTGATTCTCCAAAGGCAGCAGCGCATGTGACGGCGCTTTACCAGATTCCATATGGCCACGCACCCCGGATTATTTACTGCCTAGGGGCCAGGGTCAGACAAGCTGTCAGGGAGACCCTCCCGTTGAGTCACGAGGCTCGGAAAGGACCCCCTTGCTTTCTAAACTCCTTCTCGGAGAGGAGTCTAGGTGCGGCTGGATCCAATTCCTAGCCCCGGACTTAGGCAACGGTTCACCTCTAAAGGATTGTATCTGCGCCATCGACCCTTTATATCACTGAGCTAAGGCTACAAGGTTTTGTATGCTATTAGTCACTTACTGAGAATCTGTTGCGGCAAGGCATCTCTGTCTCGAGGAGCAGAACCTTAATTGAGCGTCCCTGCTCAAGGGGAGATCCTGGCACGGAGGCCCCTGCCATGCAGAAGTCAAAAGGCTCTTGGGCTGTCCACTATTTATGGGGTAAGCTAATTGACTTATAGTCACATCAGCACAGGAACAAAATATCTAGGTCCCCACTGTGTTGCCAACCATCCCCCAACTTCAAGTACCACTCAGAACAACTCCATGGATGATTGGGGCGCCAAAACGAAGGGGCGCCCGCACCACCCCAGCAGTCAAATAAGGAACAACCAATGGAACTTTCACAATAAATAAGTACAATCCCAGACAGTCCAAAGTAACAGCCAAGACAACGACAGACCAATACAGTGCAAGACCTAACATCATACAGAGCAGTAAAAGGCAACGCGCAGCCAAGTCAAGAACAGTTAAAATACCCATAATCCAGTGCAGCACTATGACACTGTCCCAAAACGCAGTCAAAACAACGACAGAGTAATGCAACACGAGCTGTAACACAATACAGGGCAGCACAAAGCAATACACAGTCACACAAAGAACAGCCAATTACAAAACCCACAACAGAACGCCCTACGATCTCAGGAAGTCTCAGAGGGCAGTCACGGCAAATACAGGGCAATACGGTGCAAGATAACACAATACAGGCCACTGCCAGCCAATACTCAGTCAAATAAATAACAGACAGTCAAAAAATTCACAATGCAGTGCACTACTATGACACCATGGGTCAGGTGGCAATCATGACAACGATAGGGCAATACAAGGCAAGACGTAACCCAACACGGGGCCGGACAAGGCAATATGCAGTTGTGGCAGGTGGAGCCATTCACTTCACTCCTAAGAGAAAAGTAGAGAAACATTCAGAAACATCAACACAGTGATTCTCCAAAGGCAGCAGTGCGCATGACGGCGCTTTATCAGGTTCCGTGGCCACGGACCCTGGATTATTTCCTGCCTAGGGGCCAGGGTCAGACGAGCTGTCAGGGAGACCCTCCCGTTGAGTCACGAGGCTCGGAAAGGACCCCCTTGCTTTCTAAACTCCTTCTCGGAGAGGAGTCTAGGTGCGGCTGGATCCAATTCCTAGCTCGGAGAGGACCCCCTTGCTTTCTAAACTCCTTCTCGGAGAGGAGTCTAGGTGCGGCTGGATCCAATTCCTAGCCCCGGACTTGGGCAACGGTTCGCCTCTAAAGGATTATGTCTGTGCCGTCAACCCTTTACATGGCTCATAAAAAACAGCTGATGAAGGAAGTGACAATATGGTGGCCTACAACGGCAGAATAGATCAGATGACAATCAAGACAACAACAGAGCAATACAATGGAAGACGTAACACCACACGGGGCCGGACAAGGCAATACACAGCCACATCAGAACCCATGAGAGACATCAAACTACAGTCCAGACCTAGGACAGATTCTCTAACGTGACCGTCAAGACGACAGGGCAATGCAATGCAAGATGTAACACAGGCCATATGCAGTTGTGGCGGGCGCAATGATAAAATTCACTCCTAAGAGAGAGGTAGAGAAACATTAACAAACATAACAGTGATTCACTAAAGGTAGCAGCGCACGTGATGGCACTTTACCAGGTTCCATATGGCCACGCACCCCGGGTCATTTACTGCCTCAGGGCCAGGGTCTGACACGCTGTCTGGGAGACCCTCCTGTTGAGTCACGAGGCTCGGAAAGGACCCCCTTGCTTTCTAAACTCCTTCTCCGAGAGGAGTCTAGGTGCGGCTGGATCCCATCCTCGCCCCGGACTTGGGCAACGGTTCACCTCTAAAGGATCATATCTGCGTGATCAAACCCTTCGTATCGCTCAGCTAAGATGGCAAAGTCTGGCATGCTGTTAGTCACTTACCCAGAATCTGTTGCGGCAAGGCTTCTCTCAACCTAGAGGAGCAGAACCTTAAGTGAGTGTCCCCGGGAAACGCTGGCAAACAGGCCGCTGCCTTGCAAGGAAGCTCAAAGGGCTCTTGGTCTGTCCGCTAGGTCTATAGCAAGCTAACTGACTCACAGTGTCTTGACTCTGGTGCCAGCCACCCCACAAAGTTCAAGTGCCACTCGTAGCGACTCCTGCTGGTCGTTATAGCTCGAGCAGCAGCCTGGAGGAAAAAGGGGGGTGACATCGCAACAGCGGTCAAATACAGAACAACCGGTTAAAAATTGCACAATACTGTGCCAGAGACTCTAAAATAACTGGCAAGACAACGACAGGGCAACACCATGCAAGATCTAACCTTACACAGGGCAGTACAAGGCAACATACAATCAAATGCAGAGCAGACAATGAAAGAATTGACGGTACGGTGCCATACAACGGTAGAATATATCAGATGTCGGTCACCACAATGACAGAGCAATACAAGGCAAGACGTAACGCGATACGGGGCCCTACCAGGCGACACAGTCAAGGAAACAACAACCCATGAAAGAATTCACAATACAGCGCGGTCCTAGGACGGAACGTGTAAAATGACCGTCGAGACAGTGACAGGGCAATACAATGCAAGACACAACACCATACCAGGTGGTAACAAGGCAACATGCAGCCAAACGAAGAACAACCGATTAAGAAACCCAGCATACGTTCAACTGTAATACCAGAAAACATCAGAAGGCAGTCAAGACAACGACAGCACACTATAACATGAGAAGTAACACAATACACAGCAGTACAAGGCATTACACAGTCAAATAAAGAAGAACCGATTAAAAACCACACAATACAGTGCGGTGCGATGCCAGAGTGGATCAGAAGGCAGTCGAGACTATGACGGGGCAATATAATGCAAGATGTTACACAATACAGGGCGGTACAAGGCATTAGAAAGCCAGATGAAGAACAACCGATTAAAAAACCCGCAATACAGCGTGGTACGAGGCCCGAACAGATCAGAAGGCAGTCAAGGCTACGACGGGGCAATATAACACGAGACATAACGCAATAGAGGGCGGTACAAGGCATTACACAGTCAAAGAACAACCGATTAAAAAAAAAAAACCACGCAACACGGTGTGGTACGATGCCAGAATAGATCACAGAGCAATCAAGAGCGTGACGGGGCAACACGATGCGAAACCGATACTGAGTGAGGCGGAGCAATACTATTTCAAATATACAAGAACATAGTACGGAACCAAATTCTTAAGCGTACGACACAAGACCATCTCAAATGGCAGTCAAGGAAGTTACCGAGCAACGTAATCCCGATTTGCACAAAATGGTACCATCAGGCACCATCACGTCCGTCAACACTAAGTTGTACTGCAATATCCCCCGCATCACACGCGCCGTACCCTTCTGCTCACCTGCTCCGCATGGATTCTGGGTTTGGACTTTGTGGCACACTCTGGTTCTGGCACCTAAAACACCTAAGACACACAATATTACTCTTGAGCTTACGGGAAACCACCACCCCCATGCGCTACCTCTCTGCTACCCAGCTCACCTCCAACGCTCGTCCGGCTCCGGATGCCTGCGGCGCCTGCAAAACCAAAGACAAACACTCCCCTGAGCCGCAATGTAGCACTGGGCTATTAGACGCCAACGTGTCCACAACCGCCTCACTTGCTGGGACTACTCAGTGGGTGCGCAGCATCGCCCCTCTGACCCTGCATGTCACACCAACCGAAGAAACACACGCCGAGATACTGCCCAAAACCCTACCAAATTCCCCATCTCCCACTCCCTCACCTTGCCCGCCCATCCTCCCCCTCCTGGCTCTTCGGGCGTGGGAGCTGTCGCCAGAGCCGCGGCCCTACTGGAAAATGCTTCGCAGCCTGGTGAGGCGGTGACACATGGGCGCCGGTGGCAGCGAGGCTGACGGCCGCCGCAAAGCCCGCAGCCCCACAGGCTGTTTCGCCAGGCGAGCGGCTGCCAAAGAGCTTTCCAACGAGGCACGGCTTTCCCTCCTCGCTCTTCGGGCGTGGGAGCTGTCGCCAGAGCCGCGGCCCTACAGGAAAATGCTTCGCAGGCTGGCGCGGCTGCACCTGGTGGGCGCCGGTGGCGGGGAGGCTGACGGCCGCCACAAAGCCCGCAGCCCCACGGGCTGTGGGGCCACGCGATCGGCTGCCAAAGAGCTTTCCAACGAGGCACGGCTTTCTCTCCTGGCTCTTCGTGCTTGGGAGCTGTCGTCAGAGCCGCGGCCCTACCGGAAAATGCTTCGCAAGCTGGCGCGGCAGCGCCACGTAGGCGCCGGTGGCGGCGAGGCTGACGGCCGCCGCAAAGCCCGCAGCCCCACGGGCTGTGGGGCCACGCGAGCGGCTGCCAAAGAGCTTTCCAACAAGGCACGGCTTTCCCTCCTGGGTCTTCGGGCGTGGGAGCTGTCGCCAGAGTTGCGGCCCTACCGGAAAATGCTTCGCAGGCTGGTGGGGCGGCGCCACGTGGGCGCCGGTGGCTCTGAGGCTGACGGCCGCCGCAAAGCCCGCAGCCCCACGGGCTGTTTCGCCACGCGATCGGCTGCCAAAGAGCTTTCCAACGAGGCACGGCTTTCCCTCCTGGCTCTTCGGGCGTGGGAGCTGTCGCCAGAGCCGCGGCCCTACCGCAAAATGCTTCGCAGGCTAGCGCGGCGGCGCCATGTGGGTGCCGGTTGCGCCGAGGCTGACGGCCGCCGCAAAGCCCGCAGCCCCACGGGCTGTGGGGCCACGCGAGCGGCTGCCAAAGAGCTTTCCAACGAGGCACGGCTTTCCCTCCTCGCTCTTCGGGCGTGGGAGCTGTCGCCAGAGCCGCGGCCGTACCCAAAAATGCTTCGCAGGCTGGCGCGGCGGCGCCACATGGGCGCCGGTGGCGGCAACGCTGACGGTCGCCGCAAAGCCCGCAGCCCCACGGGCTGTGGGGCCACGCGAGCGGCTGCCAAAGAGCTTTCCAACGAGGCACGGCTTTCCCTCCTGGCTCTTCGGGCGTGGGAGCTGTCGCCAGAGCCGCGGCCCTACCGGAAAATGCTTCGCAGGCTGGTGGGGCGGCGCCAGGTGGGCGCTGGTGGCTCCGAGGCTGACGGCCGCCGCAAAGCCCGCAGCCCCACGGGCTGTGGGGCCACGCGAGCGGCTGCCAAAGAGCTTTCCAACGAGGCACGGCTTTCCCTCCTGGCTCTTCGGGCGTGGGAGCTGTCGCCAGAGCCACGGCCCTACCAGAAAATGCTTCGCAGCGTGGCGCGGCGGCGCCACATGGGCGCCGGTGGCGTGGAGGCTGACGGCCGCCGCAAAGCCCGCAGCCCCACGGGCTGTGGGGCCACGCGAGCGGCTGCCAAAGAGCTTTCCAGCGAGGCATGGCTTTCCCTCCTGGCTCTTCGGGCGTGGGAGCTGTCGCCAGAGCCGCGGCCCTACCGGAAAATGGTTTGGAGGCTGGCGCGGCGGCACCACCTCGGGCTGCGGGCTTTCCTGCTGCCTTCAGAGTCTCACAGCCACCCTTTCCCACTTGGCACCACGCCAGCCTCTAGCATTTCTATTATTAAGTCAAGACAGTGTACGACTTAACATCATACAGAGCGCTACACATCAATACATGCTCAAATTAAGCATAGCCACTGGAAAAATTGGCAATACAGTGCCATCGTATGTTACCAAGTGTCACATCTCATTGAAGACAATGACAGAGCGATGCAACGTCAAGCGTAACACAGTACTGGGCCGTGCGAGGCAATACGCCGTCACAGAATCACCAATAGAGAAATTCACAACGGAGTGCAGTCTTACGATAGAATCTCTAAAGCCACCGTTAAGCCAGTGACAGGCGGTACAATGCCACACGTTACAGTATACAGGGCAGTACAACCCGATTCGCAGACAAATAAATTAGAGCAAATTACAAGACTCCCAATACAGTACAGTACAATGCCAGACCGTCTCAGATGTCGGTCAAGACAATGCCAGGGCAATGCAGTGCAAGACATAACGTTATACAGGTCAGTACAAGGCAATACGCAGTCAAATGAAGAACAGTAAACTACAATACCCAAACCACACTGGCAAACAATGGCAAACAATCACACACGTCGGTCGAGACAATGACAACGCGAGACAGAACACCGTGCAGGGCAGCGCAAGGCCGTACACAGTCAAATAGAGAACAGCTGACCAGAAAACCCGCACTACGCTGCCGTACGATCTCAAAACATCTCGGATGGCAGTCAAGGCAATTACAGGGCAAGACAAAGCACTACGTCGCAGTACACAAGGCAGTACAAGGCAATACTCAGTCAAATAAATAACAGACAGTCACAAAATTCACAGTGCAGTGAATTCACATGGGTCAGATGGCAACCAAAAGAAGGACAGGGCAATACAAGGCGAGAGGTAACCCAATACGGGGCCGGACAAGGCAATATGCAGTTGTGGCGGGTGGAGCGATTCACTTCAGTCCTGAGAGAAGTAGAGAAACATTTAGAAACATCAACACAGTGTTTCGACAAAGGCAGCAGTGAACGTAACATCCCTTTACCAGGTTCCGTGGCCACGTACCCCAGATCATTTATTGCACAGGGGCCAGGGTCAGACGAGCTGTTAGGGAGACCCTCCCGTCGAGCCACAACCCCCTTGCTTTCTAAACTCCTTCTTGAAGAGCAGTCTAAGTGCGGCTGGATCCAATTCCTAGCCCTGGACTTGGGCACCGGTTCACCTCTAAAGGATTGTATCCGCGCCATCAACCCTTTATATCACTGAGCTAAGGCTACGAGGTTTAGCGTGGTATTAGTCACTTACCGAGACTCTGTTGCGGCAAGGGATCTCTCAGCCTTGAGGAGCAGAACCTGAAGCAAGCGTCCCCGCTCAAGGGCACATCCTGGTGCTATGACAGACTATGACAGGCAATACTATGACAGGGCAATACAATGCGAGACGTAACTTTACACAGGGCAGTACAAGGCCAATACACAGTCAAATAGGGAATGACCGATCACAAAATTGATGCACGGTCAAATAGAGTACAACAGCCTAAGAAGCCCTCAATACAGTGCCTGTCAACGCCAGAATACATCAGATGGCTCGCAGCACGGTGAGAGGGCAATACGACGCAAGACTCAGGAAAATACAGGGCAGTACAAAGCAATACGTAGTCAAATATAGAACAGCCGATCAAAAACACCCTCAGTTCGGTGCGGTACAACCCCAGAGAGTGTAAAAGGACAGTTAAGACTATTTCATGGCAACACAACGCACAATGTAACACAATACAGGTTGCTACAACACGATACAGAATAATATAGGAAACAACCCATCAAAACGCCACAATACGGTGCAGTACGATCCCACACGGTCTCGGGTGGCAGTCAAAACAACTATAGGGCGACACGATCCAAGATGCAACATTACACGACAGAGCAGAACTGAAGACGCAGTCAACTAAATACCAACCAATTAGAAGAACCGCAATACAGTGCGGGAGAAAACAAAAATAAATGGAGATGCCAGTCAAGACAATGACAGAGCAATACAAGGCAAGAAATAACGCAATACAGGGCAGTACAGTGAAATACACGGTCAAATAAATAACTGATTAAGTATCCCGCAATACCGTGCGATGCAATGCCAAAACGCGTGAGACAGCAGTCGAGGCAGTGACAGAGCTATACAATGGAAGACGTAACAATGCAGGGCTGTACAACACCAAAATGTATCAGATGGCACTCAGAACAATAACATGGCGATACAATGCAAGCCGCAACACAATACAAGGTGGTAACAAGGCAATACACGGTCAAACACAGACTAACGAATAAAACCTGCACAATACGGATCGCTGCAATCCCAGAACATCTAAAGTGACAGTGAACGGAATGACGGGGCAGTACAATGCAAGATACAACACTAGACAGGGCAATACGCATTCAAATAACGCACAACCGATTAAAAAACCCACAATACACACCAGTACAATGCCGGAACAGATCAGATGGCAGTCCGGGCAAATAGAGGACAATACAATGCCAAACGTGATGCCATACAGGGCCGGACAAGGCAATACGCAGTTGTGGCAGGCCGAGCGGCTAACTTCGCTTCTAAGAGAGAAGCGGTGAAACATTCAGAAACATCAACACAGTGATTCTCCAAAGGCAGCAGCGCATGTGACGGCGCTTTACCAGATTCCATATGGCCACGCACCCCGGATTATTTACTGCCTAGGGGCCAGGGTCAGACAAGCTGTCAGGGAGACCCTCCCGTTGAGTCACGAGGCTCGGAAAGGACCCCCTTGCTTTCTAAACTCCTTCTCGGAGAGGAGTCTAGGTGCGGCTGGATCCAATTCCTAGCCCCGGACTTAGGCAACGGTTCACCTCTAAAGGATTGTATCTGCGCCATCGACCCTTTATATCACTGAGCTAAGGCTACAAGGTTTTGTATGCTATTAGTCACTTACTGAGAATCTGTTGCGGCAAGGCATCTCTATCTCGAGGAGCAGAACCTTAATTGAGCGTCCCTGCTCAAGGGGAGATCCTGGCACGGAGGCCCCTGCCATGCAGAAGTCAAAAGGCTCTTGGGCTGTCCACTATTTATGGGGTAAGCTAATTGACTTATAGTCACATCAGCACAGGAACAAAATATCTAGGTCCCCACTGTGTTGCCAACCATCCCCCAACTTCAAGTACCACTCAGAACAACTCCATGGATGATTGGGGCGCCAAAACGAAGGGGCGCCCGCACCACCCCAGCAGTCAAATAAGGAACAACCAATGGAACTTTCACAATAAATAAGTACAATCCCAGACAGTCCAAAGTAACAGCCAAGACAACGACAGACCAATACAGTGCAAGACCTAACATCACACAGAGCAGTAAAAGGCAACGCGCAGCCAAGTCAAGAACAGTTAAAATACCCATAATCCAGTGCAGCACTATGACACTGTCCCAAAACGCAGTCAAAACAATGACAGAGTAATGCAACACGAGCTGTAACACAATACAGGGCAGCACAAAGCAATACACAGTCACACAAAGAACAGCCAATTACAAAACCCACAACAGAACGCCCTACGATCTCAGGAAGTCTCAGAGGGCAGTCACGGCAAATACAGGGCAATACGGTGCAAGATAACACAATACAGGCCACTGCCAGCCAATACTCAGTCAAATAAATAACAGACAGTCAAAAAATTCACAATGCAGTGCACTACTATGACACCATGGGTCAGGTGGCAATCATGACAACGATAGGGCAATACAAGGCAAGACGTAACCCAACACGGGGCCGGACAAGGCAATATGCAGTTGTGGCAGGTGGAGCCATTCACTTCACTCCTAAGAGAAAAGTAGAGAAACATTCAGAAACATCAACACAGTGATTCTCCAAAGGCAGCAGTGCGCATGACGGCGCTTTATCAGGTTCCGTGGCCACGGACCCTGGATTATTTCCTGCCTAGGGGCCAGGGTCAGACGAGCTGTCAGGGAGACCCTCCCGTTGAGTCACGAGGCTCGGAAAGGACCCCCTTGCTTTCTAAACTCCTTCTCGGAGAGGAGTCTAGGTGCGGCTGGATCCAATTCCTAGCTCGGAGAGGACCCCCTTGCTTTCTAAACTCCTTCTCGGAGAGGAGTCTAGGTGCGGCTGGATCCAATTCCTAGCCCCGGACTTGGGCAACGGTTCACCTCTAAAGGATTATGTCTGTGCCGTCAACCCTTTACATGGCTCATAAAAAACAGCTGATGAAGGAAGTGACAATATGGTGGCCTACAACGGCAGAATAGATCAGATGACAATCAAGACAACAACAGAGCAATACAATGGAAGACGTAACACCACACGGGGCCGGACAAGGCAATACACAGCCACATCAGAACCCATGAGAGACATCAAACTACAGTCCAGACCTAGGACAGATTCTCTAACGTGACCGTCAAGACGACAGGGCAATGCAATGCAAGATGTAACACAGGCCATATGCAGTTGTGGCGGGCGCAATGATAAAATTCACTCCTAAGAGAGAGGTAGAGAAACATTAACAAACATAACAGTGATTCACTAAAGGTAGCAGCGCACGTGATGGCACTTTACCAGGTTCCATATGGCCACGCACCCCGGGTCATTTACTGCCTCAGGGCCAGGGTCTGACACGCTGTCTGGGAGACCCTCCTGTTGAGTCACGAGGCTCGGAAAGGACCCCCTTGCTTTCTAAACTCCTTCTCCGAGAGGAGTCTAGGTGCGGCTGGATCCCATCCTCGCCCCGGACTTGGGCAACGGTTCACCTCTAAAGGATCATATCTGCGTGATCAAACCCTTCGTATCGCTCAGCTAAGATGGCAAAGTCTGGCATGCTGTTAGTCACTTACCCAGAATCTGTTGCGGCAAGGCTTCTCTCAACCTAGAGGAGCAGAACCTTAAGTGAGTGTCCCCGGGAAACGCTGGCAAACAGGCCGCTGCCTTGCAAGGAAGCTCAAAGGGCTCTTGGTCTGTCCGCTAGGTCTATAGCAAGCTAACTGACTCACAGTGTCTTGACTCTGGTGCCAGCCACCCCACAAAGTTCAAGTGCCACTCGTAGCGACTCCTGCTGGTCGTTATAGCTCGAGCAGCAGCCTGGAGGAAAAAGGGGGGTGACATCGCAACAGCGGTCAAATACAGAACAACCGGTTAAAAATTGCACAATACTGTGCCAGAGACTCTAAAATAACTGGCAAGACAACGACAGGGCAACACCATGCAAGATCTAACCTTACACAGGGCAGTACAAGGCAACATACAATCAAATGCAGAGCAGACAATGAAAGAATTGACGGTACGGTGCCATACAACGGTAGAATATATCAGATGTCGGTCACCACAATGACAGAGCAATACAAGGCAAGACGTAACGCGATACGGGGCCCTACCAGGCGACACAGTCAAGGAAACAACAACCCATGAAAGAATTCACAATACAGCGCGGTCCTAGGACGGAACGTGTAAAATGACCGTCGAGACAGTGACAGGGCAATACAATGCAAGACACAACACCATACCAGGTGGTAACAAGGCAACATGCAGCCAAACGAAGAACAACCGATTAAGAAACCCAGCATACGTTCAACTGTAATACCAGAAAAGATCAGAAGGCAGTCAAGACAACGACAGCACACTATAACATGAGAAGTAACACAATACACAGCAGTACAAGGCATTACACAGTCAAATAAAGAAGAACCGATTAAAAACCACACAATACAGTGCGGTGCGATGCCAGAGTGGATCAGAAGGCAGTCGAGACTATGACGGGGCAATATAATGCAAGATGTTACACAATACAGGGCGGTACAAGGCATTAGAAAGCCAGATGAAGAACAACCGATTAAAAAACCCGCAATACAGCGTGGTACGAGGCCCGAACAGATCAGAAGGCAGTCAAGGCTACGACGGGGCAATATAACACGAGACATAACGCAATAGAGGGCGGTACAAGGCATTACACAGTCAAAGAACAACCGATTAAAAAAAAAAAACCACGCAACACGGTGTGGTACGATGCCAGAATAGATCACAGAGCAATCAAGAGCGTGACGGGGCAACACGATGCGAAACCGATACTGAGTGAGGCGGAGCAATACTATTTCAAATATACAAGAACATAGTACGGAACCAAATTCTTAAGCGTACGACACAAGACCATCTCAAATGGCAGTCAAGGAAGTTACCGAGCAACGTAATCCCGATTTGCACAAAATGGTACCATCAGGCACCATCACGTCCGTCAACACTAAGTTGTACTGCAATATCCCCCGCATCACACGCGCCGTACCCTTCTGCTCACCTGCTCCGCATGGATTCTGGGTTTGGACTTTGTGGCACACTCTGGTTCTGGCACCTAAAACACCTAAGACACACAATATTACTCTTGAGCTTACGGGAAACCACCACCCCCATGCGCTACCTCTCTGCTACCCAGCTCACCTCCAACGCTCGTCCGGCTCCGGATGCCTGCGGCGCCTGCAAAACCAAAGACAAACACTCCCCTGAGCCGCAATGTAGCACTGGGCTATTAGACGCCAACGTGTCCACAACCGCCTCACTTGCTGGGACTACTCAGTGGGTGCGCAGCATCGCCCCTCTGACCCTGCATGTCACACCAACCGAAGAAACACACGCCGAGATACTGCCCAAAACCCTACCAAATTCCCCATCTCCCACTCCCTCACCTTGCCCGCCCATCCTCCCCCTCCTGGCTCTTCGGGCGTGGGAGCTGTCGCCAGAGCCGCGGCCCTACCGGAAAATGCTTCGCAGCCTGGTGAGGCGGTGACACATGGGCGCCGGTGGCAGCGAGGCTGACGGCCGCCGCAAAGCCCGCAGCCCCACAGGCTGTTTCGCCAGGCGAGCGGCTGCCAAAGAGCTTTCCAACGAGGCACGGCTTTCCCTCCTCGCTCTTCGGGCGTGGGAGCTGTCGCCAGAGCCGCGGCCCTACAGGAAAATGCTTCGCAGGCTGGCGCGGCTGCACCTGGTGGGCGCCGGTGGCGGGGAGGCTGACGGCCGCCACAAAGCCCGCAGCCCCACGGGCTGTGGGGCCACGCGATCGGCTGCCAAAGAGCTTTCCAACGAGGCACGGCTTTCTCTCCTGGCTCTTCGTGCTTGGGAGCTGTCGTCAGAGCCGCGGCCCTACCGGAAAATGCTTCGCAAGCTGGCGCGGCAGCGCCACGTAGGCGCCGGTGGCGGCGAGGCTGACGGCCGCCGCAAAGCCCGCAGCCCCACGGGCTGTGGGGCCACGCGAGCGGCTGCCAAAGAGCTTTCCAACAAGGCACGGCTTTCCCTCCTGGGTCTTCGGGCGTGGGAGCTGTCGCCAGAGTTGCGGCCCTACCGGAAAATGCTTCGCAGGCTGGTGGGGCGGCGCCACGTGGGCGCCGGTGGCTCTGAGGCTGACGGCCGCCGCAAAGCCCGCAGCCCCACGGGCTGTTTCGCCACGCGATCGGCTGCCAAAGAGCTTTCCAACGAGGCACGGCTTTCCCTCCTGGCTCTTCGGGCGTGGGAGCTGTCGCCAGAGCCGCGGCCCTACCGCAAAATGCTTCGCAGGCTAGCGCGGCGGCGCCATGTGGGTGCCGGTTGCGCCGAGGCTGACGGCCGCCGCAAAGCCCGCAGCCCCACGGGCTGTGGGGCCACGCGAGCGGCTGCCAAAGAGCTTTCCAACGAGGCACGGCTTTCCCTCCTCGCTCTTCGGGCGTGGGAGCTGTCGCCAGAGCCGCGGCCGTACCCAAAAATGCTTCGCAGGCTGGCGCGGCGGCGCCACATGGGCGCCGGTGGCGGCAACGCTGACGGTCGCCGCAAAGCCCGCAGCCCCACGGGCTGTGGGGCCACGCGAGCGGCTGCCAAAGAGCTTTCCAACGAGGCACGGCTTTCCCTCCTGGCTCTTCGGGCGTGGGAGCTGTCGCCAGAGCCGCGGCCCTACCGGAAAATGCTTCGCAGGCTGGTGGGGCGGCGCCAGGTGGGCGCTGGTGGCTCCGAGGCTGACGGCCGCCGCAAAGCCCGCAGCCCCACGGGCTGTGGGGCCACGCGAGCGGCTGCCAAAGAGCTTTCCAACGAGGCACGGCTTTCCCTCCTGGCTCTTCGGGCGTGGGAGCTGTCGCCAGAGCCACGGCCCTACCAGAAAATGCTTCGCAGCGTGGCGCGGCGGCGCCACATGGGCGCCGGTGGCGTGGAGGCTGACGGCCGCCGCAAAGCCCGCAGCCCCACGGGCTGTGGGGCCACGCGAGCGGCTGCCAAAGAGCTTTCCAGCGAGGCATGGCTTTCCCTCCTGGCTCTTCCGGCGTGGGAGCTGTCGCCAGAGCCGCGGCCCTACCGGAAAATGGTTTGGAGGCTGGCGCGGCGGCACCACCTCGGGCTGCGGGCTTTCCTGCTGCCTTCAGAGTCTCACAGCCACCCTTTCCCACTTGGCACCACGCCAGCCTCTAGCATTTCTATTATTAAGTCAAGACAGTGTACGACTTAACATCATACAGAGCGCTACACATCAATACATGCTCAAATTAAGCATAGCCACTGGAAAAATTGGCAATACAGTGCCATCGTATGTTACCAAGTGTCACATCTCATTGAAGACAATGACAGAGCGATGCAACGTCAAGCGTAACACAGTACTGGGCCGTGCGAGGCAATACGCCGTCACAGAATCACCAATAGAGAAATTCACAACGGAGTGCAGTCTTACGATAGAATCTCTAAAGCCACCGTTAAGCCAGTGACAGGCGGTACAATGCCACACGTTACAGTATACAGGGCAGTACAACCCGATTCGCAGACAAATAAATTAGAGCAAATTACAAGACTCCCAATACAGTACAGTACAATGCCAGACCGTCTCAGATGTCGGTCAAGACAATGCCAGGGCAATGCAGTGCAAGACATAACGTTATACAGGTCAGTACAAGGCAATACGCAGTCAAATGAAGAACAGTAAACTACAATACCCAAACCACACTGGCAAACAATGGCAAACAATCACACATGTCGGTCGAGACAATGACAACGCGAGACAGAACACCGTGCAGGGCAGCGCAAGGCCGTACACAGTCAAATAGAGAACAGCTGACCAGAAAACCCGCACTACGCTGCCGTACGATCTCAAAACATCTCGGATGGCAGTCAAGGCAATTACAGGGCAAGACAAAGCACTACGTCGCAGTACACAAGGCAGTACAAGGCAATACTCAGTCAAATAAATAACAGACAGTCACAAAATTCACAGTGCAGTGAATTCACATGGGTCAGATGGCAACCAAAAGAAGGACAGGGCAATACAAGGCGAGAGGTAACCCAATACGGGGCCGGACAAGGCAATATGCAGTTGTGGCGGGTGGAGCGATTCACTTCAGTCCTGAGAGAAGTAGAGAAACATTTAGAAACATCAACACAGTGTTTCGACAAAGGCAGCAGTGAACGTAACATCCCTTTACCAGGTTCCGTGGCCACGTACCCCAGATCATTTATTGCACAGGGGCCAGGGTCAGACGAGCTGTTAGGGAGACCCTCCCGTCGAGCCACAACCCCCTTGCTTTCTAAACTCCTTCTTGAAGAGCAGTCTAAGTGCGGCTGGATCCAATTCCTAGCCCTGGACTTGGGCACCGGTTCACCTCTAAAGGATTGTATCCGCGCCATCAACCCTTTATATCACTGAGCTAAGGCTACGAGGTTTAGCGTGGTATTAGTCACTTACCGAGACTCTGTTGCGGCAAGGGATCTCTCAGCCTTGAGGAGCAGAACCTGAAGCAAGCGTCCCCGCTCAAGGGCACATCCTGGTGCTATGACAGACTATGACAGGCAATACTATGACAGGGCAATACAATGCGAGACGTAACTTTACACAGGGCAGTACAAGGCCAATACACAGTCAAATAGGGAATGACCGATCACAAAATTGATGCACGGTCAAATAGAGTACAACAGCCTAAGAAGCCCTCAATACAGTGCCTGTCAACGCCAGAATACATCAGATGGCTCGCAGCACGGTGAGAGGGCAATACGACGCAAGACTCAGGAAAATACAGGGCAGTACAAAGCAATACGTAGTCAAATATAGAACAGCCGATCAAAAACACCCTCAGTTCGGTGCGGTACAACCCCAGAGAGTGTAAAAGGACAGTTAAGACTATTTCATGGCAACACAACGCACAATGTAACACAATACAGGTTGCTACAACACGATACAGAATAATATAGGAAACAACCCATCAAAACGCCACAATACGGTGCAGTACGATCCCACACGGTCTCGGGTGGCAGTCAAAACAACTATAGGGCGACACGATCCAAGATGCAACATTACACGACAGAGCAGAACTGAAGACGCAGTCAACTAAATACCAACCAATTAGAAGAACCGCAATACAGTGCGGGAGAAAACAAAAATAAATGGAGATGCCAGTCAAGACAATGACAGAGCAATACAAGGCAAGAAATAACGCAATACAGGGCAGTACAGTGAAATACACGGTCAAATAAATAACTGATTAAGTATCCCGCAATACCGTGCGATGCAATGCCAAAACGCGTGAGACAGCAGTCGAGGCAGTGACAGAGCTATACAATGGAAGACGTAACAATGCAGGGCTGTACAACACCAAAATGTATCAGATGGCACTCAGAACAATAACATGGCGATACAATGCAAGCCGCAACACAATACAAGGTGGTAACAAGGCAATACACGGTCAAACACAGACTAACGAATAAAACCTGCACAATACGGATCGCTGCAATCCCAGAACATCTAAAGTGACAGTGAACGGAATGACGGGGCAGTACAATGCAAGATACAACACTAGACAGGGCAATACGCATTCAAATAACGCACAACCGATTAAAAAACCCACAATACACACCAGTACAATGCCGGAACAGATCAGATGGCAGTCCGGGCAAATAGAGGACAATACAATGCCAAACGTGATGCCATACAGGGCCGGACAAGGCAATACGCAGTTGTGGCAGGCCGAGCGGCTAACTTCGCTTCTAAGAGAGAAGCGGTGAAACATTCAGAAACATCAACACAGTGATTCTCCAAAGGCAGCAGCGCATGTGACGGCGCTTTACCAGATTCCATATGGCCACGCACCCCGGATTATTTACTGCCTAGGGGCCAGGGTCAGACAAGCTGTCAGGGAGACCCTCCCGTTGAGTCACGAGGCTCGGAAAGGACCCCCTTGCTTTCTAAACTCCTTCTCGGAGAGGAGTCTAGGTGCGGCTGGATCCAATTCCTAGCCCCGGACTTAGGCAACGGTTCACCTCTAAAGGATTGTATCTGCGCCATCGACCCTTTATATCACTGAGCTAAGGCTACAAGGTTTTGTATGCTCTTAGTCACTTACTGAGAATCTGTTGCGGCAAGGCATCTCTATCTCGAGGAGCAGAACCTTAATTGAGCGTCCCTGCTCAAGGGGAGATCCTGGCACGGAGGCCCCTGCCATGCAGAAGTCAAAAGGCTCTTGGGCTGTCCACTATTTATGGGGTAAGCTAATTGACTTATAGTCACATCAGCACAGGAACAAAATATCTAGGTCCCCACTGTGTTGCCAACCATCCCCCAACTTCAAGTACCACTCAGAACAACTCCATGGATGATTGGGGCGCCAAAACGAAGGGGCGCCCGCACCACCCCAGCAGTCAAATAAGGAACAACCAATGGAACTTTCACAATAAATAAGTACAATCCCAGACAGTCCAAAGTAACAGCCAAGACAACGACAGACCAATACAGTGCAAGACCTAACATCATACAGAGCAGTAAAAGGCAACGCGCAGCCAAGTCAAGAACAGTTAAAATACCCATAATCCAGTGCAGCACTATGACACTGTCCCAAAACGCAGTCAAAACAATGACAGAGTAATGCAACACGAGCTGTAACACAATACAGGGCAGCACAAAGCAATACACAGTCACACAAAGAACAGCCAATTACAAAACCCACAACAGAACGCCCTACGATCTCAGGAAGTCTCAGAGGGCAGTCACGGCAAATACAGGGCAATACGGTGCAAGATAACACAATACAGGCCACTGCCAGCCAATACTCAGTCAAATAAATAACAGACAGTCAAAAAATTCACAATGCAGTGCACTACTATGACACCATGGGTCAGGTGGCAATCATGACAACGATAGGGCAATACAAGGCAAGACGTAACCCAACACGGGGCCGGACAAGGCAATATGCAGTTGTGGCAGGTGGAGCCATTCACTTCACTCCTAAGAGAAAAGTAGAGAAACATTCAGAAACATCAACACAGTGATTCTCCAAAGGCAGCAGTGCGCATGACGGCGCTTTATCAGGTTCCGTGGCCACGGACCCTGGATTATTTCCTGCCTAGGGGCCAGGGTCAGACGAGCTGTCAGGGAGACCCTCCCGTTGAGTCACGAGGCTCGGAAAGGACCCCCTTGCTTTCTAAACTCCTTCTCGGAGAGGAGTCTAGGTGCGGCTGGATCCAATTCCTAGCTCGGAGAGGACCCCCTTGCTTTCTAAACTCCTTCTCGGAGAGGAGTCTAGGTGCGGCTGGATCCAATTCCTAGCCCCGGACTTGGGCAACGGTTCGCCTCTAAAGGATTATGTCTGTGCCGTCAACCCTTTACATGGCTCATAAAAAACAGCTGATGAAGGAAGTGACAATATGGTGGCCTACAACGGCAGAATAGATCAGATGACAATCAAGACAACAACAGAGCAATACAATGGAAGACGTAACACCACACGGGGCCGGACAAGGCAATACACAGCCACATCAGAACCCATGAGAGACATCAAACTACAGTCCAGACCTAGGACAGATTCTCTAACGTGACCGTCAAGACGACAGGGCAATGCAATGCAAGATGTAACACAGGCCATATGCAGTTGTGGCGGGCGCAATGATAAAATTCACTCCTAAGAGAGAGGTAGAGAAACATTAACAAACATAACAGTGATTCACTAAAGGTAGCAGCGCACGTGATGGCACTTTACCAGGTTCCATATGGCCACGCACCCCGGGTCATTTACTGCCTCAGGGCCAGGGTCTGACACGCTGTCTGGGAGACCCTCCTGTTGAGTCACGAGGCTCGGAAAGGACCCCCTTGCTTTCTAAACTCCTTCTCCGAGAGGAGTCTAGGTGCGGCTGGATCCCATCCTCGCCCCGGACTTGGGCAACGGTTCACCTCTAAAGGATCATATCTGCGTGATCAAACCCTTCGTATCGCTCAGCTAAGATGGCAAAGTCTGGCATGCTGTTAGTCACTTACCCAGAATCTGTTGCGGCAAGGCTTCTCTCAACCTAGAGGAGCAGAACCTTAAGTGAGTGTCCCCGGGAAACGCTGGCAAACAGGCCGCTGCCTTGCAAGGAAGCTCAAAGGGCTCTTGGTCTGTCCGCTAGGTCTATAGCAAGCTAACTGACTCACAGTGTCTTGACTCTGGTGCCAGCCACCCCACAAAGTTCAAGTGCCACTCGTAGCGACTCCTGCTGGTCGTTATAGCTCGAGCAGCAGCCTGGAGGAAAAAGGGGGGTGACATCGCAACAGCGGTCAAATACAGAACAACCGGTTAAAAATTGCACAATACTGTGCCAGAGACTCTAAAATAACTGGCAAGACAACGACAGGGCAACACCATGCAAGATCTAACCTTACACAGGGCAGTACAAGGCAACATACAATCAAATGCAGAGCAGACAATGAAAGAATTGACGGTACGGTGCCATACAACGGTAGAATATATCAGATGTCGGTCACCACAATGACAGAGCAATACAAGGCAAGACGTAACGCGATACGGGGCCCTACCAGGCGACACAGTCAAGGAAACAACAACCCATGAAAGAATTCACAATACAGCGCGGTCCTAGGACGGAACGTGTAAAATGACCGTCGAGACAGTGACAGGGCAATACAATGCAAGACACAACACCATACCAGGTGGTAACAAGGCAACATGCAGCCAAACGAAGAACAACCGATTAAGAAACCCAGCATACGTTCAACTGTAATACCAGAAAACATCAGAAGGCAGTCAAGACAACGACAGCACACTATAACATGAGAAGTAACACAATACACAGCAGTACAAGGCATTACACAGTCAAATAAAGAAGAACCGATTAAAAACCACACAATACAGTGCGGTGCGATGCCAGAGTGGATCAGAAGGCAGTCGAGACTATGACGGGGCAATATAATGCAAGATGTTACACAATACAGGGCGGTACAAGGCATTAGAAAGCCAGATGAAGAACAACCGATTAAAAAACCCGCAATACAGCGTGGTACGAGGCCCGAACAGATCAGAAGGCAGTCAAGGCTACGACGGGGCAATATAACACGAGACATAACGCAATAGAGGGCGGTACAAGGCATTACACAGTCAAAGAACAACCGATTAAAAAAAAAAAACCACGCAACACGGTGTGGTACGATGCCAGAATAGATCACAGAGCAATCAAGAGCGTGACGGGGCAACACGATGCGAAACCGATACTGAGTGAGGCGGAGCAATACTATTTCAAATATACAAGAACATAGTACGGAACCAAATTCTTAAGCGTACGACACAAGACCATCTCAAATGGCAGTCAAGGAAGTTACCGAGCAACGTAATCCCGATTTGCACAAAATGGTACCATCAGGCACCATCACGTCCGTCAACACTAAGTTGTACTGCAATATCCCCCGCATCACACGCGCCGTACCCTTCTGCTCACCTGCTCCGCATGGATTCTGGGTTTGGACTTTGTGGCACACTCTGGTTCTGGCACCTAAAACACCTAAGACACACAATATTACTCTTGAGCTTACGGGAAACCACCACCCCCATGCGCTACCTCTCTGCTACCCAGCTCACCTCCAACGCTCGTCCGGCTCCGGATGCCTGCGGCGCCTGCAAAACCAAAGACAAACACTCCCCTGAGCCGCAATGTAGCACTGGGCTATTAGACGCCAACGTGTCCACAACCGCCTCACTTGCTGGGACTACTCAGTGGGTGCGCAGCATCGCCCCTCTGACCCTGCATGTCACACCAACCGAAGAAACACACGCCGAGATACTGCCCAAAACCCTACCAAATTCCCCATCTCCCACTCCCTCACCTTGCCCGCCCATCCTCCCCCTCCTGGCTCTTCGGGCGTGGGAGCTGTCGCCAGAGCCGCGGCCCTACCGGAAAATGCTTCGCAGCCTGGTGAGGCGGCGCCACATGGGCGCCGGTGGCGTGGAGGCTGACGGCCGCCGCAAAGCCCGCAGCCCCACGGGCTGTGGGGCCACGCGAGCGGCTGCCAAAGAGCTTTCCAGCGAGGCATGGCTTTCCCTCCTGGCTCTTCCGGCGTGGGAGCTGTCGCCAGAGCCGCGGCCCTACCGGAAAATGGTTTGGAGGCTGGCGCGGCGGCACCACCTCGGGCTGCGGGCTTTCCTGCTGCCTTCAGAGTCTCACAGCCACCCTTTCCCACTTGGCACCACGCCAGCCTCTAGCATTTCTATTATTAAGTCAAGACAGTGTACGACTTAACATCATACAGAGCGCTACACATCAATACATGCTCAAATTAAGCATAGCCACTGGAAAAATTGGCAATACAGTGCCATCGTATGTTACCAAGTGTCACATCTCATTGAAGACAATGACAGAGCGATGCAACGTCAAGCGTAACACAGTACTGGGCCGTGCGAGGCAATACGCCGTCACAGAATCACCAATAGA
This sequence comes from Chroicocephalus ridibundus, assembly GCF_963924245.1. NCBI lineage: Eukaryota > Metazoa > Chordata > Aves > Charadriiformes > Laridae > Chroicocephalus > Chroicocephalus ridibundus. Next base: position 158,393 of record NW_026961165.1, on the reverse strand, counting down.
GAAATTCACAACGGAGTGCAGTCTTACGATAGAATCTCTAAAGCCACCGTTAAGCCAGTGACAGGCGGTACAATGCCACACGTTACAGTATACAGGGCAGTACAACCCGATTCGCAGACAAATAAATTAGAGCAAATTACAAGACTCCCAATACAGTACAGTACAATGCCAGACCGTCTCAGATGTCGGTCAAGACAATGCCAGGGCAATGCAGTGCAAGACATAACGTTATACAGGTCAGTACAAGGCAATACGCAGTCAAATGAAGAACAGTAAACTACAATACCCAAACCACACTGGCAAACAATGGCAAACAATCCCACACGTCGGTCGAGACAATGACAACGCGAGACAGAACACCGTGCAGGGCAGCGCAAGGCCGTACACAGTCAAATAGAGAACAGCTGACCAGAAAACCCGCACTACGCTGCCGTACGATCTCAAAACATCTCGGATGGCAGTCAAGGCAATTACAGGGCAAGACAAAGCACTACGTCGCAGTACACAAGGCAGTACAAGGCAATACTCAGTCAAATAAATAACAGACAGTCACAAAATTCACAGTGCAGTGAATTCACATGGGTCAGATGGCAACCAAAAGAAGGACAGGGCAATACAAGGCGAGAGGTAACCCAATACGGGGCCGGACAAGGCAATATGCAGTTGTGGCGGGTGGAGCGATTCACTTCAGTCCTGAGAGAAGTAGAGAAACATTTAGAAACATCAACACAGTGTTTCGACAAAGGCAGCAGTGAACGTAACATCCCTTTACCAGGTTCCGTGGCCACGTACCCCAGATCATTTATTGCACAGGGGCCAGGGTCAGACGAGCTGTTAGGGAGACCCTCCCGTCGAGCCACAACCCCCTTGCTTTCTAAACTCCTTCTTGAAGAGCAGTCTAAGTGCGGCTGGATCCAATTCCTAGCCCTGGACTTGGGCACCGGTTCACCTCTAAAGGATTGTATCCGCGCCATCAACCCTTTATATCACTGAGCTAAGGCTACGAGGTTTAGCGTGGTATTAGTCACTTACCGAGACTCTGTTGCGGCAAGGGATCTCTCAGCCTTGAGGAGCAGAACCTGAAGCAAGCGTCCCCGCTCAAGGGCACATCCTGGTGCTATGACAGACTATGACAGGCAATACTATGACAGGGCAATACAATGCGAGACGTAACTTTACACAGGGCAGTACAAGGCCAATACACAGTCAAATAGGGAATGACCGATCACAAAATTGATGCACGGTCAAATAGAGTACAACAGCCTAAGAAGCCCTCAATACAGTGCCTGTCAACGCCAGAATACATCAGATGGCTCGCAGCACGGTGAGAGGGCAATACGACGCAAGACTCAGGAAAATACAGGGCAGTACAAAGCAATACGTAGTCAAATATAGAACAGCCGATCAAAAACACCCTCAGTTCGGTGCGGTACAACCCCAGAGAGTGTAAAAGGACAGTTAAGACTATTTCATGGCAACACAACGCACAATGTAACACAATACAGGTTGCTACAACACGATACAGAATAATATAGGAAACAACCCATCAAAACGCCACAATACGGTGCAGTACGATCCCACACGGTCTCGGGTGGCAGTCAAAACAACTATAGGGCGACACGATCCAAGATGCAACATTACACGACAGAGCAGAACTGAAGACGCAGTCAACTAAATACCAACCAATTAGAAGAACCGCAATACAGTGCGGGAGAAAACAAAAATAAATGGAGATGCCAGTCAAGACAATGACAGAGCAATACAAGGCAAGAAATAACGCAATACAGGGCAGTACAGTGAAATACACGGTCAAATAAATAACTGATTAAGTATCCCGCAATACCGTGCGATGCAATGCCAAAACGCGTGAGACAGCAGTCGAGGCAGTGACAGAGCTATACAATGGAAGACGTAACAATGCAGGGCTGTACAACACCAAAATGTATCAGATGGCACTCAGAACAATAACATGGCGATACAATGCAAGCCGCAACACAATACAAGGTGGTAACAAGGCAATACACGGTCAAACACAGACTAACGAATAAAACCTGCACAATACGGATCGCTGCAATCCCAGAACATCTAAAGTGACAGTGAACGGAATGACGGGGCAGTACAATGCAAGATACAACACTAGACAGGGCAATACGCATTCAAATAACGCACAACCGATTAAAAAACCCACAATACACACCAGTACAATGCCGGAACAGATCAGATGGCAGTCCGGGCAAATAGAGGACAATACAATGCCAAACGTGATGCCATACAGGGCCGGACAAGGCAATACGCAGTTGTGGCAGGCCGAGCGGCTAACTTCGCTTCTAAGAGAGAAGCGGTGAAACATTCAGAAACATCAACACAGTGATTCTCCAAAGGCAGCAGCGCATGTGACGGCGCTTTACCAGATTCCATATGGCCACGCACCCCGGATTATTTACTGCCTAGGGGCCAGGGTCAGACAAGCTGTCAGGGAGACCCTCCCGTTGAGTCACGAGGCTCGGAAAGGACCCCCTTGCTTTCTAAACTCCTTCTCGGAGAGGAGTCTAGGTGCGGCTGGATCCAATTCCTAGCCCCGGACTTAGGCAACGGTTCACCTCTAAAGGATTGTATCTGCGCCATCGACCCTTTATATCACTGAGCTAAGGCTACAAGGTTTTGTATGCTATTAGTCACTTACTGAGAATCTGTTGCGGCAAGGCATCTCTATCTCGAGGAGCAGAACCTTAATTGAGCGTCCCTGCTCAAGGGGAGATCCTGGCACGGAGGCCCCTGCCATGCAGAAGTCAAAAGGCTCTTGGGCTGTCCACTATTTATGGGGTAAGCTAATTGACTTATAGTCACATCAGCACAGGAACAAAATATCTAGGTCCCCACTGTGTTGCCAACCATCCCCCAACTTCAAGTACCACTCAGAGCAACTCCATGGATGATTGGGGCGCCAAAACGAAGGGGCGCCCGCACCACCCCAGCAGTCAAATAAGGAACAACCAATGGAACTTTCACAATAAATAAGTACAATCCCAGACAGTCCAAAGTAACAGCCAAGACAACGACAGACCAATACAGTGCAAGACCTAACATCACACAGAGCAGTAAAAGGCAACGCGCAGCCAAGTCAAGAACAGTTAAAATACCCATAATCCAGTGCAGCACTATGACACTGTCCCAAAACGCAGTCAAAACAACGACAGAGTAATGCAACACGAGCTGTAACACAATACAGGGCAGCACAAAGCAATACACAGTCACACAAAGAACAGCCAATTACAAAACCCACAACAGAACGCCCTACGATCTCAGGAAGTCTCAGAGGGCAGTCACGGCAAATACAGGGCAATACGGTGCAAGATAACACAATACAGGCCACTGCCAGCCAATACTCAGTCAAATAAATAACAGACAGTCAAAAAATTCACAATGCAGTGCACTACTATGACACCATGGGTCAGGTGGCAATCATGACAACGATAGGGCAATACAAGGCAAGACGTAACCCAACACGGGGCCGGACAAGGCAATATGCAGTTGTGGCAGGTGGAGCCATTCACTTCACTCCTAAGAGAAAAGTAGAGAAACATTCAGAAACATCAACACAGTGATTCTCCAAAGGCAGCAGTGCGCATGACGGCGCTTTATCAGGTTCCGTGGCCACGGACCCTGGATTATTTCCTGCCTAGGGGCCAGGGTCAGACGAGCTGTCAGGGAGACCCTCCCGTTGAGTCACGAGGCTCGGAAAGGACCCCCTTGCTTTCTAAACTCCTTCTCGGAGAGGAGTCTAGGTGCGGCTGGATCCAATTCCTAGCTCGGAGAGGACCCCCTTGCTTTCTAAACTCCTTCTCGGAGAGGAGTCTAGGTGCGGCTGGATCCAATTCCTAGCCCCGGACTTGGGCAACGGTTCACCTCTAAAGGATTATGTCTGTGCCGTCAACCCTTTACATGGCTCATAAAAAACAGCTGATGAAGGAAGTGACAATATGGTGGCCTACAACGGCAGAATAGATCAGATGACAATCAAGACAACAACAGAGCAATACAATGGAAGACGTAACACCACACGGGGCCGGACAAGGCAATACACAGCCACATCAGAACCCATGAGAGACATCAAACTACAGTCCAGACCTAGGACAGATTCTCTAACGTGACCGTCAAGACGACAGGGCAATGCAATGCAAGATGTAACACAGGCCATATGCAGTTGTGGCGGGCGCAATGATAAAATTCACTCCTAAGAGAGAGGTAGAGAAACATTAACAAACATAACAGTGATTCACTAAAGGTAGCAGCGCACGTGATGGCACTTTACCAGGTTCCATATGGCCACGCACCCCGGGTCATTTACTGCCTCAGGGCCAGGGTCTGACACGCTGTCTGGGAGACCCTCCTGTTGAGTCACGAGGCTCGGAAAGGACCCCCTTGCTTTCTAAACTCCTTCTCCGAGAGGAGTCTAGGTGCGGCTGGATCCCATCCTCGCCCCGGACTTGGGCAACGGTTCACCTCTAAAGGATCATATCTGCGTGATCAAACCCTTCGTATCGCTCAGCTAAGATGGCAAAGTCTGGCATGCTGTTAGTCACTTACCCAGAATCTGTTGCGGCAAGGCTTCTCTCAACCTAGAGGAGCAGAACCTTAAGTGAGTGTCCCCGGGAAACGCTGGCAAACAGGCCGCTGCCTTGCAAGAAAGCTCAAAGGGCTCTTGGTCTGTCCGCTAGGTCTACAGCAAGCTAACTGACTCACAGTGTCTTGACTCTGGTGCCAGCCACCCCACAAAGTTCAAGTGCCACTCGTAGCGACTCCTGCTGGTCGTTATAGCTCGAGCAGCAGCCTGGAGGAAAAAGGGGGGTGACATCGCAACAGCGGTCAAATACAGAACAACCGGTTAAAAATTGCACAATACTGTGCCAGAGACTCTAAAATAACTGGCAAGACAACGACAGGGCAACACCATGCAAGATCTAACCTTACACAGGGCAGTACAAGGCAACATACAATCAAATGCAGAGCAGACAATGAAAGAATTGACGGTACGGTGCCATACAACGGTAGAATATATCAGATGTCGGTCACCACAATGACAGAGCAATACAAGGCAAGACGTAACGCGATACGGGGCCCTACCAGGCGACACAGTCAAGGAAACAACAACCCATGAAAGAATTCACAATACAGCGCGGTCCTAGGACGGAACGTGTAAAATGACCGTCGAGACAGTGACAGGGCAATACAATGCAAGACACAACACCATACCAGGTGGTAACAAGGCAACATGCAGCCAAACGAAGAACAACCGATTAAGAAACCCAGCATACGTTCAACTGTAATACCAGAAAACATCAGAAGGCAGTCAAGACAACGACAGCACACTATAACATGAGAAGTAACACAATACACAGCAGTACAAGGCATTACACAGTCAAATAAAGAAGAACCGATTAAAAACCACACAATACAGTGCGGTGCGATGCCAGAGTGGATCAGAAGGCAGTCGAGACTATGACGGGGCAATATAATGCAAGATGTTACACAATACAGGGCGGTACAAGGCATTAGAAAGCCAGATGAAGAACAACCGATTAAAAAACCCGCAATACAGCGTGGTACGAGGCCCGAACAGATCAGAAGGCAGTCAAGGCTACGACGGGGCAATATAACACGAGACATAACGCAATAGAGGGCGGTACAAGGCATTACACAGTCAAAGAACAACCGATTAAAAAAAAAAAACCACGCAACACGGTGTGGTACGATGCCAGAATAGATCACAGAGCAATCAAGAGCGTGACGGGGCAACACGATGCGAAACCGATACTGAGTGAGGCGGAGCAATACTATTTCAAATATACAAGAACATAGTACGGAACCAAATTCTTAAGCGTACGACACAAGACCATCTCAAATGGCAGTCAAGGAAGTTACCGAGCAACGTAATCCCGATTTGCACAAAATGGTACCATCAGGCACCATCACGTCCGTCAACACTAAGTTGTACTGCAATATCCCCCGCATCACACGCGCCGTACCCTTCTGCTCACCTGCTCCGCATGGATTCTGGGTTTGGACTTTGTGGCACACTCTGGTTCTGGCACCTAAAACACCTAAGACACACAATATTACTCTTGAGCTTACGGGAAACCACCACCCCCATGCGCTACCTCTCTGCTACCCAGCTCACCTCCAACGCTCGTCCGGCTCCGGATGCCTGCGGCGCCTGCAAAACCAAAGACAAACACTCCCCTGAGCCGCAATGTAGCACTGGGCTATTAGACGCCAACGTGTCCACAACCGCCTCACTTGCTGGGACTACTCAGTGGGTGCGCAGCATCGCCCCTCTGACCCTGCATGTCACACCAACCGAAGAAACACACGCCGAGATACTGCCCAAAACCCTACCAAATTCCCCATCTCCCACTCCCTCACCTTGCCCGCCCATCCTCCCCCTCCTGGCTCTTCGGGCGTGGGAGCTGTCGCCAGAGCCGCGGCCCTACCGGAAAATGCTTCGCAGCCTGGTGAGGCGGTGACACATGGGCGCCGGTGGCAGCGAGGCTGACGGCCGCCGCAAAGCCCGCAGCCCCACAGGCTGTTTCGCCAGGCGAGCGGCTGCCAAAGAGCTTTCCAACGAGGCACGGCTTTCCCTCCTCGCTCTTCGGGCGTGGGAGCTGTCGCCAGAGCCGCGGCCCTACAGGAAAATGCTTCGCAGGCTGGCGCGGCTGCACCTGGTGGGCGCCGGTGGCGGGGAGGCTGACGGCCGCCACAAAGCCCGCAGCCCCACGGGCTGTGGGGCCACGCGATCGGCTGCCAAAGAGCTTTCCAACGAGGCACGGCTTTCTCTCCTGGCTCTTCGTGCTTGGGAGCTGTCGTCAGAGCCGCGGCCCTACCGGAAAATGCTTCGCAAGCTGGCGCGGCAGCGCCACGTAGGCGCCGGTGGCGGCGAGGCTGACGGCCGCCGCAAAGCCCGCAGCCCCACGGGCTGTGGGGCCACGCGAGCGGCTGCCAAAGAGCTTTCCAACAAGGCACGGCTTTCCCTCCTGAGTCTTCGGGCGTGGGAGCTGTCGCCAGAGTTGCGGCCCTACCGGAAAATGCTTCGCAGGCTGGTGGGGCGGCGCCACGTGGGCGCCGGTGGCTCTGAGGCTGACGGCCGCCGCAAAGCCCGCAGCCCCACGGGCTGTTTCGCCACGCGATCGGCTGCCAAAGAGCTTTCCAACGAGGCACGGCTTTCCCTCCTGGCTCTTCGGGCGTGGGAGCTGTCGCCAGAGCCGCGGCCCTACCGCAAAATGCTTCGCAGGCTAGCGCGGCGGCGCCATGTGGGTGCCGGTTGCGCCGAGGCTGACGGCCGCCGCAAAGCCCGCAGCCCCACGGGCTGTGGGGCCACGCGAGCGGCTGCCAAAGAGCTTTCCAACGAGGCACGGCTTTCCCTCCTCGCTCTTCGGGCGTGGGAGCTGTCGCCAGAGCCGCGGCCGTACCCAAAAATGCTTCGCAGGCTGGCGCGGCGGCGCCACATGGGCGCCGGTGGCGGCAACGCTGACGGTCGCCGCAAAGCCCGCAGCCCCACGGGCTGTGGGGCCACGCGAGCGGCTGCCAAAGAGCTTTCCAACGAGGCACGGCTTTCCCTCCTGGCTCTTCGGGCGTGGGAGCTGTCGCCAGAGCCGCGGCCCTACCGGAAAATGCTTCGCAGGCTGGTGGGGCGGCGCCAGGTGGGCGCTGGTGGCTCCGAGGCTGACGGCCGCCGCAAAGCCCGCAGCCCCACGGGCTGTGGGGCCACGCGAGCGGCTGCCAAAGAGCTTTCCAACGAGGCACGGCTTTCCCTCCTGGCTCTTCGGGCGTGGGAGCTGTCGCCAGAGCCACGGCCCTACCAGAAAATGCTTCGCAGCGTGGCGCGGCAGCGCCACATGGGCGCCGGTGGCGTGGAGGCTGACGGCCGCCGCAAAGCCCGCAGCCCCACGGGCTGTGGGGCCACGCGAGCGGCTGCCAAAGAGCTTTCCAGCGAGGCATGGCTTTCCCTCCTGGCTCTTCCGGCGTGGGAGCTGTCGCCAGAGCCGCGGCCCTACCGGAAAATGGTTTGGAGGCTGGCGCGGCGGCACCACCTCGGGCTGCGGGCTTTCCTGCTGCCTTCAGAGTCTCACAGCCACCCTTTCCCACTTGGCACCACGCCAGCCTCTAGCATTTCTATTATTAAGTCAAGACAGTGTACGACTTAACATCATACAGAGCGCTACACATCAATACATGCTCAAATTAAGCATAGCCACTGGAAAAATTGGCAATACAGTGCCATCGTATGTTACCAAGTGTCACATCTCATTGAAGACAATGACAGAGCGATGCAACGTCAAGCGTAACACAGTACTGGGCCGTGCGAGGCAATACGCCGTCACAGAATCACCAATAGAGAAATTCACAACGGAGTGCAGTCTTACGATAGAATCTCTAAAGCCACCGTTAAGCCAGTGACAGGCGGTACAATGCCACACGTTACAGTATACAGGGCAGTACAACCCGATTCGCAGACAAATAAATTAGAGCAAATTACAAGACTCCCAATACAGTACAGTACAATGCCAGACCGTCTCAGATGTCGGTCAAGACAATGCCAGGGCAATGCAGTGCAAGACATAACGTTATACAGGTCAGTACAAGGCAATACGCAGTCAAATGAAGAACAGTAAACTACAATACCCAAACCACACTGGCAAACAATGGCAAACAATCACACATGTCGGTCGAGACAATGACAACGCGAGACAGAACACCGTGCAGGGCAGCGCAAGGCCGTACACAGTCAAATAGAGAACAGCTGACCAGAAAACCCGCACTACGCTGCCGTACGATCTCAAAACATCTCGGATGGCAGTCAAGGCAATTACAGGGCAAGACAAAGCACTACGTCGCAGTACACAAGGCAGTACAAGGCAATACTCAGTCAAATAAATAACAGACAGTCACAAAATTCACAGTGCAGTGAATTCACATGGGTCAGATGGCAACCAAAAGAAGGACAGGGCAATACAAGGCGAGAGGTAACCCAATACGGGGCCGGACAAGGCAATATGCAGTTGTGGCGGGTGGAGCGATTCACTTCAGTCCTGAGAGAAGTAGAGAAACATTTAGAAACATCAACACAGTGTTTCGACAAAGGCAGCAGTGAACGTAACATCCCTTTACCAGGTTCCGTGGCCACGTACCCCAGATCATTTATTGCACAGGGGCCAGGGTCAGACGAGCTGTTAGGGAGACCCTCCCGTCGAGCCACAACCCCCTTGCTTTCTAAACTCCTTCTTGAAGAGCAGTCTAAGTGCGGCTGGATCCAATTCCTAGCCCTGGACTTGGGCACCGGTTCACCTCTAAAGGATTGTATCCGCGCCATCAACCCTTTATATCACTGAGCTAAGGCTACGAGGTTTAGCGTGGTATTAGTCACTTACCGAGACTCTGTTGCGGCAAGGGATCTCTCAGCCTTGAGGAGCAGAACCTGAAGCAAGCGTCCCCGCTCAAGGGCACATCCTGGTGCTATGACAGACTATGACAGGCAATACTATGACAGGGCAATACAATGCGAGACGTAACTTTACACAGGGCAGTACAAGGCCAATACACAGTCAAATAGGGAATGACCGATCACAAAATTGATGCACGGTCAAATAGAGTACAACAGCCTAAGAAGCCCTCAATACAGTGCCTGTCAACGCCAGAATACATCAGATGGCTCGCAGCACGGTGAGAGGGCAATACGACGCAAGACTCAGGAAAATACAGGGCAGTACAAAGCAATACGTAGTCAAATATAGAACAGCCGATCAAAAACACCCTCAGTTCGGTGCGGTACAACCCCAGAGAGTGTAAAAGGACAGTTAAGACTATTTCATGGCAACACAACGCACAATGTAACACAATACAGGTTGCTACAACACGATACAGAATAATATAGGAAACAACCCATCAAAACGCCACAATACGGTGCAGTACGATCCCACACGGTCTCGGGTGGCAGTCAAAACAACTATAGGGCGACACGATCCAAGATGCAACATTACACGACAGAGCAGAACTGAAGACGCAGTCAACTAAATACCAACCAATTAGAAGAACCGCAATACAGTGCGGGAGAAAACAAAAATAAATGGAGATGCCAGTCAAGACAATGACAGAGCAATACAAGGCAAGAAATAACGCAATACAGGGCAGTACAGTGAAATACACGGTCAAATAAATAACTGATTAAGTATCCCGCAATACCGTGCGATGCAATGCCAAAACGCGTGAGACAGCAGTCGAGGCAGTGACAGAGCTATACAATGGAAGACGTAACAATGCAGGGCTGTACAACACCAAAATGTATCAGATGGCACTCAGAACAATAACATGGCGATACAATGCAAGCCGCAACACAATACAAGGCGGTAACAAGGCAATACACGGTCAAACACAGACTAACGAATAAAACCTGCACAATACGGATCGCTGCAATCCCAGAACATCTAAAGTGACAGTGAACGGAATGACGGGGCAGTACAATGCAAGATACAACACTAGACAGGGCAATACGCATTCAAATAACGCACAACCGATTAAAAAACCCACAATACACACCAGTACAATGCCGGAACAGATCAGATGGCAGTCCGGGCAAATAGAGGACAATACAATGCCAAACGTGATGCCATACAGGGCCGGACAAGGCAATACGCAGTTGTGGCAGGCCGAGCGGCTAACTTCGCTTCTAAGAGAGAAGCGGTGAAACATTCAGAAACATCAACACAGTGATTCTCCAAAGGCAGCAGCGCATGTGACGGCGCTTTACCAGATTCCATATGGCCACGCACCCCGGATTATTTACTGCCTAGGGGCCAGGGTCAGACAAGCTGTCAGGGAGACCCTCCCGTTGAGTCACGAGGCTCGGAAAGGACCCCCTTGCTTTCTAAACTCCTTCTCGGAGAGGAGTCTAGGTGCGGCTGGATCCAATTCCTAGCCCCGGACTTAGGCAACGGTTCACCTCTAAAGGATTGTATCTGCGCCATCGACCCTTTATATCACTGAGCTAAGGCTACAAGGTTTTGTATGCTCTTAGTCACTTACTGAGAATCTGTTGCGGCAAGGCATCTCTATCTCGAGGAGCAGAACCTTAATTGAGCGTCCCTGCTCAAGGGGAGATCCTGGCACGGAGGCCCCTGCCATGCAGAAGTCAAAAGGCTCTTGGGCTGTCCACTATTTATGGGGTAAGCTAATTGACTTATAGTCACATCAGCACAGGAACAAAATATCTAGGTCCCCACTGTGTTGCCAACCATCCCCCAACTTCAAGTACCACTCAGAACAACTCCATGGATGATTGGGGCGCCAAAACGAAGGGGCGCCCACACCACCCCAGCAGTCAAATAAGGAACAACCAATGGAACTTTCACAATAAATAAGTACAATCCCAGACAGTCCAAAGTAACAGCCAAGACAACGACAGACCAATACAGTGCAAGACCTAACATCATACAGAGCAGTAAAAGGCAACGCGCAGCCAAGTCAAGAACAGTTAAAATACCCATAATCCAGTGCAGCACTATGACACTGTCCCAAAACGCAGTCAAAACAATGACAGAGTAATGCAACACGAGCTGTAACACAATACAGGGCAGCACAAAGCAATACACAGTCACACAAAGAACAGCCAATTACAAAACCCACAACAGAACGCCCTACGATCTCAGGAAGTCTCAGAGGGCAGTCACGGCAAATACAGGGCAATACGGTGCAAGATAACACAATACAGGGCACTGCCAGCCAATACTCAGTCAAATAAATAACAGACAGTCAAAAAATTCACAATGCAGTGCACTACTATGACACCATGGGTCAGGTGGCAATCATGACAACGATAGGGCAATACAAGGCAAGACGTAACCCAACACGGGGCCGGACAAGGCAATATGCAGTTGTGGCAGGTGGAGCCATTCACTTCACTCCTAAGAGAAAAGTAGAGAAACATTCAGAAACATCAACACAGTGATTCTCCAAAGGCAGCAGTGCGCATGACGGCGCTTTATCAGGTTCCGTGGCCACGGACCCTGGATTATTTCCTGCCTAGGGGCCAGGGTCAGACGAGCTGTCAGGGAGACCCTCCCGTTGAGTCACGAGGCTCGGAAAGGACCCCCTTGCTTTCTAAACTCCTTCTCGGAGAGGAGTCTAGGTGCGGCTGGATCCAATTCCTAGCTCGGAGAGGACCCCCTTGCTTTCTAAACTCCTTCTCGGAGAGGAGTCTAGGTGCGGCTGGATCCAATTCCTAGCCCCGGACTTGGGCAACGGTTCGCCTCTAAAGGATTATGTCTGTGCCGTCAACCCTTTACATGGCTCATAAAAAACAGCTGATGAAGGAAGTGACAATATGGTGGCCTACAACGGCAGAATAGATCAGATGACAATCAAGACAACAACAGAGCAATACAATGGAAGACGTAACACCACACGGGGCCGGACAAGGCAATACACAGCCACATCAGAACCCATGAGAGACATCAAACTACAGTCCAGACCTAGGACAGATTCTCTAACGTGACCGTCAAGACGACAGGGCAATGCAATGCAAGATGTAACACAGGCCATATGCAGTTGTGGCGGGCGCAATGATAAAATTCACTCCTAAGAGAGAGGTAGAGAAACATTAACAAACATAACAGTGATTCACTAAAGGTAGCAGCGCACGTGATGGCACTTTACCAGGTTCCATATGGCCACGCACCCCGGGTCATTTACTGCCTCAGGGCCAGGGTCTGACACGCTGTCTGGGAGACCCTCCTGTTGAGTCACGAGGCTCGGAAAGGACCCCCTTGCTTTCTAAACTCCTTCTCCGAGAGGAGTCTAGGTGCGGCTGGATCCCATCCTCGCCCCGGACTTGGGCAACGGTTCACCTCTAAAGGATCATATCTGCGTGATCAAACCCTTCGTATCGCTCAGCTAAGATGGCAAAGTCTGGCATGCTGTTAGTCACTTACCCAGAATCTGTTGCGGCAAGGCTTCTCTCAACCTAGAGGAGCAGAACCTTAAGTGAGTGTCCCCGGGAAACGCTGGCAAACAGGCCGCTGCCTTGCAAGAAAGCTCAAAGGGCTCTTGGTCTGTCCGCTAGGTCTATAGCAAGCTAACTGACTCACAGTGTCTTGACTCTGGTGCCAGCCACCCCACAAAGTTCAAGTGCCACTCGTAGCGACTCCTGCTGGTCGTTATAGCTCGAGCAGCAGCCTGGAGGAAAAAGGGGGGTGACATCGCAACAGCGGTCAAATACAGAACAACCGGTTAAAAATTGCACAATACTGTGCCAGAGACTCTAAAATAACTGGCAAGACAACGACAGGGCAACACCATGCAAGATCTAACCTTACACAGGGCAGTACAAGGCAACATACAATCAAATGCAGAGCAGACAATGAAAGAATTGACGGTACGGTGCCATACAACGGTAGAATATATCAGATGTCGGTCACCACAATGACAGAGCAATACAAGGCAAGACGTAACGCGATACGGGGCCCTACCAGGCGACACAGTCAAGGAAACAACAACCCATGAAAGAATTCACAATACAGCGCGGTCCTAGGACGGAACGTGTAAAATGACCGTCGAGACAGTGACAGGGCAATACAATGCAAGACACAACACCATACCAGGTGGTAACAAGGCAACATGCAGCCAAACGAAGAACAACCGATTAAGAAACCCAGCATACGTTCAACTGTAATACCAGAAAAGATCAGAAGGCAGTCAAGACAACGACAGCACACTATAACATGAGAAGTAACACAATACACAGCAGTACAAGGCATTACACAGTCAAATAAAGAAGAACCGATTAAAAACCACACAATACAGTGCGGTGCGATGCCAGAGTGGATCAGAAGGCAGTCGAGACTATGACGGGGCAATATAATGCAAGATGTTACACAATACAGGGCGGTACAAGGCATTAGAAAGCCAGATGAAGAACAACCGATTAAAAAACCCGCAATACAGCGTGGTACGAGGCCCGAACAGATCAGAAGGCAGTCAAGGCTACGACGGGGCAATATAACACGAGACATAACGCAATAGAGGGCGGTACAAGGCATTACACAGTCAAAGAACAACCGATTAAAAAAAAAAAACCACGCAACACGGTGTGGTACGATGCCAGAATAGATCACAGAGCAATCAAGAGCGTGACGGGGCAACACGATGCGAAACCGATACTGAGTGAGGCGGAGCAATACTATTTCAAATATACAAGAACATAGTACGGAACCAAATTCTTAAGCGTACGACACAAGACCATCTCAAATGGCAGTCAAGGAAGTTACCGAGCAACGTAATCCCGATTTGCACAAAATGGTACCATCAGGCACCATCACGTCCGTCAACACTAAGTTGTACTGCAATATCCCCCGCATCACACGCGCCGTACCCTTCTGCTCACCTGCTCCGCATGGATTCTGGGTTTGGACTTTGTGGCACACTCTGGTTCTGGCACCTAAAACACCTAAGACACACAATATTACTCTTGAGCTTACGGGAAACCACCACCCCCATGCGCTACCTCTCTGCTACCCAGCTCACCTCCAACGCTCGTCCGGCTCCGGATGCCTGCGGCGCCTGCAAAACCAAAGACAAACACTCCCCTGAGCCGCAATGTAGCACTGGGCTATTAGACGCCAACGTGTCCACAACCGCCTCACTTGCTGGGACTACTCAGTGGGTGCGCAGCATCGCCCCTCTGACCCTGCATGTCACACCAACCGAAGAAACACACGCCGAGATACTGCCCAAAACCCTACCAAATTCCCCATCTCCCACTCCCTCACCTTGCCCGCCCATCCTCCCCCGAGGCGTGCAACCTGAAGGCTCGCAAACCACCCATAAAACCCAACAGACATGGGTTGCTTTAAAACTTGAAAGTTGCTCCCTCTGAGGCAGATGTGATAAGGTCAGCAGCGGCGGGTGGGCTGAAGTGACTGACTCATCCCCATCCCCACATCCCACGTCATTCATTGCTTCAAAACTTCAAATTGGAAAGAACCAATACATACAGTACTCAGAGCCACATCTTCTCTCTAATACCACGTGCTGACTCACCTTCTTACATTGCTCTCCTCTCCTACGCTGCCCCGCCAAGCTTGTCCTGTTGCATCTGCAAGAACGACATCAGAGAAATCACCCTGAGGCAGAGCAATAGAGTCATAACAACAAAAAGCCTTGCACCTTTTTACAAATACCATCTAAGGTCCAAATACAACCGTACACAAAGAAAATTACAAAAAAAAAAATCCGCACCAAAACCAGCTGTACCCTCTTCCACATGAACTCTTCTTCACTGCTGCTGTATTGCCTTTCCAACATGCCTCTGCTCTTCCCAAACAAAACAGAAGAGGTGTCTACACAGCCTCCCAAAGGCTACCCTGAGACAACTCTAACACCTTTGCCCCGATCTACTGGGATTCATGTACTACATATAGACTCTCCACAGGATTCCGCCCACCCTGGACACTACGTGCCCAGGCAGGGCAGCCCCGAGCCAAACACTCACGGTTACGGACAGACACTACACGGAACGCTACGAACGACACGCCTCAAAGATGAGAGAAAACTCTCAGCAAGAAAGATGACACGGGGACCAAAGTCACCGTCGTGCAAGAAAATCTGTGGGATCGTGATGATGTCAACATGAAGACGCTCTACGGAACCCCCTGAAGCAAACTGTAGAACGTGATGGTACGTAATAAGAATGGACTGTTGAGCCCGCTAAGATGGACGTGCAGGAAGTCTGGCTTCAAGACCTAAGAACGTAACGACGCAGGGAAGAACTCCCAGACGTGGAAGTGGGCCGTCCAGAAACTTCCGAGAGGCAAGATTGATGCACGCTTTAAGATGCTAACGCAAGAAGAGCATCAGATGAATGGTGCTACGCCCACAGGCCCAAGCATTCGAGACCCTAAGGATGACGCCCAGGGCCCCACGTCGTGCTCCTGGAGCTCAAAGATGACCTCGAGACCCAAGAAGGGGCGAAGATACACAACACAGACCACATGAACGACATGACAACACGCACGGGCTGGAACTGCCCTGCCCGGGACACGCTAGCGTCACACTGAGCAGTAAGCAACATCCTTTACCTTCCTAAATATGACTGTGCCCCGGGACAGCCCTCGCCACTACGCTAACGTCAAAGACCCCATTTTGCAATTGTCCACCTCGGCCCCTCTCCGGCGCCTGACTGTCAACTTAGCTTTTGGAGGGCCAGCCATCTGAATCCTTCTTCGATGCGGTCCGCAAAAACCAGCCATCCGATACATTTCCGCAGTCACCAGGTTCCTCCTCTTCCTCTGCAAAAGGAAAATAAAACATAATCCCAGAGGCCGCCACAGCACCAGCAATAAGCATCCTGAGAGGAGATGCCAACCTCTTCGACGACACGCTCAGCCTCCCGAATGCCGTGGCGTTCTGCTTGCCCGCTCTGCGCCGATTCCGGAGTCCGAGGCTGCAATGATAGTTATTCACAGCACCTAAGAGACCAAGAAACACAACATTACCACTGCGCTTCTGCCAAACCGCCACACCATCAACTCCTATCTTCTGTCTTCATTCACATGAAAAAAAAAGTACCCAATTGTATTCATAGAGGCGCCAGTCACATCTTCCCTCTAATGCCACATGCCGAGCCACCTCCGTACAGCGCTCCTCTCGGCTCCCCTACGTCACCCTGCACATCTCATCTCTCGGCATCTAAAAAGAGAAAAAAAAAAAAATCCAACATTACGCCGATGCAGAGCGATAGCTTAATTCCAAAGGTCTTGTTTCTACTTCGGAACACTGTTCAATTAGATCCAACTACAGCCTGCCATCAAAAAAAAAAAAAAAACCACAGAAAAAGCCCACAAACATTACACCCCACACAAAGCAGCCTGAACATCTTTGAGATACTGTGTCCTTCACTGACTGTGAACAGCCTCTCCGACTTGGCTCTGCTTATGCCAACACCCACTAATAAAACACCCACGCACCCAACCTACTGAGAGCAAATTAATTCCAGATGACTACCCAACCTTTGCCTCGGTCGCCACAGATCCACATATTAACTGTAGACTCTCGTCACTATTCTGCCTGCCCTGGACTCTACACACCCGGGCAGGGGGGCTCCGAGCCAGACACACACACAAGCACAGACCAACACTACACAAAACGCTAAAAACAACGCATCTCAAGGATGAGAGAAAACTCTCAGCAAGAAGGATGACACCCAGACGGAAGTCACCGTCGGGCAAGACGACCTGGAGACCGTGGTGGTGATGTGAAGAGGCTCTATGGAAGCCCCTGAAACAGAGTGTAGGACATCATCATCTGTGATAAGAAGGGACTGTCAAGACTGATAAGATGTATGCGGGGGAAGCCTGGCTTCAAGACCTAAGAACATAATGACATAGGGAAGAAGTCCCAGTTGTAGACGCGGGCCATCCGGAAACTTCCAAGACGCAAGACCAATGCAAGCTTTAAGCTTCTAACGCAAGACGACCAGCAGCCGAATGGTGCTATGCCCATGGGTGCAGGCGTTCGAGACCCTAGGGATGGCGCCTGAGGCGCCATGCCGTGCTCCTGGAGCTTAAAGACGACCTCGAGACCCAAGAAAGGTCTAAGACACAGAACACGGACCACACGAAAGACAACAACACACACAGGCTGGAACCACCCTGCCCGGGAATGCCGAACAGTAAGCCGCATCCCTTACGTGCCTAAAGGAGACTGCCCTCCAGGACAAACCTCTCCCCTACGCCAACTTCAAAGACACCTTTTTGCAATTCTCAACCTCGTCCCCTCTCGAGCGCCAGTCTCTCAACTTAGCTTTTGGAGGGCCAGGGGTCCGAATCCATCCTTGAGGCAGTCCACAGAAAACAGCCATCCAGTACGTTCCTGTGGTCACCAGCTTCCTCCTCTTCCTCTGCAAAAGGAAAAGAAAAAAAAAAGTTATCCCAAAAGCAGCCACAGCACCAGCAATAAGCATCCTGAGAGGAGATGCCGACCTCTTCCACAACACCCTCAGCCTCATGAACACCGAGGCATTCTGCTCGCCCGCTCAGCGCCAATTCCAGAGTCTGACGCTGCGGCAACAGTTATTCACGGCACCTAAGATACCAAGAAACACAGCATTACCACTGCGCTACTGCCAAACCACCAGTCCCGTGCTCCTCCTCGATACTATCTGGCTCGCCTCAAATGCGAGAGCCTAGAGCACACCAGGCTCCGACGACACCCGAACCCATCTGCAAAACCTGTCCAAGAAGGACTCATGAACCCGGCTACCTTTTCTAGCCCTCCCCCAGTGCCAAAACTTTAGAAACCCCTTCTCTTCTCCCTGAGCTGCCAGGGAAGGAGCCCCACTTCTTCCCCATAGATCCCACCCTTTATTTGCCAGCCCGAACACCCGGCGTTGGACACTTCTTGAGAGCCACTCTTCCCAGCCTCTCCCTGCGTCCCACCACCACCTCCTATCTTCTGTCTTCCCACGGACTCTGGGCTCTGCTGCAGACCCACAGAGTCAGTGAAGCCCTGATCTGACCTATACCAGGGGCCTGTCACAAGCCGCAAAGGCTCCAGGGACACGGCAAAACCCTGAGCACGGTGGGGGAAGGTGACAAGGCACCCCACATCCTGAAATACGTTATGCTTTATGGCCCTGCTGCTTTCCTGAGAAATGTGGAAACTCCATCTACAGCTGCAGACAAGGTGCTCACCCAGTCCCTGCAAAGTAATCTCATCATCTGCCCGATTGAGACAAATTCTATTGGCATCTTATCTGGGATACAGCAAAGCTAGTGGGGGAAAAAAAAAAAAAAAACACAAACAAGAAAGTTCCGTCTTCAATACAGTCAGGGATTCCAGGAAAATGCGCCATGCCTGGAAGAGAGAAAACCATACCCTTAAACTATCTCACCGCCCCCTAAGACTCATTACCACGCGACTCACCTGAAAAACCACAAGGAAGAGAACCGGCACATGAGGCCGCTCTCTACTATACACGCTGCCAAACCTCACCTGGTCCTGAAGGTCTTGCCACCTCCAGCTTCTTACCTGCTATTCTCTAAATGGGATAACATCTCCACCCAAGGAGCTGAGCCGCCTCCAAAGCTGCAATCGACTGAAGGACAGGCAGAGCTCTGACCCTGGAGACACCTGGCAGCAGAACGAGCTGCCCCAGCAGAGGCTGTGGGTTATATACCCCGGGCCCCGCCCAATGCCCTTCCCACCAGCACCTGGGAAAGGGCCTGGCTGACCTCCACAAGGCATAGAGCCTGCCAGAGGAAAAGCTGCTCCTTTCCTCACAGGCCTGAGAAGTACAGCATGCAAAACACCAAAACGGAGAAAGCGACCCTTAGAGGAACGGACAATATGTGCTCTTTTATTACAACTACATCAACTGTGTCAGCAACAGGGCCCGGTAGGTAAGTAAACTTAATTAAACTTCTGCAGGGCGTAGACATAAAGAGAAAGACATCATCCTAACCTAAATAGGCCAGAAGATCATGAAGCACAGTAACAATATTTTTATCAAGACTCAATGTGCTTTAGTTTCCTTGTAAAAGAAACCCCACAACGAGTCATACAGCATTTCTAGCAAGACGACGCATATTATCCGACTTCTGCCAGAACTGTGTTCTGGATCGGACCGACAGACAGAGTGCAAGCAGAGGCTTGTGTGCCGCCTGTAATGCAGTGGCTGAGAAAGAACCAAGGCTTGGGGCCGCCGCTCTCCTCGGCCGAGTCTGCTCCGGTGCCCTGTCTGTCATCATTGCTGTTGTGCCTTAGGCCATGCAGTAAAACAAGTGACACGTGCTCCCTTTTAACTTCTCTCCTGAGGCAGAAAAGAACAAGAGAGAGAGACTTAGGGACTGAAAGATAAACTGAACTGTAATGAAATCTTAACAGCAAAATAATACCAAGAAAAGACAACAGTAACAAGAAAACAATTAAATATATACAGGACATACACAACCCGATACAGAGCTCCCAGGATGACCGCTGCTTCACTGGCAAAGTCCGGAACCAGACTCCGTGACAGTCCGGAACCAGACTCCGGACCTGGTTGCATAAATGCACGGATCGAGGTCAAAGGACAATGAACAGACAGAGGAGTCTTCAGAGGCCAGACAACAGGTACCGACCCCTTTGATCCCTCCGCTTTTATACTGAGCGTGATGAGGATGGGATGGAATACCCTATCAGTCAGATTCGGGTCACCGGTCCCGTCTACTCTTCACTATGGGTACAACCCCTCTACGCTTTTCTGCTTCCAACCCTCCAACAGGGCATATATAAAAGTTAGCTGGGCTGGGCTGTTGTAGGAATAAGTATAAGCAAGAGCCTCTCTGCACGGCATCCCTTCGCATTAAGTGTAAATATAAGTTCTTGGTGCTCTGAAGGCAGATACTACCTGAAAAATACGTCATTATTTTCAGAGAGTTCACTTCATTGGAAGAGACTTACCTGAAAAGTAAAGTGACTGCAAACAACACCAGTTCTGTTGTACCTCAGACCAGCACTTCCACACATGGCTACGTAACCTCACATTCACATGAAAAAAAGAAGAAGTGGCCAAATGTATTCATGGAGCCGCCGGTCACATCTTCCCTTTAAGACCTCGGGCTCAGCCACCTTTGTCCTGCACCCCCATCAGCTCCCCTGTGTATCCCTGGCCACCTCATCTCTCTGCATCTGAAAAAAAAGCAACACACCAACATCAAACATTACCCTAATGCAGAGCAGTAGCTTAATTCCAAAGGTCTTGTTTCTACTTAGGAACCCTGTTCACATAAGTCCAACTACAGCCTGTCATCCAAAGAGGAGACGCCTGCAAACATTACACCCCACACAATGCAGGTTTACCATCTTTGAGATACTGTCCCCTCCACTAGCCATGAACACCCTCTCCAACTTGTCTCCGCTTATGCCAGCGCCCACTAATGAAACACCCATCCACACAGCCTCTCGAAAGCTAATCAATTCGAGACGACTGAGCAACCTTTGCCTGGGTCTAGACAGATCCTCATATTCAGTACAGACTGCTGTCGTGATTCTGCCTACCCTGGACGCTACACACCCAGGCAGGGCAGCCCCAAGCCAAACACACACAGACTGACGCTACACAGAACACAACAAACGACGCGCCTCAAGGATGAGAGAAAACTCTCAGCAAGAAGGATGACACCGGGACCAAAGTCATCGTCGGGCAAGACAGCCTGCAGGACCGTGATGGTGACGATGTGAAGAGGCTCCACAGAACCCCCTGAAACAAAGTGTAGAACTTCACAGTTCCTGAGAAGGGACTGTTGAGCCTGACAAGATGGACACACAGGAAGCCTAGCTTCAAGACCTAAGAACTTAACGACACAGGGAAGAAGCCCCAGTCGCTGACGCGGGCCATCCAGAAAGTTCCAAGATGCAAGACCGATGCACGCTTTAAGATGCTAATGCAAGAAGAGAGGCAGACGGTTGGTGCTACGCCCACGGGTGCAGGTGTTCGACACCATAAGGATGGCACCCAATGCACATTCCGTGCTCCTGGAGCTTAAAGATGATCTCAAGACCCAAAAAAAGGGTCTAGGATGCAAAACACAGACCACACGAACGACACGACAACACACACAGGCTGCAACTGCCCTGCCTAGGATGCGCTAACATCACACTGGACAGTAAGCTACATTGTTTACCTGCCCAAAGGAGACTGTGCCCCAGAACAGCCCTCCCCCCTACACTAACGTCAAAGACCCCATTACACAATTGTCAGCCTCCACCCCTCTCCAGTGCTGGTCTCTCAACTTAGCTTTTGGAGGGCTAGCATCTGATTCCATCCTCGACGTAGTCCACAAAACACAACCATCCGATACGTTCCTGCAGTCACCGGCTTACTCTTCCTCTGCAAAAGGAAAAGGAAAAGAGAAAGTCATCACAAAAGCAGCCACAACACCAGCAATAAGCATCCTGAGAGGAGATGACGACCTCCTCCACAAAACCCCTCAAGCCTCCTGAATGCTGATGCAGTCTGATTGCCTGCTCCACACAGATTCTAGAGTTGGATGCTGTAGCGACAGTTATTCACGGCACCTAAGATACCAAGAAACACAGCATTTGCACTGCGCTTCTGCCAAACCACCAGTCCTGTGCTCCTCCTCAATACTATCTGTCTTGCCTCAAATGCGAGAGCCTAGAGCAGACTAGATACCATCAACAACCAAACCCAATTACAAAACTGGTTTGAGAAAGACACATGAACCCGCCTCCCTTTCCTAGCCATCCCCCTCCTGAACCATCAGGGAAGGAGGCCCACTGCTTCCCCACAACTCCTGCCCCTTATTTTCCAACTGCTCCTCAGGACCTGCTGTTCTGAGCCCTGCCCTGTGTTTGGCAGGCACCTCCTGTCTTCCGCCTTCATAGAGACTCCGGGCTCTGCTACAGACCTGGAAAGCCGGGAAAACAGTTACAGAACCTACTGGTAGCCTCCCGCAAGAGCTTTAGGGCCACCGTGATACCCTGCATGCTCTGGGGCAAAATGATGAGCCATCCCTGCTGCTTCCTCAAAACAAACAAACTCAATATATAGATACGTACAAAACACTCACCCTAAATCCTACTCCAGTATCTCATAACACACACAATTAAGACTAATAAAAACACCAACTAACATAGTGTACATCAAAATTGGAAAAAAACACAAGATTTTATCTTCAATGAAGTCAGAAATTATAGTAAAACACACCACCTGCCATAAGCAAAAAAAAAAAGATACATACTATTAAGCCATTTAAACAAACCAAATGCTCCCTACAAAACTAAAGATATGGGGGGAAAAAAAAAAAAAGATAACATACAACTCCACTTTCTATGGCAACCACCCTTACATTGAGAAGCCTTACCTCTGATGTCTTACCTATGCTAGTTTAAACGCTAAAACAAGCCTTCCCAAACAGCTGCACAAGCTCCAAAACAACTCTTAAGAAGCTCCAGAGCTCCGACCCTGGAAAAGACCAGCAGCAGAACAAGGTCCTGCCCTGAAGCTGTGGCTCATATACCCCGGGCCCCACCTGAGGCCCTCAGGCCCCACCCACCACCTTTCCCACAATCCCCTGGGTAAAGGGTGGGGCCAACCCCCAGAAGCATAAAAGCACCTGAAGGTGCAGCAGGTGTTGTTATTTGCTTTAAGTTTACTATTTACAAAGTAGTGAAGAGTGACCCTTGATAGAAAAAGCATTATCTGCTCCTCCCTTGCAGCTACACCTATTGCATCAATGACATGTCCAGGTGAGCAATTAAGTTATTTTTTTCTGGAATGTAAATAGAAAAAAAATAAACATCAGACTTATCTCTATAGAAAAGTAGCTTATTCAATGCAATGATAACAGTATTATTAAAATTTATGTACTTGAGTGTCCTTCAAAAAAAAAAATACAAACCCAAACACAATCTATTACTATGGGGTCATTCCTTATTTCTAGCAAGACCGTGTGTACTAACGAACTTCTGCCAGAACCCCTTTTTGGATGGGAGTGAATAACAAAACAGAATCAGATTCTATGAGAAAACTTTCTCAAAAACATTTTCCTCTGTGAAATAAGTTATTTATTGTAAATTGCTAGCAATTTAAAGTCATATTGATAATCTCATTTTGACTTGTTACTCAACAGCACTACTTGAGTCCCAAAATACAGAAAGCAACAAAAAAGCATGGAATTACAAGTCATGTATTTCCTGAACCTGCATAAAGCACCCTAATTAACATCTAAGTAGCTAGAACAAAAACAAATTTATATACATAAACTCATATTTTACAATAGGTATAAAAATGAGAAATTCTTCTTTATTTCAATGCCTCATGCCCATATAGACAGGTTTTATTCCATTTTTAAACACACATTCCCCCCATGAATTTTCAGGCATTTTTAGGTTGTGAACTGCCTCTTTTGGGGGGGACCCAGTGTGACAACCCACACCCCCCCGGAAAAGGTCTTCTTTTGACTTAGAAATACCATCTGGAGTACAATTACAGCCTGACATTAAAAAAAAAAAAAAAACAAACTACACAAACATCACACCCCACACAAAGCAGCTTTAACATCTTTGAGATGCAGTCTGCTTCACTACTGCTGAACAGCCCCTCCCACATAGCTCTGCTCATCCCAAAAAAACCCTTAATTAAAGAGCTGCCCACACCACCTGCTGATGGCTAACTTGATGGGAGTTGACTGTACCACCTTGGCCTCAACAGTCTCATTAGATCAATGTATTAACCATATACTCTTACTGCTGTTCCCCCTACCCCTGACTCTACAGCCCCAGGCAGCGCAGCTCCAAGCCAAACACACCCACGTGCAGCCCAACACCACACAGCACTAGAGACAACGTGACTCCAAGATGAGAGAAAACTCTCCACAAGAAGAGCGACTTTCAGACAAGAGACGCTGTCGGGCAAGAAGAGCGACTTTCAGACAAGAGACGCTGTCGGGCAAGAAGAGCGACAGGGCTGCAGCGCTGACACGACCAGGCTCTACAGCCAAGCCATAAAAGAGTCAAATGTAACGGACCATTCCAAGAAGTTCCTGTCAAAACGGAGATGACGTATGTGCAGGAAGCATGGCTTCAAGACCCGAGAACGTAAGGATGCAGGGAAGAAATCCCAGTGCGTAACAGCAGGTGGCTAGAACGGCTAGGGCTCAGAGAAGAGAGCTGCTCAGGCAGCCGGGAACGACGCTGCAGAAGAGGACCATTCAGAAACTCCTGAGAGGCAAGTCCTATCTGCACTTTAAAATTGTTATGCAAGAAAAGAAGTGCCCATTGGGCACTCTGCCAATTAGCACAGGCATTTGAGACCCTACAGGTGGTGCCCGAGGCACATGCTGTGCTCCTTGAGTGCAAAGAGAAATAAGGACACCAAAACTTAAGGAAAGTCCAAGACACAGAAGACAGAGCACACAAACTACACAACCAAAGACACAGGCCAGAACTGCCCTGCCCAGCACACACTAGCTTTGTGCTGAAAAGTAACCCACTCCCTTTACCTACTCAGAGGAGACTGCTCCCGCATAGCCCTCTGCTCTAGCCTGACTTTAAAACTCCTCCCTGAAACTGTCAACCTTGGCCCCCCTCCAGCACCTGTCCCTCTACTTCGCTTTCAGAGGGCCAGTGGTCTGAATTCATCCTTGACAAAAAAAACCACAACAAACAGCTAACTGATGTGTTCCTGCAGTCACCATGTTCCTCTTCATCAGCAAAACAAAAAGAAATCACAGCTCCAGCAGTGACCACCATGACAGTAGATGCCAACCTCTTCCACAACACCCTCATCCTCAGAGGTGCCATGGCAATCCACTCACCTGCTTCACGTCGATTCCAGTCGGAGGCTGCAGCAACAATTATTTATGGCACCTAAGATACCAACAAACACAAAATTACCATTGCATTTCTGCAAAATCATCAGTCCCGTGCTCCTCCTCCACACTGTCCAGCTCACCTCAAATGCAAGAGACTAGAACAGACCAGACCCTGTCGACACCCAAATCCAAATGCAAAACCGATATGACAGAGACTGATGAACCCACCTCCTTTTCCTAGCCAGCCCCCAGCGCCAAAACTTTAGAAACCCCTTCTCTTCTCCTCAACCGTCAGGGAAGGAGCCTCACTTCTTCCTGACAGCTCCCATCCTGTATTTGCAACCCTGAACCCCCTACGCCGGCTGCTTCTCAGGAGCAGCTCTTCTGAGCTGTGCCCTGCGTTTGGCAGGCACCTCCTATCTTCTGTCTTCCCACAGACTCTGGGCTCTGCATCAGACCCACAAAACAAATAATGTCCTGACACAATCTATGAGGGGCCTGCTGCCCGCTGCAAAAACTCTAGGGACACCGTGGCACTCCATGGGCAACGGGGAAAGGTGATGAGCCATGCCATACCCTGAACGACGCTATGCCTTACGTCCCTGCTGCTTTCTTGAGAAATGCTGGTGCCATATATGCAGATGCATACAAAACGCTCACCCTAACCCCCATAAGATAATCTCATCATCAACCCAATTAAGAGAAACAATATCAGCAATTTACACAGCATACTGCAAAACTGGTGAAAAACCCACAGTTCTATCTTCAATAAAGTCAGAAATTCTAGGAAAACGCAGTGCTCCTAGAACAAAGAAAAGCATACTATTAAACCATCTGGGCACCCCTTAAACACTCATCACAAAGTTATGACCCGAAAAAAAAAGGAGCATACCAGTCAACTTTCTACCATACAGGCAGCTGGATGTTTACTGCTCCCGAAGGTCTCAGCTCAGCCTTCTCACCTCTGCCTCCCTAAATGCCGAAACACGCCTGCCCAAACAGCTGAGCCTGTCCCAAAGCTGCAGCAAAGCGAGGGACCAGCAGAGCACCCACCCCACGGGGCCCAGCAGCAGAATGAGCTCCTGAGCCCGGGCTGGGGCTCGTGTACCCCGGGCCCCGCCCACCGCCCTTCCCACAATCCCCTGGGAAAGGGGCAGGGCCAACCCCCAGAAGACGTGAAGGCGGGTGGCAGCGGGAGCAGCAGCTTTCCTTCTCCTGCCTTAAGTTCCCAGCAGGCGAAGCGCCTCCCCTTTTTATTTCCATTTGGGACTAACCTCTGGTGATTCTCTTACCGCTTTTGTGTGATTTCTGTCCAGTTGTTGCTGTGGAGAAGAGAGCTCTGCAGGGGTTGCATTATTTTTGCGATCTTCAGATATTTTTGTGGTTAACTGATAATCGTGTTTTATCGTTTTGGAAGAGTGTTGGAAGCATATGATTTCCAGAAGACTTATGAGCATTTACGGACGGGCTCCTGGAGGACTAAAGTGCCATAGAGACGCGCGTCGGAGGACTGAGGGGGCACTTCCGGGGTCGTGGAGGACCGAAGTGCCACGGAGACGCGCGTCAGAGGACTGAGGGGGCACTTCCGGGGTCGTGGAGGACCGAAGTGCCACGGAGACGCGCGTCAGAGGGCTGAGGGGGCACTTCCGGGGTCGTGGAGGACCGAAGTGCCACGGAGACGCGCGTCGGAGGACTGAGGGGGCACTTCCGGGGTCCTGGAGGACCGAAGTGCCACGGAGACGCGCGTCGGAGGACTGAGGGGGCACTTCCGGGGTCCTGGAGGACCGCGAGGTCACGTAGATGGAAACCCGGAAAACTGCCGGGCACTGACGGGGCCGTGGTAACGTGTAAGAGCTGATGCGGAGGGGCCGATGGCCGCTCTGGAGGCCGGGCGGGCGGCACCGATGCCGCTCCAGGTGGCGCGGAGCTCGCCAGAGTCCCGGCGGTCCTGGTTCGCCCTCCGGCCGCCGCTCTCTTGAGACTGCGGCCGGACGGGCCTCCGCGAAGCCGCGCCTGCGCACGAGCTGCGGAACCCACGCGGCGCCGGCGGCGGGGGCCGAGGGGGGCCGGGAGGCGCGGGCACTGCGCATGCGCCGCCCCCCACCTGCAGGACGCGCCTTCAGCCGCCAGGCGGCAGCACCCGCTCCGGTATTGACACACATCTGTACGTTTAGGGAATTTACGTTGCCCATTTCCTACGTTAACGCTTTTGATACCGAATATCTATTTAGGCTGTCTGCCTACACACCTAGTTTGACACTAATATCTTTTTATAAACGCATCTAAGTATTTTTATATTCTAGGATCTTTCATATAACACAGAATCACAGAATCCTTAGAGACAGAGGTTTTTATTTTGAACTTTTACATACATAATTTATATATATGTATGTTTCTCATTCCCTATTTCAATGCATCCTGCCCATAGTTACAGGTTTTCACATTTTTTAATGCATCCCAAGAATTTTCAGACATTCTGGGGCCGCGACCCACTTCTTTTGGGGGGGCAACTCCACGTAACCCCCCCCCCCCCATCTCCCACTCACCTGCTCCTCTGCTGCATCATCGCTGCCCCAGTGACATCGGGGTGCCCCAAATGACACCATCACCCCCCAAGACACACACACACAGACACCCTTCTATTCACCCCAAAAAAAGGCTTAAAACGCCCAGACCCAGGGCTGGCCCCTTCTCCTCAGGGGGGCTCCGCCACCGGCTGCAAACCTGGGCTGGGGCATCTCTCGAGCAGCACGAGACGCCTACGACGAGGCACCTGGAAAACAAAAATCCCCAATTATAGCTCAGCATCCCAAAAAAACAGCACAGAAGAGAGCAGAGGAATTCCGTCAGACGGAGGGACGGGACAGGAGCTGGGGAAACAGCTCAGCTCGAAATACAGCACAGCCTTCAAAAGCCAGCGCCATTTGAACTCTTAAAAGTCAGGATTAAGACTAATCAGTGCCATTTTGAACACGTTCTTAGCATAAGGGCGAACCCTCCGGCTGGTGCTGGGAAACACCTGGCCCTTTCCCTTTCACTGAGAAGGTGTGCATGAAGTTTACATCCACCCAGTGAAAATACTTACCCTGTGAAAGTACTTGGCTTTCCTTCGGCGCTAATTTAACTTGCACGGCTGTGAACGGATACTATTAAACTATCCGTCTCCAAAATACACAGCTATGATTTGACCACGGGGGGTTTTTTGTGTGCTACACGAGGAGGAGGAGGGACATCGGGGCAGCGGCGCTGCCCGAGAGAGACACTACTGGCTGCCGGGAAAAGGCGGCACTGAAAGCCAGACAGAAGTACTTCAGAGCACTCTGCCAAAAAAACGGGGGGGAAAACCGCGTAACATTCAGTTGTCTCTCCTTTTAAACATTTCGAACAAATACCTAACTGCCCAGGTACACCTCATAAATTGTACACTACAGCCGTTTAGGCGGCTGCAGTTTAAACTACGCAAGTCAGTTTGTCGATTATACAACTCTCACTTTTTTTTTTTTAGCTTCATTTAACATAGAAAAATCAGTGAGAGAAAAAACTCCTCCAAATGGTTTTACTTTTGGGGGCGGGGAATCAAATCGCCGGCGCCGCGATCCGTAGGGCTACCAAAAAGGACCGGCAGATTCGCGAATGCTTTTGGCTGTGCTGAAGGCGCAGAGGAACGCGTTTTTATGGTATCTCGACTGTTCCAACCGAGAACCCAAAGGCCGGCGATGCCAGCAACTGGGGGGAGACGCGCGGCACTTGGGCCTGCGGAAGGAAATGAACTTCCTCCCGAGGTTACAGAAAAAGGACATTGTTGAAGCCGTAACTCACCAAAACCACAACCAAAACCACAGGATTCGCCGTCACGAGTTAAACGCTGCTGCTGCTTCACGGCAAAGCCTGGAGAACACAGAGAGGCGATGCCCGTTTGTCCCGTTTTGTCCATGTCTCCTCTTTGACCTCAATCGCCTTTAGGACAGATGCCAGTATCTCAGTGAGGTTTTCGAGTACCGCTGTGAAATATTTTAAAGACTTATTGACTGAGAAAGCATAAAGTTTTTATCGTGAAAGCAAAGCCTGCTTCTTCTGGACATGTGAACTCTTACAAACAGTTCCTTCCCTCTTCTAGTACAGAATTATTTTCACAGTATCGTTTGACAGTGAGCACCCAGAAAGAGAAGAATATGCTTTCAGGAAGATAAAAATAAATGGAGGGATGTAAGCTTTGCAGAGGCGTAACGTGCTCCAGGACAGACTTTATTTTGTTTTTAGGATTGTGAGGGACGGACTGTAAATTCCCTGCCGAGGGGCAGGAGCCCCTCCAAGCCTTCAGTGGAACGCCTCAAACACTCGCAAGGAAATAAATAACGCAGGCCTGGCCTTCAAACAGCTGATGAGGCTCACACTTCTGGCGGCTGAAAGTGTGGGAGAACTGTCTTGTGAAGACAGGTCGGTTCTGCCACTCGTGCCCTGAGCTCGCTCGTTCTCAGTTCTCGAGGCCGTTGTGTCCCATGAGTGACCTTTGCTTCATTATCCGCGAAACGCACGTGAAAGCGCACGCCCTGCATGTGCTAATGAAGATTACAGAGATCACGCTAAACATGTGTGACCATGGCACTCGTCTCTCCACCCAAATCATGGCACACGTCACCGGGGAGAAGGGAGAAACCTGAGCTGAGCCCGTCCTCAGCAAGGAGGGCGGACCGTGCTGATTCAGCAAACGTAAAAGGGGAAAATAAGTGCCCCGAGGGAACAAAAAAGAAACAAAAGAAATAGATAGTGCCTGGGAAGATTCTTCCCAAGAAAGAAGAAGATTATGCCTGGGAAGAATCCCTGAAAAAGACGCTGGAACCAGGACCCGCGATCTCTTTATCTCTGTCTTTTTCTCTGTCTTTTCCTCTCTCTGTCCCTCAGTTTCTCTTTTCTCTTGGAATTGTTAAGTAACAGTTAGAGCTGTGAAGTGATGACCTTAAGATGACCTTAAGTACGACCTTAAGCACCGCTTGCCATAAGTTGTCCTACACCTGGTGTTAACTAACACAATGTACACCCCAACACCTGCCATAATTTTTTATATACCTAACCAATTATCGTGGGCTTGTTAAGATCTATACTAACCATTTTGGTAAGCTAATAAATGTTTCTGTATGGACCTTGAGATTTATCTCACCTTAGTCCGTGCCGCTGAGAATTTACAAATCTGAAGTCACTTACCCTCCCCTCTTTCCTGACAGCGGGAAGCGATAAGGATTTTGTTAAAATATTTCACAGAAAAACTATAGGAGGAGCGCTGGCACATCCTTCCCGTTAACTTCAGAGTCCACACTACAAGTACCTCAGGAAAAAAGCAGACGCGCATCGCAGACGCACCTCGTACTCGCAGAGCACTCCGGATTCTTTCCGTCTGTCCTGTACCATCACGGCAGAAGGAAGGGCGACCACGGAGAAACGCTGGCAGCTGGAATTCTGCCAAGACAGGAAAAAAACTTCTGGCGTAAAGCTAGGTGGCAATCTAAAGCGTCCTTCTTTCGTGAAGGTCTGTGAAGACTGCAGCCAACGGAGGCTCCTGACGAGTGGGACACGGCCCCAAAGCCTGGGACTCACCGCAGCTCCTGCTTTCAGCGCTGCCCACAGAATTTTCCAGTTCAGGTGCCTCTCTCTTTCTCTGTCCCTTCCTCTTCTGCAGCGCTGGTCACTTGACCATCCTCCACCTAAGAGAACACAGCGGTGTCTTACAGCTCTTGCGATATGAAGCTTCCCAGATGTGCAGCCTTGCACGCACACAACCCTTCCCCATGGCCATACCGTGATTTTGGATACGCGTACGGACCCTGCGGTACATATCAGCAATCTGGTCTGCTGAGGACAACTCAGAGGGGACCCTTCCTCACCCAGAAATGCTTGGCTGTCTCTTCCCTGCCGCAGGAAGCACCTTCTGGCTCAATCACCTTGATGTTGTTCTCTGGCTGTTTCACGTTTTTCAAGCATCTTAAGCTTCACCCACAGCAGCTCCTGTTCAAAGCCAGTAAACGTCCACCAGTCCCAGGTCGCCCACACCAGGAGGGAGAACGGGGCTGAACGGAGACAGCCCAGGCAAGTCTGTGGCAAAGGCAGCCCACGACAACCCCGGGGAGGAGCGGACAACCGCGGCCTCCGGGAGAGAAAGAGAAGGGGCAGCAGTTCCCCGACCACTCGCCCCAGCGGGAGCCCCCCCTGCAGCAGGAGCTCCTGGAGACGCTGCTTTCCCCACCCGGATGCTCCTGGCACCTGCATCGAGAGGCGACCAAGTGCAGCCAGGGGCGGCCGCCGCTGTCGGGAACAGGACGGGGGGAGGACATCTGCCGGCAGTGCCTCGGCTGGGGAGGAGGGCCGGGGCCCGTCTCCTCGCAAAGGAACAGGGAGCGGGGGTGCTGCGGGCCCGGGAGCGGGGGGACGCCGGCCCGGGAGCAGGGGGGGGGCGGCCCGGGAGCCCGGGGACGCGGGGGGAGAACCGTCCCGATGGGGGGGTACGCGAGGGAGGGAGGGAGGGGGGGTCCGAGCCGGAGGACGCGGCGGGGGGGGCCGGGGCCGGGGCCGGCCTGGGAGCCAGGGGACGGGACGCGGGGGGGGAACCGTCCCGGGAGCGGGGGGGTCCGAGCCGGAGGACGCAGGGGGGGTCCGAGCCGGAGGACGGGCGGGGTGGGGCCGGGGCCGGGCTGGGAGCCCGGGGACGCGGGGGGGGGACGCGGGGAGGGGGGAAACCGTCCCGGGAGCGGGGGCCGCCTACCATCCTCCCGCCCGACGGAAACGCGGCCGGCAGACGCCGCTCCCCACGTGACCACCCGGAAGTAACGTACCGGAAAATACTTCGCAGGCTGGCGTGGCGGCGCGACGTGGGCGCCGGTGGCGCTGAGGCTGACGGCCGCCGCAAAGCCCGCAGCCCCACGGGCTGTGGGGCCACGCGAGCGGCTGCCAAAGAGCTTTCCAACGAGGCACGGCTTTCCCTCCTGGCTCTTCGGGCGTGGGAGCTGTCGCCAGAGCCGCGGCCCTACCGGAAAATGCTTCGCAGGCTGGCGCGGCTGCACCTGGTGGGCGCCGATGGAACCGAGGCTGACGGCCGCCGGAAAGCCCGCAGCCTCACGGACTGTGGGGCCACGCGAGCGGCCGCCAAAGAGCTTTCCAACGAGGCACGGCTTTCCCTCCTGGCTCTTCGGGCGTGGGAGCTGTCGCCAGAGCCGCGGCCCTACAGGAAAATGCTTCGCAGGCTGGCGCAGCGGCGCCACGTGGGCGCCGGTGGCGGCGAGGCTGACGGCCGCCGCATAGCCCGCAGCCCCACGGGCTGTGGGGCCACGCGAGCGGCTGCCAAAGAGCTTTCCAACGAGGCATGGCTTTCCCTCCTGGCTCTTCGGGCGTGGGAGCTGTCGCCAGAGCCGCGGGCCTACCGGAAAATGCTTCGCAGGCTGGCGCGGCGGCGCCACGTGGGCGCCGGTGGCAGCGAGGCTGACGGCCGCCGCAAAGCCCGCAGCCCCACAGGCTGTTTCGCCAGGCGAGCGGCTGCCAAAGAGCTTTCCAACGAGGCACGGCTTTCCCTCCCTGCTCTTGGGCGTGGGAGCTGTCGCCAGAGCCGCGGCCCTACCAGATAATGCTTCGCAGGCTGGCGCAGCGGCGCCACGTGGGCGCCGGTGGCAGCGAGGCTGACGGCCGCCGCAAAGCCCGCAGCCCCACAGGCTGTTTCGCCAGGCGAGCGGCTGCCAAAGAGCTTTCCAACGAGGCACGGCTTTCCCTCCTGGCTCTTCGTGCTTGGGAGCTGTCGCCAGAGCCGCGGCCCTACCGGAAAATGCTTCGCAGGCTGGTGGGGCGGCGCCACGTGGGCGCCGGTGGCTCCGAGGCTGACGGCCGCCGCAAAGCCCGCAGCCCCACAGGCTGTGGGGCCACGCGAGCGGCTGCCAAAGAGCTTTCCAACGAGGCACGGCTTTCCCTCCTGGCTCTTCGGGCGTGGGAGCTGTCGCCAGAGCCACGGCCCTACCGGAAAATGCTTCGCAGGCTGGCGCGGCTGCACCTGGTGGGTGCCGGTGGCTCCAAGGCTGACGGCCGCCGCAAAGCCCGCAGCCCCACAGGCTGTTTCGCCAGGCGAGCGGCTGCCAAAGAGCTTTCCAACGAGGCACGGCTTTCCCTCCTGGCTCTTCGGGCGTGGGAGCTGTCGCCAGAGCCGCGGCCCTACCGGAAAACGCTTCGCAGGCTGGCGCAGCGGCGCCACGTGGGCGCCGGTGGCGGCGAGGCTGACGGCCGCCGCAGAGCCCGCAGCCCCACAGGCTGTTTCGCCAGGCGAGCGGCTGCCAAAGAGCTTTCCAACGAGGCACGGCTTTCCCTCCTGGCTCTTCGGGCGTGGGAGCTGTCGCCAGAGACGCGGCCCTACCGTAAAATGCTTCGCAGGCTGGCGCAGCGGCGCCACGTGGGCGCCGGTGGCAGGGAGGCTGACGGCCGCCACAAAGCCCGCAGCCCCACGGGCTGTGGGTCCACGCGAGCGGCCGCCAAAGAGCTTTCCAACGAGGCACGGCTTTCCCTCCTGGCTCTTCGGGCGTGGGAGCTGTCGCCAGAGCCACGGCCCTACCGAAAAATGCTTCGCAGGCTGGCGCGGCTGCACCTGGTGGGTGCCGGTGGCTCCGAGGCTGACGGCCGCCGCAAAGCCCGCAGCCCCACAGGCTGTTTCGCCAGGCGAGCGGCTGCCAAAGAGCTTTCCAACGAGGCACGGCTTTCCCTCCTGGCTCTTCGTGCTTGGGAGCTGTCGCCAGAGCCACGGCCCTACCGGAAAATGCTTCGCAGGCTGGCGCGGCTGCACCTGGTGGGTGCCGGTGGCTCCGAGGCTGACAGCCGCCGCAAAGCCCGCAGCCCCACAGGCTGTGGGGCCACGCGATCGGCTGCCAAAGAGCTTTCCAACGAGGCACGGCTTTCCCTCCTGGCTCTTCGGGCGTGGGAGCTGTCGCCAGAGCCACGGCCCTACAGGAAAATGCTTCGCAGGCTGGCGCGGCTGCACCTGGTGGGCGCCGGTGGCTCCGAGGCTGACGGCCGCCACAAAGCCCGCAGCCCCACGGGCTGTGGGGCCACGCGATCGGCTGCCAAAGAGCTTTCCAACGAGGCACGGCTTTCCCTCCTCGCTCTTCGGGCGTGGGAGCTGTCGCCAGAGCCGCGGCCCTACAGGAAAATGCTTCGCAGGCTGGTGGGGCAGCGCCACGTGGGCGCCGGTGGCTCCGAGGCTGACGGCCGCCGCAAAGCCCGCAGCCCCACAGGCTGTTTCGCCAGGCGAGCGGCTGCCAAAGAGCTTTCCAACGAGGCACGGCTTTCCCTCCTGGCTCTTCGGGCGTGGGAGCTGTCGCCAGAGCCGCAGCCCTACAGGAAAATGCTTCGCAGGCTGGCGCGGCGGCGCCACGTGGGCGCCGGTGTCGCTGAGGCTGACGTCCGCCGGAAAGCCCGCAGCCCCACGGGCTGTGGGGCCACGCGAGCGGCTGCCAAAGAGCTTTCCAACGAGGCACGGCTTTCCCTCCTGGCTCTTCGGGCGTGGGAGCTGTCGTCAGAGCCGCAGCCCTACCGGAAAATGCTTCGCACGCTGGCGCGGCTGCACCTGGTGGGCGCCAGTGGCGGGGAGGCTGACGGCCGCCACAAAGCCCGCAGCCCCACGTGCTGTGGGGCCACGCAAGAGGCTGCCAAAGAGCTTTCCAACGAGGCATGGCTTTCCCTCCTGGCTCTTCGGGCGTGGGAGCTGTCGCCAGAGCCGCGGCCCTACCGGAAAATGCTTCGCAGGCTGGCGCGGCAGTGCCACGTGGGCGCCGGTGGCGGGGAGGCTGACGGTCGCCGCAAAGCCCGCAGCCGCACGGGCTGTTTCGCCAGGCGAGCAGCTGCCAAAGAGCTTTCCAATGAGGCATGGCTTTCCCTCCTGGCTCTTCGGGCTTGGGAGCTGTCGCCAGAGTTGCGGCCCTACCGGAAAATGCTTCGCAAGCTGGTGGGGCGGCGCCACGTGGGCGCCGGTGGCTCCGAGGCTGACAACCGCCGCAAAGCCCGCAGCCCCACGGGCTGTGGGGCCACGCGAGCGGCTGCCAAAGAGCTTTCCAACGAGGCACGGCTTTTCCTCCTGGCTCTTCGGGCTTGGGAGTTGTCGTCAGAGCCGCAGCCCTACCGGAAAATGCTTCGCAGCCTGGTGAGGCGGCGACACATGGGCGCCGGTGGCAGCGAGGCTGACGGCCGCCGCAAAGCCCGCAGCCCCACAGGCTGTTTCGCCAGGCGAGCGGCTGCCAAAGAGCTTTCCAACGAGGCACGGCTTTCCCTCCTCGCTCTTCGGGCGTGGGAGCTGTCGCCAGAGCCGCGGCCCTACAGGAAAATGCTTCGCAGGCTGGCGCGGCTGCACCTGGTGGGCGCCGGTGGCTCCGAGGCTGACGGCCGCCACAAAGCCCGCAGCCCCACGGGCTGTGGGGCCACGCGATCGGCTGCCAAAGAGCTTTCCAACGAGGCACGGCTTTCCCTCCTGGCTCTTCAGGCGTGGGAGCTGTCGCCAGAGTTGCGGCCCTACCGGAAAATGCTTCGCAGGCTGGTGGGGCGGCGCCACGTGGGCGCCGGTGGCGCCGAGG
The DNA here is from genome assembly GCF_963924245.1 of Chroicocephalus ridibundus. Taxonomy (NCBI): domain Eukaryota; kingdom Metazoa; phylum Chordata; class Aves; order Charadriiformes; family Laridae; genus Chroicocephalus; species Chroicocephalus ridibundus. The sequence continues at coordinate 122,443 of NW_026961165.1, read as the reverse complement.
CTGACGGCCGCCGCAAAGCCCGCAGCCCCACGGGCTGTTTCGCCAGGCGAGCGGCTGCCAAAGAGCTTTCCAACGAGGCACGGCTTTCCCTCCTGGCTCTTCGGGTGTGGGAGCTGTCGCCAGAGCCGCAGCCCTACAGGAAAATGCTTCGCAGGCTGGCGCGGCAACGCCACGTGGGCGCCGGTGGCAGCGAGGCTGACGTCCGCCGCAAAGCCCGCAGCCCCACGGGCTGTGGGGCCACGCGAGCGGCTGCCAAAGAGCTTTCCATCGAGGCACGGCTTTCCCTCCTGGCTCTTCGTGCTTGGGAGCTGTCGCCAGAGTTGCGGCCCTACCGGAAAATGCTTCGCAGGCTGGTGGGGCGGCGCCATGTGGGCGCCGGTGGCTCCGAGGCTGACGGCCGCCGCAAAGCCCGCAGCCGCACGGGCTGTGGGGCCACGCGAGCGGCTGCCAAAGAGCTTTCCAACGAGGCACGGCTTTCCCTCCTGGCTCTTCGGGCTTGGGAGTTGTCGTCAGAGCCGCAGCCCTACCGGAAAATGCTTCGCAAGCTGGCACGGCAGCGCCACGTGGGCACCGTTGGCGGCGAGGCTGACGGCCGCCGCAAAGCCCGCAGCCACACGGGCTGTGGGGCCACACGAGCGGCTGCCAAAGAGCTTTCCAACGAGGCACGACTTTCCCTCCTGGCTCTTCGGGCGTGGGAGCTGTCGCCAGAGCCGCGGCCCTACCGGAAAATGCTTCGCAGCCTGGTGAGGCGGTGACACATGGGCGCCGGTGGCAGCGAGGCTGACGGCCGCCGCAAAGCCCGCAGCCCCACAGGCTGTTTCGCCAGGCGAGCGGCTGCCAAAGAGCTTTCCAACGAGGCACGACTTTCCCTCCTGGCTCTTCGGGCGTGGGAGCTGTCGCCAAAGCCGCGGCCCTACCGTAAAATGCTTCGCAGGCTGGCGCAGCGGCGCCACGTGGGCGCCGGTGGCAGGGAGGCTGACGGCCGCCACAAAGCCCGCAGCCCCACGGGCTGTGGGGCCACGCGAGCGGCCGCCAAAGAGCTTTCCAACGAGGCACGGCTTTCCCTCCTGGCTCTTCGGGCGTGGGAGCTGTCGCCAGAGCCACGGCCCTACCGAAAAATGCTTCGCAGGCTGGCGCGGCTGCACCTGGTGGGTGCCGGTGGCTCCGAGGCTGATGGCCGCCGCAAAGCCCGCAGCCCCACAGGCTGTTTCGCCAGGCGAGCGGCTGCCAAAGAGCTTTCCAACGAGGCACGGCTTTCCCTCCTGGCTCTTCGTGCTTGGGAGCTGTCGCCAGAGCCACGGCCCTACCGGAAAATGCTTCGCAGGCTGGCGCGGCTGCACCTGGTGGGTGCCGGTGGCTCCGAGGCTGACGGCCGCCGCAAAGCCCGCAGCCCCACAGGCTGTTTCGCCAGGCGAGCGGCTGCCAAAGAGCTTTCCAACTAGGCACGGCTTTCCCTCCTCGCTCTTCGGGCGTGGGAGCTGTCGCCAGAGCCACGGCCCTACAGGAAAATGCTTCGCAGGCTGGCGCGGCTGCACCTGGTGGGCGCCGGTGGCTCCGAGGCTGACGGCCGCCACAAAGCCCGCAGCCCCACGGGCTGTGGGGCCACGCGATCGGCTGCCAAAGAGCTTTCCAACGAGGCACGGCTTTCCCTCCTCGCTCTTCGGGCGTGGGAGCTGTCGCCAGAGCCGCGGCCCTACAGGAAAATGCTTCGCAGGCTGGTGGGGCGGCGCCACGTGGGCGCCGGTGGCTCCGAGGCTGACGGCCGCCGCAAAGCCCGCAGCCCCACAGGCTGTTTCGCCAGGCGAGCGGCTGCCAAAGAGCTTTCCAACGAGGCACGGCTTTCCCTCCTGGCTCTTCGGGCGTGGGAGCTGTCGCCAGAGCCGCAGCCCTACAGGAAAATGCTTCGCAGGCTGGCGCGGCGGCGCCACGTGGGCGCCGGTGTCGCTGAGGCTGACGTCCGCCGGAAAGCCCGCAGCCCCACGGGCTGTGGGGCCACGCGAGCGGCTGCCAAAGAGCTTTCCAACGAGGCACGGCTTTCCCTCCTGGCTCTTCGGGCGTGGGAGCTGTCGTCAGAGCCGCAGCCCTACCGGAAAATGCTTCGCACGCTGGCGCGGCTGCACCTGGTGGGCGCCAGTGGCGGGGAGGCTGACGGCCGCCACAAAGCCCGCAGCCCCACGTGCTGTGGGGCCACGCAAGAGGCTGCCAAAGAGCTTTCCAACGAGGCATGGCTTTCCCTCCTGGCTCTTCGGGCGTGGGAGCTGTCGCCAGAGCCGCGGCCCTACCGGAAAATGCTTCGCAGGCTGGCGCGGCTGCACCTGGTGGGCGCCGGTGGCGGGGAGGCTGACGGTCGCCGCAAAGCCCGCAGCCGCACGGGCTGTTTCGCCAGGCGAGCAGCTGCCAAAGAGCTTTCCAATGAGGCATGGCTTTCCCTCCTGGCTCTTCGGGCTTGGGAGCTGTCGCCAGAGTTGCGGCCCTACCGGAAAATGCTTCGCAAGCTGGTGGGGCGGCGCCACGTGGGCGCCGGTGGCTCCGAGGCTGACAACCGCCGCAAAGCCCGCAGCCCCACGGGCTGTGGGGCCACGCGAGCGGCTGCCAAAGAGCTTTCCAACGAGGCACGGCTTTTCCTCCTGGCTCTTCGGGCTTGGGAGTTGTCGTCAGAGCCGCAGCCCTACCGGAAAATGCTTCGCAGCCTGGTGAGGCGGCGACACATGGGCGCCGGTGGCAGCGAGGCTGACGGCCGCCGCAAAGCCCGCAGCCCCACAGGCTGTTTCGCCAGGCGAGCGGCTGCCAAAGAGCTTTCCAACGAGGCACGGCTTTCCCTCCTCGCTCTTCGGGCGTGGGAGCTGTCGCCAGAGCCGCGGCCCTACAGGAAAATGCTTCGCAGGCTGGCGCGGCTGCACCTGGTGGGCGCCGGTGGCTCCGAGGCTGACGGCCGCCACAAAGCCCGCAGCCCCACGGGCTGTGGGGCCACGCGATCGGCTGCCAAAGAGCTTTCCAACGAGGCACGGCTTTCCCTCCTGGCTCTTCGGGCGTGGGAGCTGTCGCCAGAGTTGCGGCCCTACCGGAAAATGCTTCGCAGGCTGGTGGGGCGGCGCCACGTGGGCGCCGGTGGCGCCGAGGCTGACGGCCGCCGCAAAGCCCGCAGCCCCACGGGCTGTTTCGCCAGGCGAGCGGCTGCCAAAGAGCTTTCCAACGAGGCACGGCTTTCCCTCCTGGCTCTTCGGGTGTGGGAGCTGTCGCCAGAGCCGCAGCCCTACAGGAAAATGCTTCGCAGGCTGGCGCGGCGGCGCCACGTGGGCGCCGGTGGCAGCGAGGCTGACGTCCGCCGCAAAGCCCGCAGCCCCACGGGCTGTGGGGCCACGCGAGCGGCTGCCAAAGAGCTTTCCAACGAGGCACGGCTTTTCCTCCTGGCTCTTCGGGCTTGGGAGTTGTCGTCAGAGCCGCAGCCCTACCGGAAAATGCTTCGCAGCCTGGTGAGGCGGCGACACATGGGCGCCGGTGGCAGCGAGGCTGACGGCCGCCGCAAAGCCCGCAGCCCCACAGGCTGTTTCGCCAGGCGAGCGGCTGCCAAAGAGCTTTCCAACGAGGCACGGCTTTCCCTCCTCGCTCTTCGGGCGTGGGAGCTGTCGCCAGAGCCGCGGCCCTACAGGAAAATGCTTCGCAGGCTGGCGCGGCTGCACCTGTTGGGCGCCGGTGGCTCCGAGGCTGACGGCCGCCACAAAGCCCGCAGCCCCACGGGCTGTGGGGCCACGCGATCGGCTGCCAAAGAGCTTTCCAACGAGGCACGGCTTTCCCTCCTGGCTCTTCAGGCGTGGGAGCTGTCGCCAGAGTTGCGGCCCTACCGGAAAATGCTTCGCAGGCTGGTGGGGCGGCGCCACGTGGGCGCCGGTGGCGCCGAGGCTGACGGCCGCCGCAAAGCCCGCAGCCCCACGGGCTGTTTCGCCAGGCGAGCGGCTGCCAAAGAGCTTTCCAACGAGGCACGGCTTTCCCTCCTGGCTCTTCGGGTGTGGGAGCTGTCGCCAGAGCCGCAGCCCTACAGGAAAATGCTTCGCAGGCTGGCGCGGCAACGCCACGTGGGCGCCGGTGGCAGCGAGGCTGACGTCCGCCGCAAAGCCCGCAGCCCCACGGGCTGTGGGGCCACGCGAGCGGCTGCCAAAGAGCTTTCCATCGAGGCACGGCTTTCCCTCCTGGCTCTTCGTGCTTGGGAGCTGTCGCCAGAGTTGCGGCCCTACCGGAAAATGCTTCGCAGGCTGGTGGGGCGGCGCCATGTGGGCGCCGGTGGCTCCGAGGCTGACGGCCGCCGCAAAGCCCGCAGCCGCACGGGCTGTGGGGCCACGCGAGCGGCTGCCAAAGAGCTTTCCAACGAGGCACGGCTTTCCCTCCTGGCTCTTCGGGCTTGGGAGTTGTCGTCAGAGCCGCAGCCCTACCGGAAAATGCTTCGCAAGCTGGCACGGCAGCGCCACGTGGGCACCGTTGGCGGCGAGGCTGACGGCCGCCGCAAAGCCCGCAGCCACACGGGCTGTGGGGCCACACGAGCGGCTGCCAAAGAGCTTTCCAACGAGGCACGACTTTCCCTCCTGGCTCTTCGGGCGTGGGAGCTGTCGCCAGAGCCGCGGCCCTACCGGAAAATGCTTCGCAGCCTGGTGAGGCGGTGACACATGGGCGCCGGTGGCAGCGAGGCTGACGGCCGCCGCAAAGCCCGCAGCCCCACAGGCTGTTTCGCCAGGCGAGCGGCTGCCAAAGAGCTTTCCAACGAGGCACGACTTTCCCTCCTGGCTCTTCGGGCGTGGGAGCTGTCGCCAAAGCCGCGGCCCTACCGAAAAATGCTTCGCAGGCTGGCGCGGCTGCACCTGGTGGGTGCCGGTGGCTCCGAGGCTGATGGCCGCCGCAAAGCCCGCAGCCCCACAGGCTGTTTCGCCAGGCGAGCGGCTGCCAAAGAGCTTTCCAACGAGGCACGGCTTTCCCTCCTGGCTCTTCGTGCTTGGGAGCTGTCGCCAGAGCCACGGCCCTACCGGAAAATGCTTCGCAGGCTGGCGCGGCTGCACCTGGTGGGTGCCGGTGGCTCCGAGGCTGACGGCCGCCGCAAAGCCCGCAGCCCCACAGGCTGTTTCGCCAGGCGAGCGGCTGCCAAAGAGCTTTCCAACTAGGCACGGCTTTCCCTCCTCGCTCTTCGGGCGTGGGAGCTGTCGCCAGAGCCACGGCCCTACAGGAAAATGCTTCGCAGGCTGGCGCGGCTGCACCTGGTGGGCGCCGGTGGCTCCGAGGCTGACGGCCGCCACAAAGCCCGCAGCCCCACGGGCTGTGGGGCCACGCGATCGGCTGCCAAAGAGCTTTCCAACGAGGCACGGCTTTCCCTCCTCGCTCTTCGGGCGTGGGAGCTGTCGCCAGAGCCGCGGCCCTACAGGAAAATGCTTCGCAGGCTGGTGGGGCGGCGCCACGTGGGCGCCGGTGGCTCCGAGGCTGACGGCCGCCGCAAAGCCCGCAGCCCCACAGGCTGTTTCGCCAGGCGAGCGGCTGCCAAAGAGCTTTCCAACGAGGCACGGCTTTCCCTCCTGGCTCTTCGGGCGTGGGAGCTGTCGCCAGAGCCGCAGCCCTACAGGAAAATGCTTCGCAGGCTGGCGCGGCGGCGCCACGTGGGCGCCGGTGTCGCTGAGGCTGACGTCCGCCGGAAAGCCCGCAGCCCCACGGGCTGTGGGGCCACGCGAGCGGCTGCCAAAGAGCTTTCCAACGAGGCACGGCTTTCCCTCCTGGCTCTTCGGGCGTGGGAGCTGTCGTCAGAGCCGCAGCCCTACCGGAAAATGCTTCGCACGCTGGCGCGGCTGCACCTGGTGGGCGCCAGTGGCGGGGAGGCTGACGGCCGCCACAAAGCCCGCAGCCCCACGTGCTGTGGGGCCACGCAAGAGGCTGCCAAAGAGCTTTCCAACGAGGCATGGCTTTCCCTCCTGGCTCTTCGGGCGTGGGAGCTGTCGCCAGAGCCGCGGCCCTACCGGAAAATGCTTCGCAGGCTGGCGCGGCTGCACCTGGTGGGCGCCGGTGGCGGGGAGGCTGACGGTCGCCGCAAAGCCCGCAGCCGCACGGGCTGTTTCGCCAGGCGAGCAGCTGCCAAAGAGCTTTCCAATGAGGCATGGCTTTCCCTCCTGGCTCTTCGGGCTTGGGAGCTGTCGCCAGAGTTGCGGCCCTACCGGAAAATGCTTCGCAAGCTGGTGGGGCGGCGCCACGTGGGCGCCGGTGGCTCCGAGGCTGACAACCGCCGCAAAGCCCGCAGCCCCACGGGCTGTGGGGCCACGCGAGCGGCTGCCAAAGAGCTTTCCAACGAGGCACGGCTTTTCCTCCTGGCTCTTCGGGCTTGGGAGTTGTCGTCAGAGCCGCAGCCCTACCGGAAAATGCTTCGCAGCCTGGTGAGGCGGCGACACATGGGCGCCGGTGGCAGCGAGGCTGACGGCCGCCGCAAAGCCCGCAGCCCCACAGGCTGTTTCGCCAGGCGAGCGGCTGCCAAAGAGCTTTCCAACGAGGCACGGCTTTCCCTCCTCGCTCTTCGGGCGTGGGAGCTGTCGCCAGAGCCGCGGCCCTACAGGAAAATGCTTCGCAGGCTGGCGCGGCTGCACCTGGTGGGCGCCGGTGGCTCCGAGGCTGACGGCCGCCACAAAGCCCGCAGCCCCACGGGCTGTGGGGCCACGCGATCGGCTGCCAAAGAGCTTTCCAACGAGGCACGGCTTTCCCTCCTGGCTCTTCGGGCGTGGGAGCTGTCGCCAGAGTTGCGGCCCTACCGGAAAATGCTTCGCAGGCTGGTGGGGCGGCGCCACGTGGGCGCCGGTGGCGCCGAGGCTGACGGCCGCCGCAAAGCCCGCAGCCCCACGGGCTGTTTCGCCAGGCGAGCGGCTGCCAAAGAGCTTTCCAACGAGGCACGGCTTTCCCTCCTGGCTCTTCGGGTGTGGGAGCTGTCGCCAGAGCCGCAGCCCTACAGGAAAATGCTTCGCAGGCTGGCGCGGCGGCGCCACGTGGGCGCCGGTGGCAGCGAGGCTGACGTCCGCCGCAAAGCCCGCAGCCCCACGGGCTGTGGGGCCACGCGAGCGGCTGCCAAAGAGCTTTCCAACGAGGCACGGCTTTCCCTCCTGGCTCTTCGGGCGTGGGAGCTGTCGTCAGAGCAGCAGCCCTACCGGAAAATGCTTCGCAGGCTGGCGAGGCTGCACCTGGTGGGCGCCAGTGGCGGGGAGGCTGACGGCCGCCACAAAGCCCGCAGCCCCACGGGCTGTGGGGCCACGGAAGAGGCTGCCAAAGAGCTTTCCAACGAGGCATGGCTTTCCCTCCTGGCTCTTCGGGCGTGGGAGCTGTCGCCAGAGCCGCGGCCCTACCGGAAAATGCTTCGCAGGCTGGCGCGGCTGCACCTGGTGGACGCCGGTGCCGGGGAGGCTGACGGTCGCCGCAAAGCCCGCAGCCCCACGGGCTGTGGGGCCACGCGAGCGGCTGCCAAAGAGCTTTCCAACGAGGCATGGCTTTCCCTCCTGGCTCTTCGGGCGTGGGAGCTGTCGCCAGAGCCGCGGCCCTACCGGAAAATGCTTCGCAGGCTGGTGGGGCGGCGCCACGTAGGCGCTGGTGGCTCCGAGGCTGACGGCCGCCGCAAAGCCCGCAGCCCCACGGGCTGTGGGGCCACGCGAGCGGCTGCCAAAGAGCTTTCCAACGAGGCATGGCTTTCCCTCCCTGCTCTTCGGGCGTGGGAGCTGTCGCCAGAGCCGCAGGCCTACCGGAAAATGCTTCGTAGGCTGGCGCAGCGGCGCCACGTGGGCGCCGGTGGCAGCGAGGATGACGGCCGCCGCAAAGCCCGCAGCCCCACAGGCTGTTTCGCCAGGCGAGCAGCTGCCAAAGAGCTTTCCAAAGAGGCTCGGCTTTCCCTCCTAGGTCTTCGAGCGTGGGAGCTGTCGCCAGAGCCGCGGCCCTACAGGAAAATGCTTCGCAGGCTGGCGCAGCTGCACCTGGTGGGCGCCAGTGGCGGGGAGGCTGACGGCCGCCGCAAAGCCCGCAGCCCCACGGGCTGTGGGGCCACGCGAGCGGCTGCCAAAGAGCTTTCCAACGAGGCACGGCTTTCCCTCCTGGCTCTTCGGGCGTGGGAGATGTCGCCAGAACTGCGGCCCTACCGGAAAATGCTTCGCAGGCTGGTGGGGCGGCGCCACGTGGGCGCCGGTGTCTCCGAGGCTGACGACCGCCGCAAAGCCCGCAGCCCCACAGGCTGTTTCGCCAGGCGAGCGGCTGCCAAAGAGCTTTCCAACGAGGCACGGCTTTCCCTCCTGGGTCTTCGGGCGTGGGAGCTGTCGCCACAGACGCGGCCCTACCGGAAAATGCTTCGTAGGCTGGCGCAGCGGCGCCACGTGGGCGCCGGTGGCAGCGAGGATGACGGCCGCCGCAAAGCCCGCAGCCCCACAGGCTGTTTCGCCAGGCGAGCAGCTGCCAAAGAGCTTTCCAACGAGGCTCGGCTTTCCCTCCTAGGTCTTCGAGCGTGGGAGCTGTCGCCAGAGCCGCGGCCCTACAGGAAAATGCTTCGCAGGCTGGCGCAGCTGCACCTGGTGGGCGCCAGTGGCGGGGAGGCTGACGGCCGCCACAAAGCCCGCAGCCCCACGGGCTGTGGGGCCACGCGATCGGCTGCCAAAGAGCTTTCCAACGAGGCACGGCTTTCCCTCCCTGCTCTTCGGGCGTCGGAGCTGTCGCCAGAGTTGCGGCCCTACCGGAAAATGCTTCGCAGGCTGGCGCGGCGGCGCCACGTGGGCGCCGGTGGCTCCGAGGCTGATGGCCGCCGCAAAGCCCGCAGTCCCACGGGCTGTGGGGCCACGCGAGCGGCTGCCAAAGAGCTTTCCAACGAGGCACGGCTTTCCCTCCTGGCTCTTCGGGTGTGGGAGCTGTCGCCAAAGCCGCGGCCCTACCGGAAAATGCTTCGCAGGCTGGCGCGGCTGTAGCTGGTGGGCGCCGGTGGCGCTGAGGCTGACGGCCGCCGCAAAGCCCGCAGCCCCACGGGCTGTGGGGCCACGCGAGCGGCTGCCAAAGAGCTTTCCAACGAGGCATGGCTTTCCCTCCTGGCTCTTCGGGCGTGGGAGCTGTCGCCAGAGACGCGGCCCTACCGGAAAATGCTTCGCAGGCTGGCGCGGCTGCACCTGGTGGGCGCCAGTGGCGGGGAGGCTGACGGCCGCCACAAAGCCTGCAGCCCCACGGGTTGTGGGGCCACGCGATCGGCTGCCAAAGAGCTTTCCAACGAGGCACGGCTTTCCCTCCTGGCTCTTCGGGCGTGGGAGCTGTCGCCAGAGTTGCGGCCCTACCGGAAAATGCTTCGCAGGCTGGCGCGGCGGCGCCACGTGGGCGTCGGTGGCTCTGAGGCTGACGGCCGCCGCAAAGCCCGCAGCCCCACGGGCGCTTTCGCCAGGCGAGCGGCTGCCAAAGAGCTTTCCAACGAGGCACGGCTTTCCCTCCCTGCTCTTCGGGCGTGGGAGCTGTCGCCAGAGCCGCGGCCCTACAGGAAAATGCTTCGAGGCTGGCGCGGCTGCACCTGGTAGGCGCCGGTGGCGGGGAGACTGACGGTCGCCGCAAAGCCCGCAGCCCCACGGGCTGTGGGGCCACGCAAGCGGCTGCCAAAGAGCTTTCCAACGAGGCATGGCTTTCCCTCCCTGCTCTTCGGGCGTGGGAGCTGTCGCCAGAGTCGCGGCCCTACCTCAAAAAGCTCTGCATACTTGCGCGGCGGCGCCACATGGGCACCGTTGGCGGAGAGGCTGACGGCCGCCGGAAAGCCCACAGCCCCACGGGCTGTGGGGCCACGGAAGAGGCTGCCAAAGAGCTTTCCAACGAGGCACGGCTTTCCCTCCTGGCTCTTCGGGCGTGGGAGCTGTCGCCAGAGCCGCGGCCCTACCGGAAAATGCTTCGCAGGCTGGCGCGGCGGCGCCACGTGGGCGCCGGTGGCAGCGAGGCTAACGGCCGCCGCAAAGCCCGCAGCCCCACAGGCTGTTTCGCCAAACGAGCGGCTGCCAAAGAGCTTTCCAACGAGGCATGGCTTTCCCTCCTGGCTCTTCGGGCTTGGGAGCTGTCGTCAGAGCCGCGGCCCTACAGGAAAATTCTTCGCAGGCTGGTGCGGCTGCACCTGGTGGGCGCCGGTGGCGGGGAGGCTGACGGCCGCCACAAAGCCCGCAGCCCCACGGGCTGTGGGGCCACGCGATCGGCTGCCAAAGAGCTTTCCAACGAGGCACGGCTTTCCCTCCTGGCTCTTCGGGCTTGGGAGCTGTCGTCAGAGTTGCAGTCCTACCGGAAAATGCGTCGCAGGCTGGTGGGGCGGCGCCACGTGGGCGCCGGTGGCTCCGAGACTGACGGCCGCCGCAAAGCCCGCAGCCCCACAGGCTGTTTCGCCAGGCGAGCGGCTGCCAAAGAGCTTTCCAACGAGGCACGGCTTTCCCTCCTGGGTCTTCGGGCGTGGGAGCTGTCGCCAGAGCCGCGGCCCTACCGGAAAATGCTTCGCAGGCTGGCGCAGCGGCGCCACGTGGGCACCGGTGGCGCCGAGGCTGACGGCCGCCGCAAAGCCCGCAGCCCCACGGGCTGTGGGGCCACGCGAGCGGCTGCCAAAGAGCTTTCCAACGAGGCATGGCTTTCCCTCCTGGCTCTTCGGGCGTGGGAGCTGTCGCCAGAGTTGCGGCCCTACTGGAAAATGCTTCGCAGGCTGGTGGGGCGGCGCCACGTGGGCGCCGGTGGCTCCGAGGCTGACGGCCGCAGCAAAGCCCGCAGCCGCACGGGCTGTTTCGCCAGGCGAGCGGCTGCCAAAGAGCTTTCCAACGAGGCACGGCTTTCCCTCCTGGCTCTTCGGGCTTGGGAGTTGTCGCCAGAGTTGCGGCCCTACCGGAAAATGCTTCGCAGGCTGGTGCGGCGGCGCCACGTGGGCGCCGGTGGCGCCGAGGCTGACGGCCGCCGCAAAGCCTGCAGCCCCACGGGCTGTGGGGCCACGCGAGCGGCTGCCAAAGAGCTTTCCAACGAGGCACGGCTTTCCCTCCTGGCTCTTCGGGTGTGGGAGCTGTCGCCAAAGCCGCGGCCCTACCGGAAAATGCTTCGCAGGCTGGTGCGGAGGCGCCACGTGGGCGCCGGTGGTGGGGAGGCTGACGGCCGCCGCAAAGCCCGCAGCCCCACGGGCTGTTTCGCCAGGCGAGCGGCTGCCAAAGAGCTTTCCAACGAGGCACGGCTTTCCCTCCTGGCTCTTCGGGCGTGGGAGCTGTCGCCAGAGACGCGGCCCTACCGGAAAATGCTTTGCAGGCTTGTGCGGCGGCGCCACGTGGGCGCCGGTGGCGGGGAGGCTGACGGCCGCCGCAAAGCCCGCAGCCCCACGGGCTGTGGGGCCACGCGAGCGGCTGCCAAAGAGCTTTCCAACGAGGCACGGCTTTCCCTCCTGGCTCTTCGGGCGTGGGAGCTGTCGCCAGAACTGCGGCCCTACCGGAAAATGCTTCGCAGGCTGGTGGGGCGGCGCCACATGGGCGCCGGTGTCTCCGAGGCTGACGACTGCCGCAAAGCCCGCAGCCCCACGGGCTGTGGGGCCACGCAAGCGGCTGCCAAAGAGCTTTCCAACGAGGCACGGCTTTCCCTCCTGGGTCTTCGGGCGTGGGAGCTGTCGCCAGAGACGCGGCCCTACCGGAAAATGCTTCGTAGGCTGGCGCAGCGGCGCCACGTGGGCGCCGGTGGCAGCGAGGATGACGGCCGCCGCAAAGCCCGCAGCCCCACAGGCTGTTTCGCCAGGCGAGCAGCTGCCAAAGAGCTTTCCAACGAGGCTCGGCTTTCCCTCCTAGGTCTTCGAGCGTGGGAGCTGTCGCCAGAGCCGCGGCCCTACAGGAAAATGCTTCGCAGGCTGGCGCAGCTGCACCTGGTGGGCGCCAGTGGCGGGGAGGCTGACGGCCGCCACAAAGCCCGCAGCCCCACGGGCTGTGGGGCCACGCGAGCGGCTGCCAAAGAGCTTTCCAACGAGGCACGGCTTTCCCTCCTGGCTCTTCGGGTGTGGGAGCTGTCGCCAAAGCCGCGGCCCTACCGGAAAATGCTTCGCAGGCTGGTGCGGCGGCGCCACGTGGGCGCCGGTGGCGGGGAGGCTGACGGTCGCCGCAAAGCCCGCAGCCCCACGGGCTGTGGGGCCACGCGAGCGGCTGCCAAAGAGCTTTCCAACGAGGCACGGCTTTCCCTCCTGGCTCTTCGGGCGTGGGAGCTGTCGCCAGAGCCGCGGCCCTACTGGAAAATGCTTCGCAGGCTGGTGCGGCGGCGCCACGTGGGCGCCGGTGGCAAGGAGGCTGACGCCGCCGCAAAGCCCGCAGCCCCACGGGCTGTTTCGCCAGGCGAGCGGCTGCCAAAGAGCTTTCCAACGAGGCACGGCTTTCCCTCCTGGCTCTTCGGGCGTGGGAGCTGTCGCCAGAGCCACGGCCCTACCGGAAAATGCTTCGCAGGCTAGTGCGGCGGCACCACGTGGGCGCCGGTGGCGCCGAGGCTGACGGCCGCCGCAAATCCCGCAGCCCCACTGGCTGTGGGGCCAGGCAAGCGGCTGCCAAAGAGCTTTCCAACGAGGCACGGCTTTCCCTCCTGGCTCTTTGCGCGTGGGAGCTGTCGCCAGAGCCGCGGCCCTACCAGAAAATGCTTCGCAGGCTGGCGCGGCGGCGCCACGTGGGCGCCGGTGTCGACGAGGTTGACGGCCGCCGTATAGCCCGCAGCCACACGGGCTGTGGGGCCACGCGAGCGGCTGCCAAAGAGCTTTCCAACGAGGCACGGCTTTCCCTCCTGGCTCTTCGTGCTTGGGAGCTGTCGTCAGAGTTGCGGCCCTACCGGAAAACGCTTCGCAGGCTGTTGCGGCGGAGCCACGTGGGCGCCGGTGTTGCCGAGGCTGACGGCCGCCGCAAAGCCCGCAGCCCCACGGGCTGTGGGGCCACGCAAGAGGCTGCCAAAGAGCTTTCCAACGAGGCACGGCTTTCCTTCCTGGCTCTTCGGGCTTGGGAGTTGTCGTCAGAGCCGCAGCCCTACCGGAAAATGCTTCGCAAGCTGGCGCGGCAGCGCCACGTGGGCACCGTTGGCGGCGAGGCTGACGGCCGCCGCAAAGCCCGCAGCCCCACGGGGTGTGGGGCCACGCGAGCGGCTGCCAAAGAGCTTTCCAACGAGGCACGGCTTTCCCTCCCTGCTCTTCGGGCGTGGGAGCTGTCGCCAGAGACGCGGCCCTACCGGAAAATGCTTCGCAGGCTGGCGCGGCGGCGCCACGTGGGCGCCGGTCGCAGCGAGGCTGACGGCCGCCGCAAAGCCCGCAGCCCCACGGGCTGTGAGGCCACGCGAGCGGCTGCCAAAGAGCTTTCCAACGAGGCACGGCTTTCCCTCCTGGCTCTTCGGGCGTGGGAGCTGTCGCCAGAGCCGCGGCCCTACCGGAAAATGCTTCGCACGCTGGTGGGGCGGCGCCACGTGGGCACCGGTGGCTCCGAGGCTGACGGCCGCCGCAAAGCCCGCAGCCCCACAGGCTGTTTCGCCAGGCGAGCGGCTGCCAAAGAGCTTTCCAACGAGGCATGGCTTTCCCTCCGGGCTCTTCGTGCTTGGGAGCTGTCGCCAGAGTTGCAGCCCTACCGGAAAATGCTTCACAGGCTGGCGCGGCGGCGCCACGTGGGCGCCGGTGTCGCCGAGGCTGACGGCCGCCGTATAGCCCGCAGCCCCACGGGCTGTGGGGCCACGCGAGCGGCTGCCAAAGAGCTTTCCAACGAGGCACGGCTTTCCCTCCTGGCTCTTCGTGCTTGGGAGCTGTCGCCAGAGTTGCGGCCCTACCGGAAAACGCTTCGCACGCTGGTGCGGCGGCGCCACGTGGGCGCCGGTGTCGCCGAGGCTGACGGCCGCCGTATAGCCTGCAGCCCCACGGGCTGTGGGGCCACGCGAGCGGCTGCCAAAGAGCTTTCCAACGAGGCAGAGCTTTCCTTCCTGGCTCTTCGGGCGTGGGAGCTGTCGCCAGAGCCGCGGCCCTACCGGAAAATGCTTCGCAAGCTGGCGCGGCAGCGCCACGTGGGCGCCGGTGGCTCCGAGGCTGACGGCCGCCGCAAAGCCCGCAGCCCCACGGGCTGTTTCGCCAGGCGAGCGGCTGCCAAAGAGCTTTCCAACGAGGCACGGCTTTCCCTCCTGGCTCTTCGGGCGTGGGAGCTGTCGCCAGAGCCACGGCTATACCGGAAAATGCTTCGCAGACTGGTGCAGCGGCGCCACGTGGGCGCCGTTGGCGGCGAGGCTGACGGCCGCCGCAAAGCCCGCAGCCCCACAGGCTGTTTCGCCAGGCGAGCGGCTGCCAAAGAGCTTTCCAACGAGGCACGGCTTTCCCTCCCGGCTCTTCGGGCGTGGGAGCTGTTGCCAGAGCCGCGGCCCTACCGGAAAATGCTTCGCAGGCTGGCGCGGCTGCACCTGGTGGGCGCCGGTGGCGGGGAGGCTGACGGTCGCCGCAAAGCCCGCAGCCCCACGGGCTGTGGGGCCACGTGAGGGGCTGCCAAAGAGCTTTCCAACGAGGCACGGCTTTCCCTCCTGGCTCTTCGGGCGTGGGAGCTGTCGCCAGAGCCGCGGCCCTACTGGAAAATGCTTCGCAGGCTGGCGCGGCTGCACCTGGTGGGCGCCGGTGGCGGGGACGCTGACGGTCGCCGCAAAGCCCGCAGCCCCACGGGCTGTGGGGCCACGCGAGCGGCTGCCAAAGAGCTTTCCAACGAGGCATGGCTTTCCCTCCTGGCTCTTCGGGCGTGAGAGCTGTCGTCAGAGCCGCAGCCCTACCGGAAAATGCTTCGCAAGCTGGCGCGGCAGCGCCACGTGGGCGCCGGTGGCGCCGAGGCTGACGGCCGCCGCAAAGCCCGCAGCCCCACGGGCTGTGGGGCCACGCGAGCGGCTGCCAAAGAGCTTTCCAACGAGGCACGGCATTCCCTCCTGGCTCTTCGGGCGTGGGAGCTGTCGCTAGATCCGCGGCCCTACCGGAAAATGCTTCGCAGGCTGGTGCGGTGGCGCCACGTGGGTGCCGGTGGCTCCGAGGCTGACGGTCGCCGCAAAGCCCGCAGCCCCACGGGCTGTTTCGCCAGGCGAGCGGCTGCCAAAGAGCTTTCCAACGAGGCACGGCTTTCCCTCCTGGCTCTTCGGGCGTGGGAGCTGTCGCCAGAGCCTGCGCCCCTACCGGATAATGCTTCGGAGGCTGGCGCGGCTGCACCTGGTGGGCGCCGGTGGCTCCGAGGCTGACAGCCGCCGCAAAGCCCGCAGCCCCACGGGCTGTTTCGCCAGGCGAGCGGCTGCCAAAGAGCTTTCCAACGAGGCACGGCTTTCCCTCCCTGCTCTTCGGGCGTGGGAGCTGTCGCCAGAGCCGCGGCCCTACTGGAAAATGCTTCGCAGGCTGGCGCGGCTGCACCTGCTGGGCGCCGGTGGCGGGGAGGCTGACGGCCGCCGCAAAGCCCGCAGCCCCACAGGCTGTTTCGCCAGGCGAGCGGCTGCCAAAGAGCTTTCCAACGAGGCACGGCTTTCCCTCCTCGCTCTTCGGGCGTGGGAGCTGTCGCCAGAGCCGCGGCCCTACAGGAAAATGCTTCGCAGGCTGTCGCGGCTGCACCTGGTGGGCGCCGGTGGCGGGGAGGCTGACGGCCGCCACAAAGCCCGCAGCCCCACGGGCTGTGGGGCCACGCGATCGGCTGCCAAAGAGCTTTCCAACGAGGCACGGCTTTCCCTCCTGGCTCTTCGTGCTTGGGAGCTGTCGCCAGAGTTGCGGCCCGACCGGAAAATGCTTCACAGGTTGGTGGGTCGGCGCCACGTGGGCGCCGGTGGCGCCGAGGCTGACGGCCGCCACAAAGCCCGCAGCCCCACAGGCTGTGGGGCCACGCGAGCGGCTGCCAAAGAGCTTTCCAACGAGGCACGGCTTTCCCTCCTGGCTCTTCGGGCGTGGGAGCTGTCGCCAGAGCCACAGCCCTACAGGAAAATGCTTCACAGGCTGGCGCAGCGGCGCCACATGGGCACCGGTGTCGCTGAGGCTGACGTCCGCCGGAAAGCCCGCAGCCCCACGGGCTGTGGGGCCAGGCGAGAGGCTGCCAAAGAGCTTTCCAACGAGGCATGGCTTTCCCTCCTGGCTCTTCGGGCGTGGGAGCTGTCGCCAGAGCCGCGGGCCTACCGGAAAATGCTTCGCAGGCTGGCGCGGCGGCGCCACGTGGGCGCCGGTGGCACCGAGGCTGACGGCCGCCGCAAAGCCCGCAGCCCCACAGGCTGTTTCGCGAGGCGAGCGGCTGCCAAAGAGCTTTCCAACGAGGCACGGCTTTCCCTCCCTGCTCTTGGGCGTGGGAGCTGTCGCCAGAGCCGCGGCCCTACCGTATAATGCTTCGCAGGCTGGCGCAGCGGCGCCACGTGGGCGCCGGTGGCAGCGAGGCTGACGGCCGCCGCAAAGCCCGCAGCCCCACAGGCTGTTTCGCCAGGCGAGCGGCTGCCAAAGAGCTTTCCAACGAGGCACGGCTTTCCCTCCTGGCTCTTCGTGCTTGGGAGCTGTCGCCAGAGCCGCGGCCCTACCGGAAAATGCTTCGCAGGCTGGTGGGGCGGCGCGACGTGGGCGCCGGTGGCTCCGAGGCTGACGGCCGCCGCAAAGCCCGCAGCCCCACGGGCTGTGGGGCCACGCGATCGGCTGCCAAAGAGCTTTCCAACGAGGCACGGCTTTCCCTCCTGGCTCTTCGGGCGTGGGAGCTGTCGCCAGAGCCGCGGCCCTACAGGAAAATGCTTCGCAGGCTGGTGGGACGGCGCCACGTGGGCGCCGGTGGCTCCGAGGCTGACGGCCGCCGCAAAGCCCGCAGCCCCACAGGCTGTTTCGCCAGGCGAGCGGCTGCCAAAGAGCTTTCCAACGAGGCACAGCTTTCCCTCCTGGCTCTTCGGGCGTGGGAGCTGTCGCCAGAGCCGCGGCCCTACAGGAAAATGCTTCGCAGGCTGGCGCAGCGGCGCCACGTGGGCGCCGGTGGCAGGGAGGCTGACGGTCGCCGCATAGCCCGCAGCCCCATGGGCTGTGGGGCCACGCGAGCGGCCGCCAAAGAGCTTTCCAACGAGGCACGGCTTTCCCTCCTGGCTCTTCGGGCTTGGGAGCTGTCGCCAGAGCCGCAGCCCTACCGGAAAATGCTTCGCAAGCTGGCGCGGCAGCGCCACGTGGGCGCCGGTGGCTCCGAGGCTGACGGCCGCCGCAAAGCCCGCAGCCCCACAGGCTGTTTCGCCAGGCGAGCGGCTGCCAAAGAGCTTTCCAACGAGGCACGGCTTTCCCTCCTGGCTCTTCGGGCGTGGGAGCTGTCGCCAGAGCCGCGGCCCTACAGGAAAATGCTTCGCAGGCTGGCGCAGCGGCGCCACGTGGGCGCCGGTGGCAGGGAGGCTGACGGTCGCCGCAAAGCCCGCAGCCCCATGGGCTGTGGGGCCACGCGAGCGGCCGCCAAAGAGCTTTCCAACGAGGCACGGCTTTCCCTCCTGGCTCTTCGGGCTTGGGAGCTGTCGTCAGAGCCGCAGCCCTACCGGAAAATGCTTCGCAAGCTGGCGCGGCAGCGCCACGTGGGCGCCGGTGGCGCCGACGCTGACGGCCGCCGCAAAGCCCGCAGCCCCACGGGCTGTGGGGCCACGCGAGCGGCTGCCAAAGACCTTTCCAACGAGGCATGGCTTTTCCTCCTGGCTCTTCGGGCGTGGGAGCTGTCGCCAGAGCCGCTGCCCTACCGGAAAATGCTTCGTAGGCTGGCGCAGCGGCGCCACGTGGGCGCCGGTGGCGGGGAGGATGACGGCCGCCGCAAAGCCCGCAGCCCCACAGGCTGTTTCGCCAGGCGAGCGGCTGCCAAAGAGCTTTCCAACGAGGCACGGCTTTCCCTCCTAGGTCTTCGGGCGTGGGAGCTGTCGCCAGAGTCGCGGCCCTACCGCAAAAAGCTCTGCATACTTGCGCGGCGGCGCCACATGGGCACCGTTGGCGGAGAGGCTGACGGCCGCCGCAAAGCCCGCAGCCCCACGGGCTATGGGGCCACGCGAGCGGCTGCCAAAGAGCTTTCCAACGAGGCACGGCTTTCCCTCCCTGCTCTTCGGGCGTCGGAGCTGTCGCCAGAGCCGCGGCCCTACCGGATAATGCTTCGCAGGCTGGCGCAGCGGCGCCACGTGGGCGCCGGTGGCAGCAAGGCTGACGGCCGCCGCAAAGCCCGCAGCCCCACGGGCTGTGAGGCCACGCGAGCGGCTGCCAAAGAGCTTTCCAACGAGGCACGGCTTTCGCTCCTGGCTCTTCGTGCTTGGGAGCTGTCGCCAGATTTGCAGCCCTACCGGAAAATGCTTCGCAGGCTGGCGCAGCAGCGCCACGTAGGCGCCAGTGGCTCCGAGGCTGACGGCCGCCGCAAAGCCCGCAGCCCCACGGGCTGTGGGGCCACGCGAGCGGCTGCCAAAGAGCTTTCCAACAAGGCACGGCTTTCCCTCCTGGCTCTTCGGGCGTGGGAGCTGTCGCCAGAGCCGCGGCCCTACCGGAAAATGCTTCGCAAGCTGGCGCGGCAGCGCCACGTGGGCGCCGGTGGCTCCGAGGCTGACGGCCGCCGCAAAGCCCGCAGCCCCACGGGCTGTTTCGCCAGGCGAGCGGCTGCCAAAGAGCTTTCCAACGAGGCACGGCTTTCCCTCCTGGCTCTTCGGGCGTGGGAGCTGTCGCCAGAGCCACGGCTATACCGGAAAATGCTTCGCAGACTGGTGCAGCGGCGCCACGTGGGCGCCGTTGGCGGCGAGGCTGACGGCCGCCGCAAAGCCCGCAGCCCCACAGGCTGTTTCGCCAGGCGAGCGGCTGCCAAAGAGCTTTCCAACGAGGCACGGCTTTCCCTCCCGGCTCTTCGGGCGTGGGAGCTGTTGCCAGAGCCGCGGCCCTACCGGAAAATGCTTCGCAGGCTGGCGCGGCTGCACCTGGTGGGCGCCGGTGGCGGGGAGGCTGACGGTCGCCGCAAAGCCCGCAGCCCCACGGGCTGTGGGGCCACGTGAGGGGATGCCAAAGAGCTTTCCAACGAGGCACGGCTTTCCCTCCTGGCTCTTCGGGCGTGGGAGCTGTCGCCAGAGCCGCGGCCCTACTGGAAAATGCTTCGCAGGCTGGCGCGGCTGCACCTGGTGGGCGCCGGTGGCGGGGACGCTGACGGTCGCCGCAAAGCCCGCAGCCCCACGGGCTGTGGGGCCACGCGAGCGGCTGCCAAAGAGCTTTCCAACGAGGCATGGCTTTCCCTCCTGGCTCTTCGGGCGTGGGAGCTGTCGTCAGAGCCGCAGCCCTACCCGAAAATGCTTCGCAAGCTGGCGCGGCAGCGCCACGTGGGCGCCGGTGGCGCCGAGGCTGACGGCCGCCGCAAAGCCCGCATCCCCACGGGCTGTGGGGCCACGCGAGCGGCTGCCAAAGAGCTTTCCAACGAGGCACGGCATTCCCTCCTCGCTCTTCGGGCGTGGGAGCTGTCGCTAGATCCGCGGCCCTACCGGAAAATGCTTCGCAGGCTGGTGCGGCGGCGCCACGTGGGTGCCGCTGGCTCCGAGGCTGACGGTCGCCGCAAAGCCCGCAGCCCCACGGGCTGTTTCGCCAGGCGAGCGGCTGCCAAAGAGCTTTCCAACGAGGCACGGCTTTCCCTCCCTGCTCTTCGGGCGTGGGAGCTGTCGCCAGAGCCGCGGCCCTACTGGAAAATGCTTCGCAGGCTGGCGCGGCTGCACCTGGTGGGCGCCGGTGGCGGGGAGGCTGACGGCCGCCGCAAAGCCCGCAGCCCCACAGGCTGTTTCGCCAGGCGAGCGGCTGCCAAAGAGCTTTCCAACGAGGCACGGCTTTCCCTCCTCGCTCTTCGGGCGTGGGAGCTGTCGCCAGAGCCGCGGCCCTACAGGAAAATGCTTCGCAGGCTGGCGCGGCTGCACCTGGTGGGCGCCGGTGGCGGGGAGGCTGACGGCCGCCACAAAGCCCGCAGCCCCACGGGCTGTGGGGCCACGCGATCGGCTGCCAAAGAGCTTTCCAACGAGGCACGGCTTTCCCTCCTGGCTCTTCGTGCTTGGGAGCTGTCGCCAGAGTTGCGGCCCGACCGGAAAATGCTTCACAGGCTGGTGGGTCGGCGCCACGTGGGCGCCGGTGGCGCCGAGGCTGACGGCCGCCGCAAAGCCCGCATCCCCACGGGCTGTGGGGCCACGCGAGCGGCTGCCAAAGAGCTTTCCAACGAGGCACGGCATTCCCTCCTGGCTCTTCGGGCGTGGGAGCTATCGCTAGATCCGCGGCCCTACCGGAAAATGCTTCGCAGGCTGGTGCGGCGGCGCCACGTGGGTGCCGGTGGCTCCGAGGCTGACGGTCGCCGCAAAGCCCGCAGCCCCACGGGCTGTTTCGCCAGGCGAGCGGCTGCCAAAGAGCTTTCCAACGAGGCACGGCTTTCCCTCCCTGCTCTTCGGGCGTGGGAGCTGTCGCCAGAGCCGCGGCCCTACTGGAAAATGCTTCGCAGGCTGGCGCGGCTGCACCTGGTGGGCGCCGGTGGCGGGGAGGCTGACGGCCGCCGCAAAGCCCGCAGCCCCACAGGCTGTTTCGCCAGGCGAGCGGCTGCCAAAGAGCTTTCCAACGAGGCACGGCTTTCCCTCCTCGCTCTTCGGGCGTGGGAGCTGTCGCCAGAGCCGCGGCCCTACAGGAAAATGCTTCGCAGGCTGGCGCGGCTGCACCTGGTGGGCGCCGGTGGCGGGGAGGCTGACGGCCGCCACAAAGCCCGCAGCCCCACGGGCTGTGGGGCCACGCGATCGGCTGCCAAAGAGCTTTCCAACGAGGCACGGCTTTCCCTCCTGGCTCTTCGTGCTTGGGAGCTGTCGCCAGAGTTGCGGCCCGACCGGAAAATGCTTCACAGGCTGGTGGGTCGGCGCCACGTGGGCGCCGGTGGCGCCGAGGCTGACGGCCGCCACAAAGCCCGCAGCCCCACAGGCTGTGGGGCCACGCGAGCGGCTGCCAAAGAGCTTTCCAACGAGGCACGGCTTTCCCTCCTGGCTCTTCGGGCGTGGGAGCTGTCGCCAGAGCCACAGCCCTACAGGAAAATGCTTCGCAGGCTGGCGCAGCGGCGCCACATGGGCACCGGTGTCGCTGAGGCTGACGTCCGCCGGAAAGCCCGCAGCCCCACGGGCTGTTTCGCCAGGCGAGCGGCTGCCAAAGAGCTTTCCAACGAGGCATGGCTTTCCCTCCTGGCTCTTCGGGCGTGGGAGCTGTCGCCAGAGCCGCGGGCCTACCGGAAAATGCTTCGCAGGCTGGCGCGGCGGCGCCACGTGGGCGCCGGTGGCACCGAGGCTGACGGCCGCCGCAAAGCCCGCAGCCCCACAGGCTGTTTCGCGAGGCGAGCGGCTGCCAAAGAGCTTTCCAACGAGGCACGGCTTTCCCTCCCTGCTCTTGGGCGTGGGAGCTGTCGCCAGAGCCGCGGCCCTACCGGATAATGCTTCGCAGGCTGGCGCAGCGGCGCCACGTGGGCGCCGGTGGCAGCGAGGCTGACGGCCGCCGCAAAGCCCGCAGCCCCACAGGCTGTTTCGCCAGGCGAGCGGCTGCCAAAGAGCTTTCCAACGAGGCACGGCTTTCCCTCCTGGCTCTTCGTGCTTGGGAGCTGTCGCCAGAGCCGCGGCCCTACCGGAAAATGCTTCGCAGGCAGGTGGGGCGGTGCGACGTGGGCGCCGGTGGCTCCGAGGCTGACGGCCGCCGCAAAGCCCACAGCCGGACCGGCTGTTTCGCCAGGCGAGCGGCTGCCAAAGAGCTTTCCAACGAGGCACGGCTTTCCCTCCTGGCTCTTCGGGCGTGGGAGCTGTCGCCAGAGCCGCGGCCCTACAGGAAAATGCTTCGCAGGCTGGTGGGGCGGCGCCACGTGGGCGCCGGTGGCTCCGAGGCTGACGGCCGCCGCAAAGCCCGCAGCCCCACAGGCTGTTTCGCCAGGCGAGCGGCTGCCAAAGAGCTTTCCAACGAGGCACGGCTTTCCCTCCTGGCTCTTCGGGCGTGGGAGCTGTCGCCAGAGCCGCGGCCCTACAGGAAAATGCTTCGCAGGCTGGCGCAGCGGCGCCACGTGGGCGCCGGTGGCAGGGAGGCTGACGGTCGCCGCATAGCCCGCAGCCCCATGGGCTGTGGGGCCACGCGAGCGGCCGCCAAAGAGCTTTCCAACGAGGCACGGCTTTCCCTCCTGGCTCTTCGGGCTTGGGAGCTGTCGCCAGAGCCGCAGCCCTACCGGAAAATGCTTCGCAAGCTGGCGCGGCAGCGCCACGTGGGCGCCGGTGGCTCCGAGGCTGACGGCCGCGGCAAAGCCCGCAGCCCCACGGGCTGTTTCGCCAGGCGAGCGGCTGCCAAAGAGCTTTCCAACGAGGCACGGCTTTCCCTCCTGGCTCTTCGGGCGTGGGAGCTGTCGCCAGAGCCGCGGCCCTACAGGAAAATGCTTCGCAGGCTGGCGCAGCGGCGCCACGTGGGCGCCGGTGGCAGGGAGGCTGACGGTCGCCGCAAAGCCCGCAGCCCCATGGGCTGTGGGGCCACGCGAGCGGCCGCCAAAGAGCTTTCCAACGAGGCACGGCTTTCCCTCCTGGCTCTTCGGGCTTGGGAGCTGTCGTCAGAGCCGCAGCCCTACCGGAAAATGCTTCGCAAGCTGGCGCGGCAGCGCCACGTGGGCGCCGGTGGCGCCGAGGCTGACGGCCGCCGCAAAGCCCGCAGCCCCACGGGCTGTGGGGCCACGCGAGCGGCTGCCAAAGAGCTTTCCAACGAGGCATGGCTTTTCCTCCTGGCTCTTCGGGCGTGGGAGCTGTCGCCAGAGCCGCGGCCCTACCGGAAAACGCTTCGCAGGCTGACGCAGCGGCGCCACGTGGGCGCCGGTGGCGGCGAGGCTGATGGCCGCCGCAGAGCCCGCAGCCCCATGGGCTGTGGGGCCACGCGAGCGGCTGCCAAAGAGCTTTCCAACGAGGCATGGCTTTCCCTCCTGGCTCTTCGGGCTTGGGAGTTGTCGTCAGAGCCGCAGCCCTACAGGAAAATGATTCGCAAGCTGGCACGGCAGCGCCACGTGGGCACCGTTGGCGGCGAGGCTGACGGCCGCCGCAAAGCCCGCAGCCCCACGGGCTGTGGGGCCACGCGAGCGGCTGCCAAAGAGCTTTCCAACGAGGCATGGCTTTCCCTCCTGGCTCTTCGGGCGTGGGAGCTGTCGCCAGAGCCGCGGCCCTACCGGAAAATGCTTCGCAGGCTCGTGCGGCGGCGCCACGTGGGCGCCGGTGGCGCAAAGGCTGACGGCCGCCGCAAAGCCCGCAGCCCCACGGGCTGTGGGGCCACACGAGCGGCTGCCAAAGAGCTTTCCAACGAGGCACGGCTTTCCCTCCTGGCTCTTCGGGCGTGGGAGCTGTCGCCAGAGCCGCGGCCCTACCGGAAAATGCTTCGCAGGCTGGTGGGGCGGCGCCACGTAGGCGCTGGTGGCTCCGAGGCTGACGGCCGCCGCAAAGCCCGCAGCCCCACGGGCTGTTTCGCCAGGCGAGCGGCTGCCAAAGAGCTTTCCAACGAGGCATGGCTTTCCCTCCCTGCTCTTTGGGCGTGGGAGCTGTCGCCAGAGCCGCAGCCCTACCGGAAAATGCTTCGCAGGCTGGTGCGGCGGTACCACGTGGGCGCCGGTGGCGCCGAGGCTGACGGCCGCCGCAAAGCCCGCAGCCCCATGGGCTGTGTGGCCACGCGAGCGGCTGCCAAAGAGCTTTCCAACGAGGCACGGCTTTCCCTCCTGGCTCTTCGGGCTTGGGAGTTGTCGTCAGAGCCGTGGCCCTACTGGAAAATGCTTTGCAAGCTGGCGCGGCGGCGCCACGTAGGCGCCGGTGGCTCCGAGGCTGATGGCCGCCGCAAAGCCCGCAGCCCCACGGGTTGTGAGGCCACGCGAGCGGCTGCCAAAGAGCTTTCCAACGAGGCACGGCTTTCCCTCCTGGGTCTTCGGGCGTGGGAGCTGTCGCCAGAGTCGCGGCCCTACAGGAAAATGCTTCGCAGGCTGGCGCGGCTGCACCTGGTGGGCGCCGGTGGCGGGGAGGCTGACGGCCCCCACAAAGCCCGCAGCCCCACGGGCTGTGGGGCCACGCGAGCGGCTGCCAAAGAGCTTTCCAACGAGGCACGGCTTTCCCTCCTGGCTGTTCGGGCGTGGGAGCTGTCGCCAGAGCCGCGGCCCTACCGGAAAATGCTTTGCAGGCTGGCGCGGCTGTAGCTGGTGGGCGCCGGTGGCGGTGAGGCTGACGGCCGCCGCAAAGCCCGCAGCCCCACGGGCTGTGGGGCCACGCGAGCGGCTGCAAAGAGCTTTCCAACGAGGCACGGCTTTCCCTCCTGGCTCTTCGTGCTTGGGAGCTGTCACCAGAGTTGCGGCCCTACCGGAAAATGCTTCACAGGCTGGTGGGGCGGCGCCACGTGGGCGCCGGTGGCTCCGAGGCTGACGGCCGCCGCAAAGCCCGCAGCCGCACGGGCTGTTTCGCCAGGCGAGCGGCTGCCAAAGAGCTTTCCAACGAGGCACGGCTTTCCCTCCTGGCTCTTCGGGCTTGGGAGCTGTCGCCAGAGTTGCGGCCCTACCGGAAAATGCTTCGCAGGCTGGTGGGGCGGCGCCACGTGGGCGCCGGTGGCTCCGAGGCTGACAACCACCGCAAAGCCCGCAGCCCCACGGGCTGTGGGGCCACGCGAGCGGCTGCCAAAGAGCTTTCCAACGAGGCACGGCTTTCCCTCCTGGCTCTTCGGGCTTGGGAGTTGTCGTCAGAGCCGCAGCCCTACTGGAAAATGCTTCGCAGCCTGGTGAGGCGGAGACACATGGGCGCCGGTGGCAGCGAGGCTGACGGCCGCCGCAAAGCCCGCAGCCCCCCAGGCTGTTTTGCCAGGCGAGCGGCTGCCAAAGAGCTTTCCAACGAGGCACGGCTTTCCCTCCTCGCTCTTCGGGCGTGGGAGCTGTCGCCAGAGCCGCGGCCCTACAGGAAAATGCTTCGCAGGCTGGCGCGGCTGCACGTTGTGGGCGCCGGCGGCGCCGAGGCTGACGGCCGCCGCAAAGCCCGCAGCCCCACGGGCTGTGGGGCCACGCGAGAGGCTGCCAAAGAGCTTTCCAACGAGGCACGGCTTTCCCTCCTGGCTCTTCGGGCTTGGGAGCTGTCGCCAGAGTTGCGGCCCTACCGGAAAATGCTTCGCAGGCTGGTGGGGCGGCGCCACGTGGGCGCCGGTGGCTCCGAGGCTGACGGCCGCCGCAAAGCCCGCAGCCCCACGGGCTGTTTCGCCAGGCGAGCGGCTGCCAAAGAGCTTTCCAACGAGGCACGGCTTTCCCTCCTGGCTCTTCGGGCGTGGGAGCTGTCGCCAGAGCCGCAGCCCTACAGGAAAATGCTTCGCAGGCTGGCGCGGCGGCGCCACGTGGGCGCCGGTGTCGCTGAGGCTGACGTCCGCCGGAAAGCCCGCAGCCCCACGGGCTGTGGGGCCACGCGAGCGGCTGCCAAAGAGCTTTCCAACGAGGCACGGCTTTCCCTCCTAGGTCTTCGGGCGTGGGAGCTGTCGCCAGAGACGCGGCCCTACCGGAAAATGCTTCGCAGGCTGGCGCAGCGGCGCCACGTGGGCGCCGGTGGCAGCGAGGCTGACGGCCGCCGCAAAGCCCGCAGCCCCACAGGCTGTTTCGCCAGGTGAGCGGCTGCCAAAGAGCTTTCCAACGAGGCACGGCTTTCCCTCCTCGCTCTTAGGGCGTGGGAGCTGTCGCCAGAGCCGCGGCCCTACCGGAAAATGCTTCGCAGGCTGGTGGGGCGGCGCCACGTGGGCGCCGGTGGCAGCGAGGCTGACGGCCGCCACAAAGCCCGCAGCCCCACGGGCTGTGGGGCCACGCGATCGGCTGCCAAAGAGCTTTCCAACGAGGCACGGCTTTCCCTCCTGGCTCTTCGGGCTTGGGAGCTGTCGTCAGAGCCGCAGCCCTACCGGAAAATGCTTCGCAAGCTGGCGCGGCAGCGCCACGTGGGCGCCGGTGGCGCCAAGGCTGACGGCCGCCGCAAAGCCCGCAGCCCCACGGGCTGTGGGGCCACGCAAGAGGCTGCCAAAGAGCTTTCCAACGAGGCATGGCTTTCCCTCCCTGCTCTTCGGGCGTGGGAGCTGTCGCCAGAGCCGCAGCCCTACCGGAAAATGCTTCGCAGGCTGGTGCGGCGGTACCACGTGGGCGCCGGTGGCGGTGGGGCTGACGGCTGCCGCAAAGCCCGCAGCCCCACGGGCTGTTTCGCCAGGCGAGCGGCTGCCAAAGAGCTTTCCAACGAGGCACGGCTTTCCCTCCTGGCTCTTCGGGCTTGGGAGTTGTCGTCAGAGCCGTGGCCCTACTGGAAAATGCTTCGCAAGCTGGCGCGGCGGCGCCACGTGGGCGCCGGTGGCTCCGAGGCTGACGGCCGCCGCAAAGCCCGCAGCCCCACGGGCTGTTTCGCCAGGCGAGCGGCTGCCAAAGAGCTTTCCAACGAGGCACGGCTTTCCCTCCTGGCTCTTCGGGCGTGGGAGCTGTCGCCAGAGCCGCGGCCCTACCAGAAAATGCTTCGCAGGCTGGCGCGGCTGTAGCTGGCAGGCGCCGGTGGCGCTGAGGCTGACGGCCGCCGCAAAGCCCGCAGCCCCACGGGCTGTGGGGCCACGCGAGCGGCTGCCAAAGAGCTTTCCAACGAGGCACGGCTTTCCCTCCTGGCTCTTCGGGCTTGGGAATTGTCGTCAGAGCCGTGGCCCTACTGGAAAATGCTTCGCAAGCTGGCGCGGCGGCGCCACGTGGGCACCGGTGGCGCCGAGGCTGACGGCCGCCGCAAAGCCCGCAGCCCCACGGGCTGTGAGACCACGCGAGAGGCTGCCAAAGAGCTTTCCAACGAGGCATGGCTTTCCCTCCTGGCTCTTCGGGCGTGGGAGCTGTCGCCAGAGCCGCGGCCCTACTGGAAAATGCTTCGCAGGCTGGCGCGACTGCACCTGGTGGGCGCCGGTGGCGGGGAGGCTGACGGCCGCCACAAAGCCCGCAGCCCCACGGGCTGTGGGGCCACGCGAGCGGTTGCCAAAGTGCTTTCCAACGAGGCACGGCTTTCCCTCCTGGCTCTTCGGGCGTGGGAGCTGTCGCCAGAGCCGCGGCCCTACCGGAAAATGCTTCGCAGGCTGGCGCGGCTGCACCTGGTGGGCGCCGGTGGCGGGGAGGCTGACGGCCGCCGCAAAGCCCGCAGCCCCACGGGCTGTGGGGCCACGCGAGCGGCTGCCAAAGAGCTTTCCAACGAGGCATGGCTTTCCCTCCTGGCTCTTCGGGCGTGGGAGCTGTCGCCAGAGCCGCGGCCCTACCGGAAAATGCTTCGCAGGCTCGTGCGGCGGCGCCACGTGGGCGCCGGTGGCGCAAAGGCTGACGGCCGCCGCAAAGCCCGCAGCCCCACGGGCTGTGGGGCCACACGAGCGGCTGCCAAAGAGCTTTCCAACGAGGCACGGCTTTCCCTCCTGGCTCTTCGGGCGTGGGAGCTGTCGCCAGAGCCGCGGCCCTACCGGAAAATGCTTCGCAGGCTGGTGCGGTGGAGCCACGTGGGCGCCGGTGGCCCCGAGGCTGACGGCCGCCGCAAAGCCTGCAGCCCCACGGGCTGTTTCGCCAGGCGAGCGGCTGCCAAAGAGCTTTCCAACGAGGCACGGCTTTCCCTCCTGGCTCTTCGGGCGTGGGAGCTTTCGCCAGAGTCGCGGCCCTACCGGAAAATGCTTCGCAGGCTGGCGCGGCTGTACCTGGTGGGCGCCGGCGGCGCCGAGGCTGACGGCCGCCGCAAAGCCCGCAGCCCCACGGGCTGTGGGGCCACGCGAGCGGCTGTCAAAGAGCTTTCCAACGAGGCACGGCTTTCCCTCCTTGCTGTTCGGGCGTGGGAGCTGTCGCCAGAGCCGCGGCCCTACCGGAAAATGCTTCGCAGGCTGGCGCGGCGGCACCACGTGGGCGCCGGTGGCTCTGAGGCTGACGGCCGCCGCAAAGCCCGCAGCCCCACGGGCTGTTTCGCCTCGCGAGCGGCTGCCAAAGAGCTTTCCAACGAGGCACGGCTTTCCCTCCTGGCTCTTCGGGCTTGGGAGCTGTCGCCAGAGCCGCGGCCCTACAGGAAAATGCTTCGCAAGCTGGCGCGGCAGCGCCACGTAGGCGCCGGTGGCGGCGAGGCTGAAGGCCGCCGCAAAGCCCGCAGCCGCACGGGCTGTGGGGCCACGCGAGCGGCTGCCAAAGAGCTTTCCAACAAGGCACGGCTTTCCCTCCTGGGTCTTCGGGCGTGGGAACTGTCGCCAGAGCCGCGGCCCTACCGGAAAATGCTTCGCAGGCTTATGCGGCGGCGCCACGTGGGCGCCGGTGGCGGGGAGGCTGACGGCCGCCGCAAAGCCCGCAGCCCCACAGGCTGTGGGGCCACGCGAGCGGCTGCCAAAGAGCTTTCCAACGAGGCACGGCTTTCCCTCCTGGCTCTTCGTGCTTGGGAGCTGTCACCAAAGTTGCGGCCCTACCGGAAAATGCTTCGTAGGCTGGTGGGGCGGCGCCACGTGGGCACCGGTGGCTCCGAGGCTGACGGCCGCCGCAAAGCCCGCAGCCCCACGGGCTGTTTCGCCAGGCGAGCGGCTGCCAAAGAGCTTTCCAAGGAGGCACGGCTTTCCCTCCCGGCTCTTCGGGCGTGGGAGTTGTTGCCAGAGCCGCGGCCCTACTGGAAAGTGCTTCGCAGGCTGGCGCGGCTGTAGCTGGTGGGCGCCGGTGGCAGCGAGGCTGACGGCCGCCGCAAAGCCCGCAGCCCCACAGGCTGTTTCGCCAGGCGAGCGGCTGCCAAAGAGCTTTCCAACGAGGCATGGCTTTCTCTCCTGGCTCTTCGGGAGTGGGAGCTGTCGCCAGAGCCGCGGCCCTACCGGAAAATGCTCTGCATGCTGGCGCGGCAGCGCCACGTGGGCACCAGTGGCACCGAGGCTGACGGCCGCCGCAAAGCCCGCAGCCCCACGGGCTGTGGGGCCACGCGAGCGGCTGCCAAAGAGCTTTCCAACGAGGCATGGCTTTCCCTCCTGGCTCTTCGGGCGTGGGAGTTGTCGCCAGAGCCGCGGCCCTACCGGAAAATGCTTCGCAGGCTGGTGCGGTGGAGCCACGTGGGCGCCGGTGGCCCCGAGGCTGACGGCCGCCGCAAAGCCTGCAGCCCCACGGGCTGTGGGGCCACGCGAGCGGCTGCCAAAGAGCTTTCCAACGAGGCACGGCTTTCCCTCCTGGCTCTTCGGGCGTGGGAGCTGTCGCCAGAGTCGCGGCCCTACCGGAAAATGCTTCGCAGGCTGGCGCGGCTGTACCTGGTGGGCGCCGGCGGCGCCGAGGCTGACGGCCGCCGCAAAGCCCGCAGCCCCACGGGCTGTGGGGCCACGCGAGCGGCTGTCAAAGAGCTTTCCAACGAGGCACGGCTTTCTCTCCTTGCTGTTCGGGCGTTTGAGCTGTCGCCAGAGCCGCGGCCATACCGGAAAATGCTTCGCAGGCTGGCGCGGCGGCGCCACGTGGGCGCCGGTGGCGCCGAGGCTGACGGCCGCCGCAAAGCCCGCAGCCCCACGGGCTGTGGGGCCACGCGAGCGGCTGCCAAAGAGCTTTCCAACGAGGCACGGCTTTCCCTCCTGGCTCTTCGTGCTTGGGAGCTGTCGCCAGAGCCGCGGCCCTACCGGAAAATGCTTCGCAGGCTGGTGGGGCGGCGCCACGTGGGCGCTGGTGGCTCCGAGGCTGACGGCCGCCGCAAAGACCGCAGCCCCACGGGCTGTGGGGCCACGCAAGCGGCTGCCAAAGAGCTTTCCAACGAGGCACGGCTTTCCCTCCTGGCTCTTCGGGCTTGGGAGTTGTCGTCAGAGCCGTGGCCCTACTGGAAAATGCTTCGCAAGCTGGCGCGGCGGCGCCACGTGGGCGCCGGTGGCGCCGAGGCTGACGGCCGCCGCAAAGCCCGCAGCCCCACGGGCTGTGAGACCACGCGAGAGGCTGCCAAAGAGCTTTCCAACGAGGCACGGCTTTCCCTCCTGGCTCTTCGGGCGTGGGAGCTGTCGCCAGAGCCGCGGCCCTACTGGAAAATGCTTCGCAGGCTGGCGCGGCTGCACCTGGTGGGCGCCGGTGGCGGGGAGGCTGACGGCCGCCACAAAGCCCGCAGCCCCACGGGCTGTGGGGCCACGCGAGCGGCTGCCAAAGAGCTTTCCAACGAGGCACGGCTTTCCCTCCTGGCTCTTCGGGCGTGGGAGCTGTCGCCAGAGCCGCGGCCCTACCGGAAAATGCTTCGCAGGCTGGCGCGGCTGCACCTGGTGGGCGCCGGTGGCGGGGAGGCTGACGGCCGCCGCAAAGCCCGCAGCCCCACGGGCTGTGGGGCCACGCGAGCGGCTGCCAAATAGCTTTCCAACGAGGCATGGCTTTCCCTCCTGGCTCTTTGTGATTGGGAGCTGTCGCCAGAGCCGCGGCCCTACCGGAAAATGCTTCGCAGGCTGGCGCAGCGGCGCCACGTGGGCGCCGGTGGCAGCGAGGCTGACGGCCGCCGCAAAGCCCGCAGCCCCACAGGCTGTTTCGCCAGGCGAGCGGCTGCCAAAGAGCTTTCCAACGAGGCACGGCTTTCCCTCCTGGCTCTTCGGGAGTGGGAGCTGTCGCCAGAGCCGCGGCCCTACCGGAAAATGCTCTGCATGCTGGCGCGGCAGCACCACGTGGGCACCAGTGGCGGCGAGGCTGAAGGCCGCCGCAAAGCCCGCAGCCCCACGGGCTGTGGGGCCACGCGAGCGGCTGCCAAAGAGCTTTCCAACGAGGCATGGCTTTCCCTCCTGGCTCTTCGGGCGTGGGAGCTGTCGCCAGAGACGCGGCCCTACCGGAAAATGCTTCGCAGGCTCGTGCGGCGGCGCCACGTGGGCGCCGGTGGCGCAAAGGCTGACGGCCGCCGCAAAGCCCGCAGCCCCACGGGCTGTGGGGCCACACGAGCGGCTGCCAAAGTGCTTTCCAACGAGGCACGGCTTTCCCTCCTGGCTCTTCGGGCGTGGGAGCTGTCGCCAGAGCCGCGGCCCTACCGGAAAATGCTTCGCAGGCTGGTGCGGTGGAGCCACGTGGGCGCCGGTGGCCCCGAGGCTGACGGCCGCCGCAAAGCCTGCAGCCCCACGGGCTGTTTCGCCAGGCGAGCGGCTGCCAAAGAGCTTTCCAACGAGGCACGGCTTTCCCTCCTGGCTCTTCGGGCGTGGGAGCTGTCGCCAGAGTCGCGGCCCTACCGGAAAATGCTTCGCAGGCTGGCGCGGCTGTACCTGGTGGGCGCCGGCGGCGCCGAGGCTGACGGCCGCCGCAAAGCCCGCAGCCCCACGGGCTGTGGGGCCACGCGAGCGGCTGTCAAAGAGCTTTCCAACGAGGCACGGCTTTCCCTCCTTGCTGTTCGGGCGTGGGAGCTGTCGCCAGAGCCGCGGCCATACCGGAAAATGCTTCGCAGGCTGGCGCGGCGGCGCCACGTGGGCGCCGGTGGCTCTGAGGCTGACGGCCGCCGCAAAGCCCGCAGCCCCACGGGCTGTTTCGCCAGGCGAGCGGCTGCCAAAGAGCTTTCCAACGAGGCACGGCTTTCCCTCCTGGCTCTTCGGGCGTGGGAGCTGTCGCCAGAGCCGCGGCCCTACCGGAAAATGCTTCGCAGGCTTATGCGGCGGCGCCACGTAGGCGCCGGTGGCGGCGAGGCTGAAGGCCGCCGCAAAGCCCGCAGCCCCACGGGCTGTGGGGCCACGCGAGCGGCTGCCAAAGAGCTTTCCAACAAGGCACGGCTTTCCCTCCTGGGTCTTCGGGCGTGGGAGCTGTCGCCAGAGCCGCGGCCCTACCGGAAAATGCTTCGCAGGCTTATGCGGCGGCGCCACGTGGGCGCCGGTGGCGGGGAGGCTGACGGCCGCCGCAAAGCCCGCAGCCCCACAGGCTGTTTCGCCACGCGAGCGGCTGCCAAAGAGCTTTCCAACGAGGCACGGCTTTCCCTCCTCGCTCTTCGTGCTTGGGAGCTGTCACCAAAGTTGCGGCCCTACCGGAAAATGCTTCGTAGGCTGGTGGGGCGGCGCCACGTGGGCACCGGTGGCTCCGAGGCTGACGGCCGCCGCAAAGCCCGCAGCCCCACGGGCTGTTTCGCCAGGCGAGCGGCTGCCAAAGAGCTTTCCAAGGAGGCACGGCTTTCCCTCCCGGCTCTTCGGGCGTGGGAGTTGTTGCCAGAGCCGCGGCCCTACTGGAAAGTGCTTCGAAGGCTGGCGCGGCTGCACCTGGTGGGCGCCGGTGGCGGAGAGGCTGACGGTCGCCGCAAAGCCCGCAGCCCCACGGTCTGTGGGGCCACGCGAGCGGCTGCCAAAGAGCTTTCCAACGAGGCACGGCTTTCCCTCCTGGCTCTTCGGGCGTGGGAGCTGTCGCCAGAGCCGCGGCCCTACCGGAAAATGCTTCGCAGGCTGGTGGGGCGGCGCCACGTGGGCGCTGGTGGCTCCGAGGCTGACGGCCGCCGCAAAGACCGCAGCCCCACGGGCTGTGGGGCCACGCAAGCGGCTGCCAAAGAGCTTTCCAACGAGGCACGGCTTTCCCTCCTGGCTCTTCGGGCATGGGAGTTGTCGTCAGAGCCGTGGCCCTACTGGAAAATGCTTCGGAAGCTGGCGTGGCGGCGCCACGTGGGCGCCGGTGGCGCCGAGGCTGACGGCCGCCGCAAAGCCCGCAGCCCCACAGGCTGTGAGACCACGCGAGAGGCTTCCAAAGAGCTTTCCAACGAGGCACGGCTTTCCCTCCTGGCTCTTCGGGCGTGGGAGCTGTCGCCAGAGCCGCGGCCCTACCGGAAAATGCTTCCCAAGCTGGCGCGGCGGCGCCACGTGGGCGCCGGTGGCGCCGAGGCTGACGGCCGCCGCAAAGCCCGCAGCCCCACGGGCTGTTTTGCCAGGCGAGCGGCTGCCAAAGAGCATTCCAACGAGGCACGGCTTTCCCTCCTGACTCTTCGGGCGTGGGAGCTGGCGCCAGAGCCGCGGCCCTACTGGAAAATGCTTCGCAGGCTGGCGCGGCAGCGCCACGTGGGCGCCGGTAGCGCCAAGGATGACGGCCGCTGCAAAACCCGCAGCCCCACGGGCTGTGGGGCCACGCGAGCGGCTGCCAAAGAGCTTTCCAGCGAGGCATGGCTTTCCCTCCTGGCTCTTCCGGCGTGGGAGCTGTCGCCAGAGCCGCGGCCCTACCGGAAAATGGTTTGGAGGCTGGCGCGGCGGCACCACCTCGGGCTGCGGGCTTTCCTGCTGCCTTCAGAGTCTCACAGCCACCCTTTCCTACTTGGCACCACGCCAGCCTCTAGCATTTCTCTTATTAAGTCAAGACAGTGTACGACTTAACATCATACAGAGCGCTACACATCAATACATGCTCAAATTAAGCATAGCCACTGGAAAAATTGGCAATACAGTGCCATCGTATGTTACCAAGTGTCACATCTCATTGAAGACAATGACAGAGCGATGCAACGTCAAGCGTAACACAGTACTGGGCCGTGCGAGGCAATACGCCGTCACAGAATCAGCAATAGAGAAATTCACAACGGAGTGCAGTCTTACGATAGAATCTCTAAAGCCACCGTTAAGCCAGTGACAGGCGGTACAATGCCACACGTTACAGTATACAGGGCAGTACAACCCGATTCGCAGACAAATAAATTAGAGCAAATTACAAGACTCCCAATACAGTACAGTACAATGCCAGACCGTCTCAGATGTCGGTCAAGACAATGCCAGGGCAATGCAGTGCAAGACATAACGTTATACAGGTCAGTACAAGGCAATACGCAGTCAAATGAAGAACAGTAAACTACAATACCCAAACCACACTGGCAAACAATGGCAAACAATGGCAAACAATCCCACATGTCGGTCGAGACAATGACAACGCGAGACAGAACACCGTGCAGGGCAGCGCAAGGCCGTACACAGTCAAATAGAGAACAGCTGACCAGAAAACCCGCACTACGCTGCCGTACGATCTCAAAACATCTCGGATGGCAGTCAAGGCAATTACAGGGCAAGACAAAGCACTACGTCGCAGTACACAAGGCAGTACAAGGCAATACTCAGTCAAATAAATAACAGACAGTCACAAAATTCACAGTGCAGTGAATTCACATGGGTCAGATGGCAACCAAAAGAAGGACAGGGCAATACAAGGCGAGAGGTAACCCAATACGGGGCCGGACAAGGCAATATGCAGTTGTGGCGGGTGGAGCGATTCACTTCAGTCCTGAGAGAAGTAGAGAAACATTTAGAAACATCAACACAGTGTTTCGACAAAGGCAGCAGTGAACGTAACATCCCTTTACCAGGTTCCGTGGCCACGTACCCCAGATCATTTATTGCACAGGGGCCAGGGTCAGACGAGCTGTTAGGGAGACCCTCCCGTCGAGCCACAACCCCCTTGCTTTCTAAACTCCTTCTTGAAGAGCAGTCTAAGTGCGGCTGGATCCAATTCCTAGCCCTGGACTTGGGCACCGGTTCACCTCTAAAGGATTGTATCCGCGCCATCAACCCTTTATATCACTGAGCTAAGGCTACGAGGTTTAGCGTGGTATTAGTCACTTACCGAGACTCTGTTGCGGCAAGGGATCTCTCAGCCTTGAGGAGCAGAACCTGAAGCAAGCGTCCCCGCTCAAGGGCACATCCTGGTGCTATGACAGACTATGACAGGCAATACTATGACAGGGCAATACAATGCGAGACGTAACTTTACACAGGGCAGTACAAGGCCAATACACAGTCAAATAGGGAATGACCGATCACAAAATTGATGCACGGTCAAATAGAGTACAACAGCCTAAGAAGCCCTCAATACAGTGCCTGTCAACGCCAGAATACATCAGATGGCTCGCAGCACGGTGAGAGGGCAATACGACGCAAGACTCAGGAAAATACAGGGCAGTACAAAGCAATACGTAGTCAAATATAGAACAGCCGATCAAAAACACCCTCAGTTCGGTGCGGTACAACCCCAGAGAGTGTAAAAGGACAGTTAAGACTATTTCATGGCAACACAACGCACAATGTAACACAATACAGGTTGCTACAACACGATACAGAATAATATAGGAAACAACCCATCAAAACGCCACAATACGGTGCAGTACGATCCCACACGGTCTCGGGTGGCAGTCAAAACAACTATAGGGCGACACGATCCAAGATGCAACATTACACGACAGAGCAGAACTGAAGACGCAGTCAACTAAATACCAACCAATTAGAAGAACCGCAATACAGTGCGGGAGAAAACAAAAATAAATGGAGATGCCAGTCAAGACAATGACAGAGCAATACAAGGCAAGAAATAACGCAATACAGGGCAGTACAGTGAAATACACGGTCAAATAAATAACTGATTAAGTATCCCGCAATACCGTGCGATGCAATGCCAAAACGCGTGAGACAGCAGTCGAGGCAGTGACAGAGCTATACAATGGAAGACGTAACAATGCAGGGCTGTACAACACCAAAATGTATCAGATGGCACTCAGAACAATAACATGGCGATACAATGCAAGCCGCAACACAATACAAGGTGGTAACAAGGCAATACACGGTCAAACACAGACTAACGAATAAAACCTGCACAATACGGATCGCTGCAATCCCAGAACATCTAAAGTGACAGTGAACGGAATGACGGGGCAGTACAATGCAAGATACAACACTAGACAGGGCAATACGCATTCAAATAACGCACAACCGATTAAAAAACCCACAATACACACCAGTACAATGCCGGAACAGATCAGATGGCAGTCCGGGCAAATAGAGGACAATACAATGCCAAACGTGATGCCATACAGGGCCGGACAAGGCAATACGCAGTTGTGGCAGGCCGAGCGGCTAACTTCGCTTCTAAGAGAGAAGCGGTGAAACATTCAGAAACATCAACACAGTGATTCTCCAAAGGCAGCAGCGCATGTGACGGCGCTTTACCAGATTCCATATGGCCACGCACCCCGGATTATTTACTGCCTAGGGGCCAGGGTCAGACGAGCTGTCAGGGAGACCCTCCCGTTGAGTCACGAGGCTCGGAAAGGACCCCCTTGCTTTCTAAACTCCTTCTCGGAGAGGAGTCTAGGTGCGGCTGGATCCAATTCCTAGCCCCGGACTTAGGCAACGGTTCACCTCTAAAGGATTGTATCTGCGCCATCGACCCTTTATATCACTGAGCTAAGGCTACAAGGTTTTGTATGCTATTAGTCACTTACTGAGAATCTGTTGCGGCAAGGCATCTCTATCTCGAGGAGCAGAACCTTAATTGAGCGTCCCTGCTCAAGGGGAGATCCTGGCACGGAGGCCCCTGCCATGCAGAAGTCAAAAGGCTCTTGGGCTGTCCACTATTTATGGGGTAAGCTAATTGACTTATAGTCACATCAGCACAGGAACAAAATATCTAGGTCCCCACTGTGTTGCCAACCATCCCCCAACTTCAAGTACCACTCAGAACAACTCCATGGATGATTGGGGCGCCAAAACGAAGGGGCGCCCGCACCACCCCAGCAGTCAAATAAGGAACAACCAATGGAACTTTCACAATAAATAAGTACAATCCCAGACAGTCCAAAGTAACAGCCAAGACAACGACAGACCAATACAGTGCAAGACCTAACATCACACAGAGCAGTAAAAGGCAACGCGCAGCCAAGTCAAGAACAGTTAAAATACCCATAATCCAGTGCAGCACTATGACACTGTCCCAAAACGCAGTCAAAACAATGACAGAGTAATGCAACACGAGCTGTAACACAATACAGGGCAGCACAAAGCAATACACAGTCACACAAAGAACAGCCAATTACAAAACCCACAACAGAACGCCCTACGATCTCAGGAAGTCTCAGAGGGCAGTCACGGCAAATACAGGGCAATACGGTGCAAGATAACACAATACAGGCCACTGCCAGCCAATACTCAGTCAAATAAATAACAGACAGTCAAAAAATTCACAATGCAGTGCACTACTATGACACCATGGGTCAGGTGGCAATCATGACAACGATAGGGCAATACAAGGCAAGACGTAACCCAACACGGGGCCGGACAAGGCAATATGCAGTTGTGGCAGGTGGAGCCATTCACTTCACTCCTAAGAGAAAAGTAGAGAAACATTCAGAAACATCAACACAGTGATTCTCCAAAGGCAGCAGTGCGCATGACGGCGCTTTATCAGGTTCCGTGGCCACGGACCCTGGATTATTTCCTGCCTAGGGGCCAGGGTCAGACGAGCTGTCAGGGAGACCCTCCCGTTGAGTCACGAGGCTCGGAAAGGACCCCCTTGCTTTCTAAACTCCTTCTCGGAGAGGAGTCTAGGTGCGGCTGGATCCAATTCCTAGCTCGGAGAGGACCCCCTTGCTTTCTAAACTCCTTCTCGGAGAGGAGTCTAGGTGCGGCTGGATCCAATTCCTAGCCCCGGACTTGGGCAACGGTTCACCTCTAAAGGATTATGTCTGTGCCGTCAACCCTTTACATGGCTCATAAAAAACAGCTGATGAAGGAAGTGACAATATGGTGGCCTACAACGGCAGAATAGATCAGATGACAATCAAGACAACAACAGAGCAATACAATGGAAGACGTAACACCACACGGGGCCGGACAAGGCAATACACAGCCACATCAGAACCCATGAGAGACATCAAACTACAGTCCAGACCTAGGACAGATTCTCTAACGTGACCGTCAAGACGACAGGGCAATGCAATGCAAGATGTAACACAGGCCATATGCAGTTGTGGCGGGCGCAATGATAAAATTCACTCCTAAGAGAGAGGTAGAGAAACATTAACAAACATAACAGTGATTCACTAAAGGTAGCAGCGCACGTGATGGCACTTTACCAGGTTCCATATGGCCACGCACCCCGGGTCATTTACTGCCTCAGGGCCAGGGTCTGACACGCTGTCTGGGAGACCCTCCTGTTGAGTCACGAGGCTCGGAAAGGACCCCCTTGCTTTCTAAACTCCTTCTCCGAGAGGAGTCTAGGTGCGGCTGGATCCCATCCTCGCCCCGGACTTGGGCAACGGTTCACCTCTAAAGGATCATATCTGCGTGATCAAACCCTTCGTATCGCTCAGCTAAGATGGCAAAGTCTGGCATGCTGTTAGTCACTTACCCAGAATCTGTTGCGGCAAGGCTTCTCTCAACCTAGAGGAGCAGAACCTTAAGTGAGTGTCCCCGGGAAACGCTGGCAAACAGGCCGCTGCCTTGCAAGGAAGCTCAAAGGGCTCTTGGTCTGTCCGCTAGGTCTATAGCAAGCTAACTGACTCACAGTGTCTTGACTCTGGTGCCAGCCACCCCACAAAGTTCAAGTGCCACTCGTAGCGACTCCTGCTGGTCGTTATAGCTCGAGCAGCAGCCTGGAGGAAAAAGGGGGGTGACATCGCAACAGCGGTCAAATACAGAACAACCGGTTAAAAATTGCACAATACTGTGCCAGAGACTCTAAAATAACTGGCAAGACAACGACAGGGCAACACCATGCAAGATCTAACCTTACACAGGGCAGTACAAGGCAACATACAATCAAATGCAGAGCAGACAATGAAAGAATTGACGGTACGGTGCCATACAACGGTAGAATATATCAGATGTCGGTCACCACAATGACAGAGCAATACAAGGCAAGACGTAACGCGATACGGGGCCCTACCAGGCGACACAGTCAAGGAAACAACAACCCATGAAAGAATTCACAATACAGCGCGGTCCTAGGACGGAACGTGTAAAATGACCGTCGAGACAGTGACAGGGCAATACAATGCAAGACACAACACCATACCAGGTGGTAACAAGGCAACATGCAGCCAAACGAAGAACAACCGATTAAGAAACCCAGCATACGTTCAACTGTAATACCAGAAAACATCAGAAGGCAGTCAAGACAACGACAGCACACTATAACATGAGAAGTAACACAATACACAGCAGTACAAGGCATTACACAGTCAAATAAAGAAGAACCGATTAAAAACCACACAATACAGTGCGGTGCGATGCCAGAGTGGATCAGAAGGCAGTCGAGACTATGACGGGGCAATATAATGCAAGATGTTACACAATACAGGGCGGTACAAGGCATTAGAAAGCCAGATGAAGAACAACCGATTAAAAAACCCGCAATACAGCGTGGTACGAGGCCCGAACAGATCAGAAGGCAGTCAAGGCTACGACGGGGCAATATAACACGAGACATAACGCAATAGAGGGCGGTACAAGGCATTACACAGTCAAAGAACAACCGATTAAAAAAAAAAAACCACGCAACACGGTGTGGTACGATGCCAGAATAGATCACAGAGCAATCAAGAGCGTGACGGGGCAACACGATGCGAAACCGATACTGAGTGAGGCGGAGCAATACTATTTCAAATATACAAGAACATAGTACGGAACCAAATTCTTAAGCGTACGACACAAGACCATCTCAAATGGCAGTCAAGGAAGTTACCGAGCAACGTAATCCCGATTTGCACAAAATGGTACCATCAGGCACCATCACGTCCGTCAACACTAAGTTGTACTGCAATATCCCCCGCATCACACGCGCCGTACCCTTCTGCTCACCTGCTCCGCATGGATTCTGGGTTTGGACTTTGTGGCACACTCTGGTTCTGGCACCTAAAACACCTAAGACACACAATATTACTCTTGAGCTTACGGGAAACCACCACCCCCATGCGCTACCTCTCTGCTACCCAGCTCACCTCCAACGCTCGTCCGGCTCCGGATGCCTGCGGCGCCTGCAAAACCAAAGACAAACACTCCCCTGAGCCGCAATGTAGCACTGGGCTATTAGACGCCAACGTGTCCACAACCGCCTCACTTGCTGGGACTACTCAGTGGGTGCGCAGCATCGCCCCTCTGACCCTGCATGTCACACCAACCGAAGAAACACACGCCGAGATACTGCCCAAAACCCTACCAAATTCCCCATCTCCCACTCCCTCACCTTGCCCGCCCATCCTCCCCCGAGGCGTGCAACCTGAAGGCTCGCAAACCACCCATAAAACCCAACAGACATGGGTTGCTTTAAAACTTGAAAGTTGCTCCCTCTGAGGCAGATGTGATAAGGTCAGCAGCGGCGGGTGGGCTGAAGTGACTGACTCATCCCCATCCCCACATCCCACGTCATTCATTGCTTCAAAACTTCAAATTGGAAAGAACCAATACATACAGTACTCAGAGCCACATCTTCTCTCTAATACCACGTGCTGACTCACCTTCTTACATTGCTCTCCTCTCCTACGCTGCCCCGCCAAGCTTGTCCTGTTGCATCTGCAAGAACGACATCAGAGAAATCACCCTGAGGCAGAGCAATAGAGTCATAACAACAAAAAGCCTTGCACCTTTTTACAAATACCATCTAAGGTCCAAATACAACCGTACACAAAGAAAATTACAAAAAAAAAAATCCGCACCAAAACCAGCTGTACCCTCTTCCACATGAACTCTTCTTCACTGCTGCTGTATTGCCTTTCCAACATGCCTCTGCTCTTCCCAAACAAAACAGAAGAGGTGTCTACACAGCCTCCCAAAGGCTACCCTGAGACAACTCTAACACCTTTGCCCCGATCTACTGGGATTCATGTACTACATATAGACTCTCCACAGGATTCCGCCCACCCTGGACACTACGTGCCCAGGCAGGGCAGCCCCGAGCCAAACACTCACGGTTACGGACAGACACTACACGGAACGCTACGAACGACACGCCTCAAAGATGAGAGAAAACTCTCAGCAAGAAAGATGACACGGGGACCAAAGTCACCGTCGTGCAAGAAAATCTGTGGGATCGTGATGATGTCAACATGAAGACGCTCTACGGAACCCCCTGAAGCAAACTGTAGAACGTGATGGTACGTAATAAGAATGGACTGTTGAGCCCGCTAAGATGGACGTGCAGGAAGTCTGGCTTCAAGACCTAAGAACGTAACGACGCAGGGAAGAACTCCCAGACGTGGAAGTGGGCCGTCCAGAAACTTCCGAGAGGCAAGATTGATGCACGCTTTAAGATGCTAACGCAAGAAGAGCATCAGATGAATGGTGCTACGCCCACAGGCCCAAGCATTCGAGACCCTAAGGATGACGCCCAGGGCCCCACGTCGTGCTCCTGGAGCTCAAAGATGACCTCGAGACCCAAGAAGGGGCGAAGATACACAACACAGACCACATGAACGACATGACAACACGCACGGGCTGGAACTGCCCTGCCCGGGACACGCTAGCGTCACACTGAGCAGTAAGCAACATCCTTTACCTTCCTAAATATGACTGTGCCCCGGGACAGCCCTCGCCACTACGCTAACGTCAAAGACCCCATTTTGCAATTGTCCACCTCGGCCCCTCTCCGGCGCCTGACTGTCAACTTAGCTTTTGGAGGGCCAGCCATCTGAATCCTTCTTCGATGCGGTCCGCAAAAACCAGCCATCCGATACATTTCCGCAGTCACCAGGTTCCTCCTCTTCCTCTGCAAAAGGAAAATAAAACATAATCCCAGAGGCCGCCACAGCACCAGCAATAAGCATCCTGAGAGGAGATGCCAACCTCTTCGACGACACGCTCAGCCTCCCGAATGCCGTGGCGTTCTGCTTGCCCGCTCTGCGCCGATTCCGGAGTCCGAGGCTGCAATGATAGTTATTCACAGCACCTAAGAGACCAAGAAACACAACATTACCACTGCGCTTCTGCCAAACCGCCACACCATCAACTCCTATCTTCTGTCTTCATTCACATGAAAAAAAAAGTACCCAATTGTATTCATAGAGGCGCCAGTCACATCTTCCCTCTAATGCCACATGCCGAGCCACCTCCGTACAGCGCTCCTCTCGGCTCCCCTACGTCACCCTGCACATCTCATCTCTCGGCATCTAAAAAGAGAAAAAAAAAAAAATCCAACATTACGCCGATGCAGAGCGATAGCTTAATTCCAAAGGTCTTGTTTCTACTTCGGAACACTGTTCAATTAGATCCAACTACAGCCTGCCATCAAAAAAAAAAAAAAAACCACAGAAAAAGCCCACAAACATTACACCCCACACAAAGCAGCCTGAACATCTTTGAGATACTGTGTCCTTCACTGACTGTGAACAGCCTCTCCGACTTGGCTCTGCTTATGCCAACACCCACTAATAAAACACCCACGCACCCAACCTACTGAGAGCAAATTAATTCCAGATGACTACCCAACCTTTGCCTCGGTCGCCACAGATCCACATATTAACTGTAGACTCTCGTCACTATTCTGCCTGCCCTGGACTCTACACACCCGGGCAGGGGGGCTCCGAGCCAGACACACACACAAGCACAGACCAACACTACACAAAACGCTAAAAACAACGCATCTCAAGGATGAGAGAAAACTCTCAGCAAGAAGGATGACACCCAGACGGAAGTCACCGTCGGGCAAGACGACCTGGAGACCGTGGTGGTGATGTGAAGAGGCTCTATGGAAGCCCCTGAAACAGAG
The DNA here is from genome assembly GCF_963924245.1 of Chroicocephalus ridibundus. NCBI lineage: Eukaryota > Metazoa > Chordata > Aves > Charadriiformes > Laridae > Chroicocephalus > Chroicocephalus ridibundus. The sequence goes on along the minus strand of NW_026961165.1, from coordinate 80,063 downwards.
TGTAGGACATCATCATCTGTGATAAGAAGGGACTGTCAAGACTGATAAGATGTATGCGGGGGAAGCCTGGCTTCAAGACCTAAGAACATAATGACATAGGGAAGAAGTCCCAGTTGTAGACGCGGGCCATCCGGAAACTTCCAAGACGCAAGACCAATGCAAGCTTTAAGCTTCTAACGCAAGACGACCAGCAGCCGAATGGTGCTATGCCCATGGGTGCAGGCGTTCGAGACCCTAGGGATGGCGCCTGAGGCGCCATGCCGTGCTCCTGGAGCTTAAAGACGACCTCGAGACCCAAGAAAGGTCTAAGACACAGAACACAGACCACACGAAAGACAACAACACACACAGGCTGGAACCACCCTGCCCGGGAATGCCGAACAGTAAGCCGCATCCCTTACGTGCCTAAAGGAGACTGCCCTCCAGGACAAACCTCTCCCCTACGCCAACTTCAAAGACACCTTTTTGCAATTCTCAACCTCGTCCCCTCTCGAGCGCCAGTCTCTCAACTTAGCTTTTGGAGGGCCAGGGGTCCGAATCCATCCTTGAGGCAGTCCACAGAAAACAGCCATCCAGTACGTTCCTGTGGTCACCAGCTTCCTCCTCTTCCTCTGCAAAAGGAAAAGAAAAAAAAAAGTTATCCCAAAAGCAGCCACAGCACCAGCAATAAGCATCCTGAGAGGAGATGCCGACCTCTTCCACAACACCCTCAGCCTCATGAACACCGAGGCATTCTGCTCGCCCGCTCAGCGCCAATTCCAGAGTCTGACGCTGCGGCAACAGTTATTCACGGCACCTAAGATACCAAGAAACACAGCATTACCACTGCGCTACTGCCAAACCACCAGTCCCGTGCTCCTCCTCGATACTATCTGGCTCGCCTCAAATGCGAGAGCCTAGAGCACACCAGGCTCCGACGACACCCGAACCCATCTGCAAAACCTGTCCAAGAAGGACTCATGAACCCGGCTACCTTTTCTAGCCCTCCCCCAGTGCCAAAACTTTAGAAACCCCTTCTCTTCTCCCTGAGCTGCCAGGGAAGGAGCCCCACTTCTTCCCCATAGATCCCACCCTTTATTTGCCAGCCCGAACACCCGGCATTGGACACTTCTTGAGAGCCACTCTTCCCAGCCTCTCCCTGCGTCCCACCACCACCTCCTATCTTCTGTCTTCCCACGGACTCTGGGCTCTGCTGCAGACCCACAGAGTCAGTGAAGCCCTGATCTGACCTATACCAGGGGCCTGCCACAAGCCGCAAAGGCTCCAGGGACACGGCAAAACCCTGAGCACGGTGGGGGAAGGTGACAAGGCACCCCACATCCTGAAATACGTTATGCTTTATGGCCCTGCTGCTTTCCTGAGAAATGTGGAAACTCCATCTACAGCTGCAGACAAGGTGCTCACCCAGTCCCTGCAAAGTAATCTCATCATCTGCCCGATTGAGACAAATTCTATTGGCATCTTATCTGGGATACAGCAAAGCTAGTGGGGGAAAAAAAAAAAAAAAACACAAACAAGAAAGTTCCGTCTTCAATACAGTCAGGGATTCCAGGAAAATGCGCCACGCCTGGAAGAGAGAAAACCATACCCTTAAACTATCTCACCGCCCCCTAAGACTCATTACCACGCGACTCACCTGAAAAACCACAAGGAAGAGAACCGGCACATGAGGCCGCTCTCTACTATACACGCTGCCAAACCTCACCTGGTCCTGAAGGTCTTGCCACCTCCAGCTTCTTACCTGCTATTCTCTAAATGGGATAACATCTCCACCCAAGGAGCTGAGCCGCCTCCAAAGCTGCAATCGACTGAAGGACAGGCAGAGCTCTGACCCTGGAGACACCTGGCAGCAGAACGAGCTGCCCCAGCAGAGGCTGTGGGTTATATACCCCGGGCCCCGCCCAACGCCCTTCCCACCAGCACCTGGGAAAGGGCCTGGCTGACCTCCACAAGGCATAGAGCCTGCCAGAGGAAAAGCTGCTCCTTTCCTCACAGGCCTGAGAAGTACAGCATGCAAAACACCAAAACGGAGAAAGCGACCCTTAGAGGAACGGACAATATGTGCTCTTTTATTACAACTACATCAACTGTGTCAGCAACAGGGCCCGGTAGGTAAGTAAACTTAATTAAACTTCTGCAGGGCGTAGACATAAAGAGAAAGACATCATCCTAACCTAAATAGGCCAGAAGATCATGAAGCACAGTAACAATATTTTTATCAAGACTCAATGTGCTTTAGTTTCCTTGTAAAAGAAACCCCACAACGAGTCATACAGCATTTCTAGCAAGACGACGCATATTATCCGACTTCTGCCAGAACTGTGTTCTGGATCGGACCGACAGACAGAGTGCAAGCAGAGGCTTGTGTGCCGCCTGTAATGCAGTGGCTGAGAAAGAACCAAGGCTTGGGGCCGCCGCTCTCCTCGGCCGAGTCTGCTCCGGTGCCCTGTCTGTCATCATTGCTGTTGTGCCTTAGGCCATGCAGTAAAACAAGTGACACATGCTCCCTTTTAACTTCTCTCCTGAGGCAGAAAAGAACAAGAGAGAGAGACTTAGGGACTGAAAGATAAACTGAACTGTAATGAAATCTTAACAGCAAAATAATACCAAGAAAAGACAACAGTAACAAGAAAACAATTAAATATATACAGGACATACACAACCCGATACAGAGCTCCCAGGATGACCGCTGCTTCACTGGCAAAGTCCGGAACCAGACTCCGTGACAGTCCGGAACCAGACTCCGGACCTGGTTGCATAAATGCACGGATCGAGGTCAAAGGACAATGAACAGACAGAGGAGTCTTCAGAGGCCAGACAACAGGTACCGACCCCTTTGATCCCTCCGCTTTTATACTGAGTGTGATGAGGATGGGATGGAATACCCTATCAGTCAGATTCGGGTCACCGGTCCCGTCTACTCTTCACTATGGGTACAACCCCTCTACGCTTTTCTGCTTCCAACCCTCCAACAGGGCATATATAAAAGTTAGCTGGGCTGTGCTGTTGTAGGAATAAGTATAAGCAAGAGCCTCTCCGCACGGCATCCCTTCGCATTAAGTGTAAATATAAGTTCTTGGTGCTCTGAAGGCAGATACTACCTGAAAAATACGTCATTATTTTCAGAGAGTTCACTTCATTGGAAGAGACTTACCTGAAAAGTAAAGTGACTGCAAACAACACCAGTTCTGTTGTACCTCAGACCAGCACTTCCACACATGGCTACGTAACCTCACATTCACATGAAAAAAAGAAGAAGTGGCCAAATGTATTCATGGAGCCGCCGGTCACATCTTCCCTTTAAGACCTCGGGCTCAGCCACCTTTGTCCTGCACCCCCATCAGCTCCCCTGTGTATCCCTGGCCACCTCATCTCTCTGCATCTGAAAAAAAAGCAACACACCAACATCAAACATTACCCTAATGCAGAGCAGTAGCTTAATTCCAAAGGTCTTGTTTCTACTTAGGAACCCTGTTCACATAAGTCCAACTACAGCCTGTCATCCAAAGAGGAGACGCCTGCAAACATTACACCCCACACAATGCAGGTTTACCATCTTTGAGATACTGTCCCCTCCACTAGCCATGAACACCCTCTCCAACTTGTCTCCGCTTATGCCAGCGCCCACTAATGAAACACCCATCCACACAGCCTCTCGAAAGCTAATCAATTCGAGACGACTGAGCAACCTTTGCCTGGGTCTAGACAGATCCTCATATTCAGTACAGACTGCTGTCGTGATTCTGCCTACCCTGGACGCTACACACCCAGGCAGGGCAGCCCCAAGCCAAACACACACAGACTGACGCTACACAGAACACAACAAACGACGCGCCTCAAGGATGAGAGAAAACTCTCAGCAAGAAGGATGACACCGGGACCAAAGTCATCGTCGGGCAAGACAGCCTGCAGGACTGTGATGGTGACGATGTGAAGAGGCTCCACAGAACCCCCTGAAACAAAGTGTAGAACTTCACAGTTCCTGAGAAGGGACTGTTGAGCCTGACAAGATGGACACACAGGAAGCCTAGCTTCAAGACCTAAGAACTTAACGACACAGGGAAGAAGCCCCAGTCGCTGACGCGGGCCATCCAGAAAGTTCCAAGATGCAAGACCGATGCACGCTTTAAGATGCTAATGCAAGAAGAGAGGCAGACGGTTGGTGCTACGCCCACGGGTGCAGGTGTTCGACACCGTAAGGATGGCACCCAATGCACATTCCGTGCTCCTGGAGCTTAAAGATGATCTCAAGACCCAAAAAAAGGGTCTAGGATGCAAAACACAGACCACACGAACGACACGACAACACACACAGGCTGCAACTGCCCTGCCTAGGATGCGCTAACATCACACTGGACAGTAAGCTACATTGTTTACCTGCCCAAAGGAGACTGTGCCCCAGAACAGCCCTCCCCCCTACACTAACGTCAAAGACCCCATTACACAATTGTCAGCCTCCACCCCTCTCCAGTGCTGGTCTCTCAACTTAGCTTTTGGAGGGCTAGCATCTGATTCCATCCTCGACGTAGTCCACAAAACACAACCATCCGATACGTTCCTGCAGTCACCGGCTTACTCTTCCTCTGCAAAAGGAAAAGGAAAAGAGAAAGTCATCACAAAAGCAGCCACAACACCAGCAATAAGCATCCTGAGAGGAGATGACGACCTCCTCCACAAAACCCCTCAAGCCTCCTGAATGCTGATGCAGTCTGATTGCCTGCTCCACACAGATTCTAGAGTTGGATGCTGTAGCGACAGTTATTCACGGCACCTAAGATACCAAGAAACACAGCATTTGCACTGCGCTTCTGCCAAACCACCAGTCCTGTGCTCCTCCTCAATACTATCTGTCTTGCCTCAAATGCGAGAGCCTAGAGCAGACTAGATACCATCAACAACCAAACCCAATTACAAAACTGGTTTGAGAAAGACACATGAACCCGCCTCCCTTTCCTAGCCATCCCCCTCCTGAACCATCAGGGAAGGAGGCCCACTGCTTCCCCACAACTCCTGCCCCTTATTTTCCAACTGCTCCTCAGGACCTGCTGTTCTGAGCCCTGCCCTGTGTTTGGCAGGCACCTCCTGTCTTCCGCCTTCATAGAGACTCCGGGCTCTGCTACAGACCTGGAAAGCCGGGAAAACAGTTACAGAACCTACTGGTAGCCTCCCGCAAGAGCTTTAGGGCCACCGTGATACCCTGCATGCTCTGGGGCAAAATGATGAGCCATCCCTGCTGCTTCCTCAAAACAAACAAACTCAATATATAGATACGTACAAAACACTCACCCTAAATCCTACTCCAGTATCTCATAACACACACAATTAAGACTAATAAAAACACCAACTAACATAGTGTACATCAAAATTGGAAAAAAACACAAGATTTTATCTTCAATGAAGTCAGAAATTATAGTAAAACACACCACCTGCCATAAGCAAAAAAAAAAAGATACATACTATTAAGCCATTTAAACAAACCAAATGCTCCCTACAAAACTAAAGATATGGGGGGAAAAAAAAAAAAAGATAACATACAACTCCACTTTCTATGGCAACCACCCTTACATTGAGAAGCCTTACCTCTGATGTCTTACCTATGCTAGTTTAAACGCTAAAACAAGCCTTCCCAAACAGCTGCACAAGCTCCAAAACAACTCTTAAGAAGCTCCAGAGCTCCGACCCTGGAAAAGACCAGCAGCAGAACAAGGTCCTGCCCTGAAGCTGTGGCTCATATACCCCGGGCCCCACCTGAGGCCCTCAGGCCCCACCCACCACCTTTCCCACAATCCCCTGGGTAAAGGGTGGGGCCAACCCCCAGAAGCATAAAAGCACCTGAAGGTGCAGCAGGTGTTGTTATTCGCTTTAAGTTTACTATTTACAAAGTAGTGAAGAGTGACCCTTGATAGAAAAAGCATTATCTGCTCCTCCCTTGCAGCTACACCTATTGCATCAATGACATGTCCAGGTGAGCAATTAAGTTATTTTTTTATGGAATGTAAATAGAAAAAAAATAAACATCAGACTTATCTCTATAGAAAAGTAGCTTATTCAATGCAATGATAACAGTATTATTAAAATTTATGTACTTGAGTGTCCTTCAAAAAAAAAATACAAACCCAAACACAATCTATTACTATGGGGTCATTCCTTATTTCTAGCAAGACCGTGTGTACTAACGAACTTCTGCCAGAACCCCTTTTTGGATGGGAGTGAATAACAAAACAGAATCAGATTCTATGAGAAAACTTTCTCAAAAACATTTTCCTCTGTGAAATAAGTTATTTATTGTAAATTGCTAGCAATTTAAAGTCATATTGATAATCTCATTTTGACTTGTTACTCAACAGCACTACTTGAGTCCCAAAATACAGAAAGCAACAAAAAAGCATGGAATTACAAGTCATGTATTTCCTGAACCTGCATAAAGCACCCTAATTAACATCTAAGTAGCTAGAACAAAAACAAATTTATATACATAAACTCATATTTTACAATAGGTATAAAAATGAGAAATTCTTCTTTATTTCAATGCCTCATGCCCATATAGACAGGTTTTATTCCATTTTTAAACACACATTCCCCCCATGAATTTTCAGGCATTTTTAGGTTGTGAACTGCCTCTTTTGGGGGGGACCCAGTGTGACAACCCACACCCCCCCGGAAAAGGTCTTCTTTTGACTTAGAAATACCATCTGGAGTACAATTACAGCCTGACATTAAAAAAAAAAAAAACCAAACTACACAAACATCACACCCCACACAAAGCAGCTTTAACATCTTTGAGATGCAGTCTGCTTCACTACTGCTGAACAGCCCCTCCCACATAGCTCTGCTCATCCCAAAAAAACCCTTAATTAAAGAGCTGCCCACACCACCTGCTGATGGCTAACTTGATGGGAGTTGACTGTACCACCTTGGCCTCAACAGTCTCATTAGATCAATGTATTAACCATATACTCTTACTGCTGTTCCCCCTACCCCTGACTCTACAGCCCCAGGCAGCGCAGCTCCAAGCCAAACACACCCACGTGCAGCCCAACACCACACAGCACTAGAGACAACGTGACTCCAAGATGAGAGAAAACTCTCCACAAGAAGAGCGACTTTCAGACAAGAGACGCTGTCGGGCAAGAAGAGCGACTTTCAGACAAGAGACGCTGTCGGGCAAGAAGAGCGACAGGGCTGCAGCGCTGACACGACCAGGCTCTACAGCCAAGCCATAAAAGAGTCAAATGTAACGGACCATTCCAAGAAGTTCCTGTCAAAACGGAGATGACGTATGTGCAGGAAGCATGGCTTCAAGACCCGAGAACGTAAGGATGCAGGGAAGAAATCCCAGTGCGTAACAGCAGGTGGCTAGAACGGCTAGGGCTCAGAGAAGAGAGCTGCTCAGGCAGCCGGGAACGACGCTGCAGAAGAGGACCATTCAGAAACTCCTGAGAGGCAAGTCCTATCTGCACTTTAAAATTGTTATGCAAGAAAAGAAGTGCCCATTGGGCACTCTGCCAATTAGCACAGGCATTTGAGACCCTACAGGTGGTGCCCGAGGCACATGCTGTGCTCCTTGAGTGCAAAGAGAAATAAGGACACCAAAACTTAAGGAAAGTCCAAGACACAGAAGACAGAGCACACAAACTACACAACCAAAGACACAGGCCAGAACTGCCCTGCCCAGCACACACTAGCTTTGTGCTGAAAAGTAACCCACTCCCTTTACCTACTCAGAGGAGACTGCTCCCGCATAGCCCTCTGCTCTAGCCTGACTTTAAAACTCCTCCCTGAAACTGTCAACCTTGGCCCCCCTCCAGCACCTGTCCCTCTACTTCGCTTTCAGAGGGCCAGTGGTCTGAATTCATCCTTGACAAAAAAAAACACAACAAACAGCTAACTGATGTGTTCCTGCAGTCACCATGTTCCTCTTCATCAGCAAAACAAAAAGAAATCACAGCTCCAGCAGTGACCACCATGACAGTAGATGCCAACCTCTTCCACAACACCCTCATCCTCAGAGGTGCCATGGCAATCCACTCACCTGCTTCACGTCGATTCCAGTCGGAGGCTGCAGCAACAATTATTTATGGCACCTAAGATACCAACAAACACAAAATTACCATTGCATTTCTGCAAAATCATCAGTCCCGTGCTCCTCCTCCACACTGTCCAGCTCACCTCAAATGCAAGAGACTAGAACAGACCAGACCCTGTCGACACCCAAATCCAAATGCAAAACCGATATGACAGAGACTGATGAACCCACCTCCTTTTCCTAGCCAGCCCCCAGCGCCAAAACTTTAGAAACCCCTTCTCTTCTCCTCAACCGTCAGGGAAGGAGCCTCACTTCTTCCTGACAGCTCCCATCCTGTATTTGCAACCCTGAACCCCCTACGCCGGCTGCTTCTCAGGAGCAGCTCTTCTGAGCTGTGCCCTGCGTTTGGCAGGCACCTCCTATCTTCTGTCTTCCCACAGACTCTGGGCTCTGCATCAGACCCACAAAACAAATAATGTCCTGACACAATCTATGAGGGGCCTGCTGCCCGCTGCAAAAACTCTAGGGACACCGTGGCACTCCATGGGCAACGGGGAAAGGTGATGAGCCATGCCATACCCTGAACGACGCTATGCCTTACGTCCCTGCTGCTTTCTTGAGAAATGCTGGTGCCATATATGCAGATGCATACAAAACGCTCACCCTAACCCCCATAAGATAATCTCATCATCAACCCAATTAAGAGAAACAATATCAGCAATTTACACAGCATACTGCAAAACTGGTGAAAAACCCACAGTTCTATCTTCAATAAAGTCAGAAATTCTAGGAAAACGCAGTGCTCCTAGAACAAAGAAAAGCATACTATTAAACCATCTGGGCACCCCTTAAACACTCATCACAAAGTTATGACCCGAAAAAAAAAGGAGCATACCAGTCAACTTTCTACCATACAGGCAGCTGGATGTTTACTGCTCCCGAAGGTCTCAGCTCAGCCTTCTCACCTCTGCCTCCCTAAATGCCGAAACACGCCTGCCCAAACAGCTGAGCCTGTCCCAAAGCTGCAGCAAAGCGAGGGACCAGCAGAGCACCCACCCCACGGGGCCCAGCAGCAGAATGAGCTCCTGAGCCCGGGCTGGGGCTCGTGTACCCCGGGCCCCGCCCACCGCCCTTCCCACAATCCCCTGGGAAAGGGGCAGGGCCAACCCCCAGAAGACGTGAAGGCGGGTGGCAGCGGGAGCAGCAGCTTTGCTTCTCCTGCCTTAAGTTCCCAGCAGGCGAAGCGCCTCCCCTTTTTATTTCCATTTGGGACTAACCTCTGGTGATTCTCTTACCGCTTTTGTGTGATTTCTGTCCAGTTGTTGCTGTGGAGAAGAGAGCTCTGCAGGGGTTGCATTATTTTTGCGATCTTCAGATATTTTTGTGGTTAACTGATAATCGTGTTTTATCGTTTTGGAAGAGTGTTGGAAGCATATGATTTCCAGAAGACTTATGAGCATTTACGGACGGGCTCCTGGAGGACTAAAGTGCCATAGAGACGCGCGTCGGAGGACTGAGGGGGCACTTCCGGGGTCGTGGAGGACCGAAGTGCCACGGAGACGCGCGTCAGAGGACTGAGGGGGCACTTCCGGGGTCGTGGAGGACCGAAGTGCCACGGAGACGCGCGTCGGAGGGCTGAGGGGGCACTTCCGGGGTCGTGGAGGACCGAAGTGCCACGGAGACGCGCGTCGGAGGACTGAGGGGGCACTTCCGGGGTCCTGGAGGACCGAAGTGCCACGGAGACGCGCGTCGGAGGACTGAGGGGGCACTTCCGGGGTCCTGGAGGACCGCGAGGTCACGTAGATGGAAACCCGGAAAACTGCCGGGCACTGACGGGGCCGTGGTAACGTGTAAGAGCTGATGCGGAGGGGCCGATGGCCGCTCTGGAGGCCGGGCGGGCGGCACCGATGCCGCTCCAGGTGGCGCGGAGCTCGCCAGAGTCCCGGCGGTCCTGGTTCGCCCTCCGGCCGCCGCTCTCTTGAGACTGCGGCCGGACGGGCCTCCGCGAAGCCGCGCCTGCGCACGAGCTGCGGAACCCACGCGGCGCCGGCGGCGGGGGCCGAGGGGGGCCGGGAGGCGCGGGCACTGCGCATGCGCCGCCCCCCACCTGCAGGACGCGCCTTCAGCCGCCAGGCGGCAGCACCCGCTCCGGTATTGACACACATCTGTACGTTTAGGGAATTTACGTTGCCCATTTCCTACGTTAACGCTTTTGATACCGAATATCTATTTAGGCTGTCTGCCTACACACCTAGTTTGACACTAATATCTTTTTATAAACGCATCTAAGTATTTTTATATTCTAGGATCTTTCATATAACACAGAATCACAGAATCCTTAGAGACAGAGGTTTTTATTTTGAACTTTTACATACATAATTTATATATATGTATGTTTCTCATTCCCTATTTCAATGCATCCTGCCCATAGTTACAGGTTTTCACATTTTTTAATGCATCCCAAGAATTTTCAGACATTCTGGGGCCGCGACCCACTTCTTTTGGGGGGGCAACTCCACGTAACCCCCCCCCCCATCTCCCACTCACCTGCTCCTCTGCTGCATCATGGCTGCCCCAGTGACATCGGGGTGCCCCAAATGACACCATCACCCCCCAAGACACACACACACAGACACCCTTCTATTCACCCCAAAAAAAGGCTTAAAACGCCCAGACCCAGGGCTGGCCCCTTCTCCTCAGGGGGGCTCCGCCACCGGCTGCAAACCTGGGCTGGGGCATCTCTCGAGCAGCACGAGACGCCTACGACGAGGCACCTGGAAAACAAAAATCCCCAATTATAGCTCAGCATCCCAAAAAAACAGCACAGAAGAGAGCAGAGGAATTCCGTCAGACGGAGGGACGGGACAGGAGCTGGGGAAACAGCTCAGCTCGAAATACAGCACAGCCTTCAAAAGCCAGCGCCATTTGAACTCTTAAAAGTCAGGATTAAGACTAATCAGTGCCATTTTGAACACGTTCTTAGCATAAGGGCGAACCCTCCGGCTGGTGCTGGGAAACACCTGGCCCTTTCCCTTTCACTGAGAAGGTGTGCATGAAGTTTACATCCACCCAGTGAAAATACTTACCCTGTGAAAGTACTTGGCTTTCCTTCGGCGCTAATTTAACTTGCACGGCTGTGAACGGATACTATTAAACTATCCGTCTCCAAAATACAGAGCTATGATTTGACCACGGGGGGTTTTTTGTGTGCTACACGAGGAGGAGGAGGGACATCGGGGCAGCGGCGCTGCCCGAGAGAGACACTACTGGCTGCCGGGAAAAGGCGGCACTGAAAGCCAGACAGAAGTACTTCAGAGCACTCTGCCAAAAAAACGGGGGGGAAAACCGCGTAACATTCAGTTGTCTCTCCTTTTAAACATTTCGAACAAATACCTAACTGCCCAGGTACACCTCATAAATTGTACACTACAGCCGTTTAGGCGGCTGCAGTTTAAACTATGCAAGTCAGTTTGTCGATTATACAACTCTCACTTTTTTTTTTTTAGCTTCATTTAACATAGAAAAATCAGTGAGAGAAAAAACTCCTCCAAATGGTTTTACTTTTGGGGGCGGGGAATCAAATCGCCGGCGCCGCGATCCGTAGGGCTACCAAAAAGGACCGGCAGATTCGCGAATGCTTTTGGCTGTGCTGAAGGCGCAGAGGAACGCGTTTTTATGGTATCTCGACTGTTCCAACCGAGAACCCAAAGGCCGGCGATGCCAGCAACTGGGGGAGACGCGCGGCACTTGGGCCTGCGGAAGGAAATGAACTTCCTCCCGAGGTTACAGAAAAAGGACATTGTTGAAGCCGTAACTCACCAAAACCACAACCAAAACCACAGGATTCGCCGTCACGAGTTAAACGCTGCTGCTGCTTCACGGCAAAGCCTGGAGAACACAGAGAGGCGATGCCCGTTTGTCCCGTTTTGTCCATGTCTCCTCTTTGACCTCAATCGCCTTTAGGACAGATGCCAGTATCTCAGTGAGGTTTTCGAGTACCGCTGTGAAATATTTTAAAGACTTATTGACTGAGAAAGCATAAAGTTTTTATCGTGAAAGCAAAGCCTGCTTCTTCTGGACATGTGAACTCTTACAAACAGTTCCTTCCCTCTTCTAGTACAGAATTATTTTCACAGTATCGTTTGACAGTGAGCACCCAGAAAGAGAAGAATATGCTTTCAGGAAGAGAAAAATAAATGGAGGGAAGTAAGCTTTGCAGAGGCGTAACGTGCTCCAGGACAGACTTTATTTTGTTTTTAGGATTGTGAGGGACGGACTGTAAATTCCCTGCCGAGGGGCAGGAGCCCCTCCAAGCCTTCAGTGGAACGCCTCAAACACTCGCAAGGAAATAAATAACGCAGGCCTGGCCTTCAAACAGCTGATGAGGCTCACACTTCTGGCGGCTGAAAGTGTGGGAGAACTGTCTTGTGAAGACAGGTCGGTTCTGCCACTCGTGCCCTGAGCTCGCTCGTTCTCAGTTCTCGAGGCCGTTGTGTCCCATGAGTGACCTTTGCTTCATTATCCGCGAAACGCACATGAAAGCGCACGCCCTGCATGTGCTAATGAAGATTACAGAGATCACGCTAAACATGTGTGACCATGGCACTCGTCTCTCCACCCAAATCATGGCACACGTCACCGGGGAGAAGGGAGAAACCTGAGCTGAGCCCGTCCTCAGCAAGGAGGGCGGACCGTGCTGATTCAGCAAACGTAAAAGGGGAAAATAAGTGCCCCGAGGGAACAAAAAAGAAACAAAAGAAATAGATAGTGCCTGGGAAGATTCTTCCCAAGAAAGAAGAAGATTATGCCTGGGAAGAATCCCTGAAAAAGACGCTGGAACCAGGACCCGCGATCTCTTTATCTCTGTCTTTTTCTCTGTCTTTTCCTCTCTCTGTCCCTCAGTTTCTCTTTTCTCTTGGAATTGTTAAGTAACAGTTAGAGCTGTGAAGTGATGACCTTAAGATGACCTTAAGTACGACCTTAAGCACCGCTTGCCATAAGTTGTCCTACACCTGGTGTTAACTAACACAATGTACACCCCAACACCTGCCATAATTTTTTATATACCTAACCAATTATCGTGGGCTTGTTAAGATCTATACTAACCATTTTGGTAAGCTAATAAATGTTTCTGTATGGACCTTGAGATTTATCTCACCTTAGTCCGTGCCGCTGAGAATTTACAAATCTGAAGTCACTTACCCTCCCCTCTTTCCTGACAGCGGGAAGCGATAAGGATTTTGTTAAAATATTTCACAGAAAAACTATAGGAGGAGCGCTGGCACATCCTTCCCGTTAACTTCAGAGTCCACACTACAAGTACCTCAGGAAAAAAGCAGACGCGCATCGCAGACGCACCTCGTACTCGCAGAGCACTCCGGATTCTTTCCGTCTGTCCTGTACCATCACGGCAGAAGGAAGGGCGACCACGGAGAAACGCTGGCAGCTGGAATTCTGCCAAGACAGGAAAAAAACTTCTGGCGTAAAGCTAGGTGGCAATCTAAAGCGTCCTTCTTTCGTGAAGGTCTGTGAAGACTGCAGCCAACGGAGGCTCCTGACGAGTGGGACACGGCCCCAAAGCCTGGGACTCACCGCAGCTCCTGCTTTCAGCGCTGCCCACAGAATTTTCCAGTTCAGGTGCCTCTCTCTTTCTCTGTCCCTTCCTCTTCTGCAGCGCTGGTCACTTGACCATCCTCCACCTAAGAGAACACAGCGGTGTCTTACAGCTCTTGCGATATGAAGCTTCCCAGATGTGCAGCCTTGCACGCACACAACCCTTCCCCATGGCCATACCGTGATTTTGGATACGCGTACGGACCCTGCGGTACATATCAGCAATCTGGTCTGCTGAGGACAACTCAGAGGGGACCCTTCCTCACCCAGAAATGCTTGGCTGTCTCTTCCCTGCCGCAGGAAGCACCTTCTGGCTCAATCACCTTGATGTTGTTCTCTGGCTGTTTCACGTTTTTCAAGCATCTTAAGCTTCACCCACAGCAGCTCCTGTTCAAAGCCAGTAAACGTCCACCAGTCCCAGGTCGCCCACACCAGGAGGGAGAACGGGGCTGAACGGAGACAGCCCAGGCAAGTCTGTGGCAAAGGCAGCCCACGACAACCCCGGGGAGGAGCGGACAACCGCGGCCTCCGGGAGAGAAAGAGAAGGGGCAGCAGTTCCCCGACCACTCGCCCCAGCGGGAGCCCCCCCTGCAGCAGGAGCTCCTGGAGACGCTGCTTTCCCCACCCGGATGCTCCTGGCACCTGCATCGAGAGGCGACCAAGCGCAGCCAGGGGCGGCCGCCGCTGTCGGGAACAGGACGGGGGGAGGACATCTGCCGGCAGTGCCTCGGCTGGGGAGGAGGGCCGGGGCCCGTCTCCTCGCAAAGGAACAGGGAGCGGGGGTGCTGCGGGCCCGGGAGCGGGGGGACGCCGGCCCGGGAGCAGGGGGGGGGCGGCCCGGGAGCCCGGGGACGCGGGGGGAGAACCGTCCCGATGGGGGGGTACGCGAGGGAGGGAGGGAGGGGGGGTCCGAGCCGGAGGACGCGGCGGGGGGGGCCGGGGCCGGGGCCGGCCTGGGAGCCAGGGGACGGGACGCGGGGGGGGAACCGTCCCGGGAGCGGGGGGGTCCGAGCCGGAGGACGCAGGGGGGGTCCGAGCCGGAGGACGGGGGGGGTGGGGCCGGGGCCGGGCTGGGAGCCCAGGGACGCGGGGGGGGGGACGCGGGGAGGGGGGGAACCGTCCCGGGAGCGGGGGGGGGTCCGTCCCGGGAGCGGGGACCGCCTACCATCCTCCCGCCCGACGGAAACGCGACCGGCAGACGCCGCTCCTCACGTGACCACCCGGAAGTAACGTACCGGAAAATACTTCGCAGGCTGGCGTGGCGGCGCGACGTGGGCGCCGGTGGTGCCGAGGCTGACGGCCACCGCAAAGCCCGCAGCCCCACGGGCTGTGGGGCCACGCGAGCGGCTGCCAAAGAGCTTTCCAACGAGGCACGGCTTTCCCTCCTGGCTCTTCGGGCGTGGGAGCTGTCGCCAGAGCCGCGGCCCTACCGGAAAATGCTTCGCAGGCTGGCGCGGCTGCACCTGGTGGGCGCCGATGGAACCGAGGCTGACGGCCGCCGGAAAGCCCGCAGCCTCACGGACTGTGGGGCCACGCGAGCGGCCGCCAAAGAGCTTTCCAACGAGGCACGGCTTTCCCTCCTAGGTCTTCGGGCGTGGGAGCTGTCGCCAGAGCCGCGGGCCTACCGGAAAATGCTTCGCAGGCTGGTGGGGCGGCGCCACGTGGGCGCCGGTGGCAGCGAGGCTGACGGCCGCCGCAAAGCCCGCAGCCCCACAGGCTGTTTCGCCAGGCGAGCGGCTGCCAAAGAGCTTTCCAACGAGGCACGGCTTTCCCTCCCTGCTCTTGGGCGTGGGAGCTGTCGCCAGAGCCGCGGCCCTACCGGATAATGCTTCGCAGGCTGGCGCAGCGGCGCCACGTGGGCGCCGGTGGCAGCGAGGCTGACGGCCGCCGCAAAGCCCGCAGCCCCACAGGCTGTTTCGCCAGGCGAGCGGCTGCCAAAGAGCTTTCCAACGAGGCACGGCTTTCCCTCCTGGCTCTTCGTGCTTGGGAGCTGTCGCCAGAGCCGCGGCCCTACCGGAAAATGCTTCGCAGGCTGGTGGGGCGGCGCCACGTGGGCGCCGGTGGCTCCGAGGCTGACGGCCGCCGCAAAGCCCGCAGCCCCACAGGCTGTGGGGCCACGCGAGCGGCTGCCAAAGAGCTTTCCAACGAGGCACGGCTTTCCCTCCTGTCTCTTCGGGCGTGGGAGCTGTCGCCAGAGCCGCGGCCCTACAGGAAAATGCTTCGCAGGCTGGTGGGGCGGCGCCACGTGGGCGCCGGTGGCTCCGAGGCTGACGGCCGCCGCAAAGCCCGCAGCCCCACAGGCTGTTTCGCCAGGCGAGCGGCTGCCAAAGAGCTTTCCAACGAGGCACGGCTTTCCCTCCTGGCTCTTCGGGCGTGGGAGCTGTCGCCAGAGCCGCGGCCCTACAGGAAAATGCTTCGCAGGCTGGCGCAGCGGCGCCACGTGGGCGCCGGTGGCAGGGAGGCTGACGGCCGCCGGATAGCCCGCAGCCCCATGGGCTGTGGGGCCACGCGAGCGGCCGCCAAAGAGCTTTCCAACGAGGCACGGCTTTCCCTCCTGGCTCTTCGGGCGTGGGAGCTGTCGCCAGAGCCACGGCCCTACCGGAAAATGCTTCGCAGGCTGGCGCGGCTGCACCTGGTGGGTGCCGGTGGCTCCGAGGCTGACGGCCGCCGCAAAGCCCGCAGCCCCACAGGCTGTTTCGCCAGGCGAGCGGCTGCCAAAGAGCTTTCCAACGAGGCACGGCTTTCCCTCCTGGCTCTTCGGGCGTGGGAGCTGTCGCCAGAGCCGCGGCCCTACCGGAAAACGCTTCGCAGGCTGGCGCAGCGGCGCCACGTGGGCGCCGGTGGCGGCGAGGCTGACGGCCGCCGCAGAGCCCGCAGCCCCATGGGCTGTGGGGCCACGCGAGCGGCTGCCAAAGAGCTTTCCAACGAGGCATGGCTTTCCCTCCTGGCTCTTCGGGCTTGGGAGTTGTCGTCAGAGCCGCAGCCCTACCGGAAATTGCTTCGCAAGCTGGCACGGCAGTGCCACGTGGGCACTGTTGGCGGAGAGGCTGACGGCCGCCGCAAAGCCCGCAGCCACACGGGCTGTGGGGCCACACGAGCGGCTGCCAAAGAGCTTTCCAGCGAGGCACGACTTTCCCTCCTGGCTCTTCGGGCGTGGGAGCTGTCGCCAGAGCCGCGGCCCTACCGGAAAATGCTTCGCAGCCTGGTGAGGCGGTGACACATGGGCGCCGGTGGCAGCGAGGCTGACGGCCGCCGCAAAGCCCGCAGCCCCACAGGCTGTTTCGCCAGGCGAGCGGCTGCCAAAGAGCTTTCCAACGAGGCACGGCTTTCCCTCCTGGCTCTTCGGGCGTGGGAGCTGTCGCCAGAGCCGCGGCCCTACAGGAAAATGCTTCGCAGGCTGGCGCGGCTGCACCTGGTGGGCGCCGGTGGCGGGGAGGCTGACGGCCGCCACAAAGCCCGCAGCCCCACGGGCTGTGGGGCCACGCGATCGGCTGCCAAAGAGCTTTCCAACGAGGCACGGCTTTCCCTCCTGGCTCTTCGTGCTTGGGAGCTGTCGCCAGAGTTGCAGCCCTACCGGAAAATGCTTCACAGGCTGGTGGGGCGGCGCCACGTGGCCGCCGGTGGCTCCGAGGCTGACGGCCGCGGCAAAGCCCGCAGCCCCACGGGCTGTTTCGCCAGGCGAGCGGCTGCCAAAGAGCTTTCCAACGAGGCATGGCTTTCCCTCCTGGCTCTTCGGGCTTGGGAGCTGTCGCCAGAGTTGCGGCCCTACCGGAAAATGCTTCGCAAGCTGGTGCGGCGGCGCCATGTGGGCGCCGGTGGCGCCGAGGCTGACGGCCGCCACAAAGCCCGCAGCCCCACAGGCTGTGGGGCCACGCGAGAGGCTGCCAAAGAGCTTTCCAACGAGGCACGGCTTTCCCTCCCTGCTCTTGGGCGTGGGAGCTGTCGCCAGAGCCGCGGCCCTAAGGGATAATGCTTCGCAGGCTGGCGCGGCGGTGCCACGTGGGCGCCGGTGGCAGCGAGGCTGACGGCCGCCGCAAAGCCCGCAGCCCCACAGGCTGTTTCGCCAGGCGAGCGGCCGCCAAAGAGCTTTCCAACGAGGCACGGCTTTCCCTCCTAGGTCTTCGGGCGTGGGAGCTGTCGCCAGAGCCGCGGGCCTACCGGAAAATGCTTCGCAGGCTGGTGGGGCGGCGCCACGTGGGCGCCGGTGGCAGCGAGGCTGACGGCCGCCGCAAAGCCCGCAGCCCCACAGGCTGTTTCGCCAGGCGAGCGGCTGCCAAAGAGCTTTCCAACGAGGCACGGCTTTCCCTCCCTGCTCTTGGGCGTGGGAGCTGTCGCCAGAGCCGCGGCCCTACCGGATAATGCTTCGCAGGCTGGCGCAGCGGCGCCACGTGGGCGCCGGTGGCAGCGAGGCTGACGGCCGCCGCAAAGCCCGCAGCCCCACAGGCTGTTTCGCCAGGCGAGCGGCTGCCAAAGAGCTTTCCAACGAGGCACGGCTTTCCCTCCTGGCTCTTCGTGCTTGGGAGCTGTCGCCAGAGCCGCGGCCCTACCGGAAAATGCTTCGCAGGCTGGTGGGGCGGCGCCACGTGGGCGCCGGTGGCTCCGAGGCTGACGGCCGCCGCAAAGCCCGCAGCCCCACAGGCTGTGGGGCCACGCGAGCGGCTGCCAAAGAGCTTTCCAACGAGGCACGGCTTTCCCTCCTGTCTCTTCGGGCGTGGGAGCTGTCGCCAGAGCCGCGGCCCTACAGGAAAATGCTTCGCAGGCTGGTGGGGCGGCGCCACGTGGGCGCCGGTGGCTCCGAGGCTGACGGCCGCCGCAAAGCCCGCAGCCCCACAGGCTGTTTCGCCAGGCGAGCGGCTGCCAAAGAGCTTTCCAACGAGGCACGGCTTTCCCTCCTGGCTCTTCGGGCGTGGGAGCTGTCGCCAGAGCCGCGGCCCTACAGGAAAATGCTTCGCAGGCTGGCGCAGCGGCGCCACGTGGGCGCCGGTGGCAGGGAGGCTGACGGCCGCCGGATAGCCCGCAGCCCCATGGGCTGTGGGGCCACGCGAGCGGCCGCCAAAGAGCTTTCCAACGAGGCACGGCTTTCCCTCCTGGCTCTTCGGGCGTGGGAGCTGTCGCCAGAGCCACGGCCCTACCGGAAAATGCTTCGCAGGCTGGCGCGGCTGCACCTGGTGGGTGCCGGTGGCTCCGAGGCTGACGGCCGCCGCAAAGCCCGCAGCCCCACAGGCTGTTTCGCCAGGCGAGCGGCTGCCAAAGAGCTTTCCAACGAGGCACGGCTTTCCCTCCTGGCTCTTCGGGCGTGGGAGCTGTCGCCAGAGCCGCGGCCCTACCGGAAAACGCTTCGCAGGCTGGCGCAGCGGCGCCACGTGGGCGCCGGTGGCGGCGAGGCTGACGGCCGCCGCAGAGCCCGCAGCCCCATGGGCTGTGGGGCCACGCGAGCGGCTGCCAAAGAGCTTTCCAACGAGGCATGGCTTTCCCTCCTGGCTCTTCGGGCTTGGGAGTTGTCGTCAGAGCCGCAGCCCTACCGGAAATTGCTTCGCAAGCTGGCACGGCAGTGCCACGTGGGCACTGTTGGCGGAGAGGCTGACGGCCGCCGCAAAGCCCGCAGCCACACGGGCTGTGGGGCCACACGAGCGGCTGCCAAAGAGCTTTCCAGCGAGGCACGACTTTCCCTCCTGGCTCTTCGGGCGTGGGAGCTGTCGCCAGAGCCGCGGCCCTACCGGAAAATGCTTCGCAGCCTGGTGAGGCGGTGACACATGGGCGCCGGTGGCAGCGAGGCTGACGGCCGCCGCAAAGCCCGCAGCCCCACAGGCTGTTTCGCCAGGCGAGCGGCTGCCAAAGAGCTTTCCAACGAGGCACGGCTTTCCCTCCTGGCTCTTCGGGCGTGGGAGCTGTCGCCAGAGCCGCGGCCCTACAGGAAAATGCTTCGCAGGCTGGCGCGGCTGCACCTGGTGGGCGCCGGTGGCGGGGAGGCTGACGGCCGCCACAAAGCCCGCAGCCCCACGGGCTGTGGGGCCACGCGATCGGCTGCCAAAGAGCTTTCCAACGAGGCACGGCTTTCCCTCCTGGCTCTTCGTGCTTGGGAGCTGTCGCCAGAGTTGCAGCCCTACCGGAAAATGCTTCACAGGCTGGTGGGGCGGCGCCACGTGGCCGCCGGTGGCTCCGAGGCTGACGGCCGCGGCAAAGCCCGCAGCCCCACGGGCTGTTTCGCCAGGCGAGCGGCTGCCAAAGAGCTTTCCAACGAGGCATGGCTTTCCCTCCTGGCTCTTCGGGCTTGGGAGCTGTCGCCAGAGTTGCGGCCCTACCGGAAAATGCTTCGCAAGCTGGTGCGGCGGCGCCATGTGGGCGCCGGTGGCGCCGAGGCTGACGGCCGCCACAAAGCCCGCAGCCCCACAGGCTGTGGGGCCACGCGAGAGGCTGCCAAAGAGCTTTCCAACGAGGCACGGCTTTCCCTCCCTGCTCTTGGGCGTGGGAGCTGTCGCCAGAGCCGCGGCCCTAAGGGATAATGCTTCGCAGGCTGGCGCGGCGGTGCCACGTGGGCGCCGGTGGCAGCGAGGCTGACGGCCGCCGCAAAGCCCGCAGCCCCACAGGCTGTTTCGCCAGGCGAGCGGCTGCCAAAGAGCTTTCCAACGAGGCACGGCTTTCCCTCCTGGCTCTTCGTGCTTGGGAGCTGTCGCCAGAGCCGCGGCCCTACAGGAAAATGCTTCGCAGGCTGGTGGGGCGGCGCCACGTGGGCGCCGGTGGCGCCGAGGCTGACGGCCGCCGCAAAGCCCGCAGCCCCACAGGCTGTGGGGCCACGCGAGCGGCTGCCAAAGAGCTTTCCAACGAGGCACGGCTTTCCCTCCTGGCTCTTCGGGCGTGGGAGCTGTCGCCAGAGCCGCGGCCCTACAGGAAAATGCTTCGCAGGCTGGTGGGGCGGCGCCACGTGGGCGCCGGTGGCTCCGAGGCTGACGGCCGCCGCAAAGCCCGCAGCCCCACAGGCTGTTTCCCCAGGCGAGCGGCTGCCAAAGAGCTTTCCAACGAGGCACGGCTTTCCCTCCTGGCTCTTCGGGCGTGGGAGCTGTCGCCAGAGCCGCGGCCCTACAGGAAAATGCTTCGCAGGCTGGCGCAGCGGCGCCACGTGGGCGCCGGTGGCAGGGAGGCTGACGGTCGCCGCATAGCCCGCAGCCCCATGGGCTGTGGGGCCACGCGAGCGGCCGCCAAAGAGCTTTCCAACGAGGCACGGCTTTCCCTCCTGGCTCTTCGGGCGTGGGAGCTGTCGCCAGAGCCACGGCCCTACCAGAAAATGCTTCGCAGGCTGGCGCGGCTGCACCTGGTGGGTGCCGTTGGCTCCGAGGCTGACGGCCGCCGCAAAGCCCGCAGCCCCACAGGCTGTTTCGCCAGGCGAGCGGCTGCCAAAGAGCTTTCCAACGAGGCACGGCTTTCCCTCCTGGCTCTTCGGGCGTGGGAGCTGTCGCCAGAGCCACGGCCCTACCGGAAAATGCTTCGCAGGCTGGCGCGGCTGCACCTGGTGGGTGCCGGTGGCTCCGAGGCTGACGGCCGCCGCAAAGCCCGCAGCCCCACGGGCTGTTTCGCCAGGCGAGCGGCTGCCAAAGAGCTTTCCAACGAGGCATGGCTTTTCCTCCTGGCTCTTCGGGCGTGGGAGCTGTCGCCAGAGCCGCGGCCCTACCGGAAAACGCTTCGCAGGCTGGCGCAGCGGCGCCACGTGGGCGCCGGTGGCGGCGAGGCTGACGGCCGCCGCAGAGCCCGCAGCCCCATGGGCTGTGGGGCCACGCGAGCGGCTGCCAAAGAGCTTTCCAACGAGGCATGGCTTTCCCTCCTGGCTCTTCGGGCTTGGGAGTTGTCGTCAGAGCCGCAGCCCTACCGGAAAATACTTCGCAAGCTGGCACGGCAGCGCCACGTGGGCACCGTTGGCGGCGAGGCTGACGGCCGCCGCAAAGCCCGCAGCCGCACGGGCTGTGGGGCCACGCGATCGGCTGCCAAAGAGCTTTCCAACGAGGCACGGCTTTCCCTCCTGGCTCTTCGTGCTTGGGAGCTGTCGCCAGAGTTGCGGCCCTACCGGAAAATGCTTCACAGGCTGGTGGGGCGGTGCCACGTGGGCGCCGGTGGCTCCGAGGCTGACGGCCGCGGCAAAGCCCGCAGCCCCACGGGCTGTTTCGCCAGGCGAGCGGCTGCCAAAGAGCTTTCCAACGAGGCATGGCTTTCCCTCCTGGCTCTTCGTGCTTGGGAGCTGTCGCCAGAGCCGCAGCCCTACAGGAAAATGCTTCGCAGGCTGGCGCGGCGGCGCCACGTGGGCGCCGGTGTCGCTGAGGCTGACGTCCGCCGGAAAGCCCGCAGCCCCACGGGCTGTGGGGCCACGCGAGAGGCTGCCAAAGAGCTTTCCAACGAGGCATGGCTTTCCCTCCTGGCTCTTCGGACGTGGGAGCTGTCGCCAGAGCCGCGGCCCTACCAGAAAATGCTTCGCAGGCTGGCGCGGCGGCGCCACATGGGCGCCGGTGGCACCGAGGCTGACGGCCGCCGCAAAGCCCGCAGCCCCACGGGCTGTGGGGCCACGCGATCGGCTGCCAAATAGCTTTCCAGCAGGCACGAATTTCCCTCCTGGCTCTTCGGGCGTGGGAGCTGTCGCCAGAGCCGCGGGCCTACCGGAAAATGCTTCGCAGGCTGGTGCGGCGGCGCCACGTGGGCGCCGGTGGCAGCGAGGCTGACGGCCGCCGCAAAGCCTGCAGCCCCACAGGCTGTTTCGCGAGGCGAGCGGCTGCCAAAGAGCTTTCCAACGAGGCACGGCTTTCCCTCCCTGCTCTTGGGCGTGGGAGCTGTCGCCAGAGCCGCGGCCTTACTGGATAATGCTTCGCAGGCTGGCGCAGCGGCGCCACGTGGGCGCCGGTGGCAGGGAGGCTGACGGCCGCCACAAAGCCCGCAGCCCCACGGGCTGTGGGGCCACGCGAGCGGCCGCCAAAGAGCTTTCCAACGAGGCACAGCTTTCCCTCCTGGCTCTTCGGGCGTGGGAGCTGTCGCCAGAGCCACGGCCCTACCGGAAAATGCTTCGCAGGCTGGCGCGGCTGCACCTGGTGGGTGCCGGTGGCTCCGAGGCTGACGGCCGCCGCAAAGCCCGCAGCCGCACGGGCTGTTTCGCCAGGCGAGCGGCTGCCAAAGAGCTTTCCAACGAGGCATGGCTTTCCCTCCTGGCTCTTCGGGCTTGGGAGCTGTCGCCAGAGTTGCGGCCCTACCGGAAAATGCTTCGCAGGCTGGTGGGGCGGCGCCACGTGGGCGCCGGTGGCTCCGAGGCTGACAACCGCCGCAAAGCCCGCAGCCCCACGGGCTGTGGGGCCACGCGAGCGGCTGCCAAAGAGCTTTCCAACGAGGCACGGCTTTCCCTCCTGGCTCTTCGGGCTTGGGAGTTGTCGTCAGAGCCGCAGCCCTACCGGAAAATGCTTCGCAGCCTGGTGAGGCGGCGACACATGGGCGCCGGTGGCAGCGAGGCTGACGGCCGCCGCAAAGCCCGCAGCCCCACAGGCTGTTTCGCCAGGCGAGCGGCTGCCAAAGAGCTTTCCAACGAGGCACGGCTTTCCCTCCTGGCTCTTCGGGCGTGGGAGCTGTCGCCAGAGCCGCGGCCCTACAGGAAAATGCTTCGCAGGCTGGCGCGGCTGCACCTGGTGGGCGCCGGTGGCTCCGAGGCTGACGGCCGCCACAAAGCCCGCAGCCCCACGGGCTGTGGGGCCACGCAAGAGGCTGCCAAAGAGCTTTCCAACGAGGCATGGCTTTCCCTCCTGGCTCTTCGGGCGTGGGAGCTGTCGCCAGAGCCGCAGCCCTACAGGAAAATGCTTCGCAGGCTGGCGCGGCGGCGCCACGTGGGCGCCGGTGTCGCTGAGGCTGACGTCCGCCGGAAAGCCCGCAGCCCCACGGGCTGTGGGGCCACGCGAGCGGCTGCCAAAGAGCTTTCCAACGAGGCACGGCTTTCCCTCCTGGCTCTTCGGGCGTGGGAGCTGTCGTCAGAGCCGCAGCCCTACCGGAAAATGCTTCGCAGGCTGGCGCGGCTGCACCTGGTGGGCGCCAGTGGCGGGGAGGCTGACGGCCGCCACAAAGCCCGCAGCCCCACGGGCTGTGGGGCCACGCAAGAGGCTGCCAAAGAGCTTTCCAACGAGGCATGGCTTTCCCTCCTGGCTCTTCGGGCGTGGGAGCTGTCGCCAGAGCTGCGGCCCGACCGGAAAATGCTTCGCAGGCTGGCGCGGCTGCACCTGGTGGGCGCCGGTGGCGGGGAGGCTGACGGTCGCCGCAAAGCCCGCAGCCCCACGGGCTGTGGGGCCACGCGAGCGGCTGCCAAAGAGCTTTCCAACGAGGCACGGCTTTCCCTCCTGGCTCTTCGGGCGTGGGAGCTGTCGCCAGAGCCGCGGCCCTACCGGAAAATGCTTCGCAGGCTCGTGCGGCGGCGCCACGTGGGCGCCGGTGGCGCAAAGGCTGACGGCCGCCGCAAAGCCCGCAGCCCCACAGGCTGTGGGGCCACACGAGCGGCTGCCAAAGAGCTTTCCAACGAGGCACGGCTTTCCCTCCTGGCTCTTCGTGCTTGGGAGCTGTCGCCAGAGCCGCGGCCCTACCGGAAAATGCTTCGCAGGCTGGTGGGGCGGCGCCACGTAGGCGCTGGTGGCTCCGAGGCTGACGGCGGCCGCAAAGCCCGCAGCCCCACGGGCTGTGGGGCCACGCGAGCGGCTGCCAAAGAGCTTTCCAACGAGGCATGGCTTTCCCTCCCTGCTCTTCGGGCGTGGGAGCTGTCGCCAGAGCCGCAGCCCTACCGGAAAATGCTTCGCAGGCTGGTGCGGCGGTACCACGTGGGCGCCGGTGGCGCCGAGGCTGACGGCCGCCGCAAAGCCCGCAGCTCCATGGGCTGTGTGGCCACGCGAGCGGCTGCCAAAGAGCTTTCCAACGAGGCACGGCTTTCCCTCCTGGATCTTCGGGCGTGGGAGCTGTCGCCAGAGCCGCGGCCCTACCGGAAAATGCTTCGCAGGCTTGTGCGGCTGTAGCTGGTGGGCGCCGGTGGCGGTGAGGCTGACGGCCGCCGCAAAGCCCGCAGCCCCACGGGCTGTGGGGCCACGCGAGCGGCTGCCAAAGAGCTTTCCAACGAGGCACGGCTTTCCCTCCTGGCTCTTCGTGCTTGGGAGCTATCGCCAGAGTTGCGGCCCTACCGGAAAATGCTTCGCAGGCTGGTGGGGCGGCGCCACGTGGGCGCCGGTGGCTCCGAGGCTGACGGCCGCCGCAAAGCCCGCAGCCGCACGGGCTGTTTTGCCAGGCGAGCGGCTGCCAAAGAGCTTTCCAACGAGGCATGGCTTTTCCTCCTGGCTCTTCGGGCTTGGGAGCTGTCGCCAGAGTTGCGGCCCTACCGGAAAATGCTTCGCAGGCTGGTGGGGCGGCGCCACGTGGGCGCCGGTGGCTCCGAGGCTGACAACCGCCGCAAAGCCCGCAGCCCCACGGGCTGTGGGGCCACGCGAGCGGCTGCCAAAGAGCTTTCCAACGAGGCACGGCTTTCCCTCCTGGCTCTTCGGGCTTGGGAGTTGTCGTCAGAGCCGCAGCCCTACCGGAAAATGCTTCGCAGCCTGGTGAGGCGGCGACACATGGGCGCCGGTGGCAGCGAGGCTGACGGCCGCCGCAAAGCCCGCAGCCCCACAGGCTGTTTCGCCAGGCGAGCGGCTGCCAAAGAGCTTTCCAACGAGGCACGGCTTTCCCTCCTCGCTTTTCGGGCGTGGGAGCTGTCGCCATAGCCGCAGCCCTACAGGAAAATGCTTCGCAGGCTGGCGCGGCTGCACCTGGTGGGCGCCGGTGGCTTAGAGGCTGACGGCCGCCACAAAGCCCGCAGCCCCACGGGCTGTGGGGCCACGCGATCGGCTGCCAAAGAGCTTTCCAACGAGGCACGGCTTTCCCTCCTGGCTCTTCGGGCGTGGGAGCTGTCGCCAGAGTTGCGGCCCTACCGGAAAATGCTTCGCAGGCTGGTGGGGCGGCGCCACGTGGGCGCCGGTGGCAGCGAGGCTGACGGCCGCCGCAAAGCCCGCAGCCCCACGGGCTGTTTCGCCAGGCGAGCGGCTGCCAAAGAGCTTTCCAACGAGGCACGGCTTTCCCTCCTGGCTCTTCGGGCGTGGGAGCTGTCGCCAGAGCCGCAGCCCTACAGGAAAATGCTTCGCAGGCTGGCGCGGCGGCGCCACGTGGGCGCCGGTGTCGCTGAGGCTGACGTCCGCCGGAAAGCCCGCAGCCCCACGGGCTGTGGGGCCACGCGAGCGGCCGCCAAAGAGCTTTCCAACGAGGCACGGCTTTCCCTCCTGGCTCTTCGGGCTTGGGAGCTGTCGTCAGAGCCGCAGCCCTACCGGAAAATGCTTCGCAGGCTGGCGCGGCAGCGCCACGTGGGCGCCGGTGGCGGGGAGGCTGACGGCCGCCGCAAAGCCCGCAGCCCCACGGGCTGTGGGGCCACGCAAGAGGCTGCCAAAGAGCTTTCCAACGAGGCATGGCTTTCCCTCCCTGCTCTTCGGGCGTGGGAGCTGTCGCCAGAGCCGCGGCCCTACAGGAAAATGCTTCGCAGGCTGGTGGGGCGGCGCCACGTGGGCGCCGGTGGCAGCGAGGCTGACGGCCGCCGCAAAGCCCGCAGCCCCACGGGCTGTTTCGCCAGGCGAGCGGCTGCCAAAGAGCTTTCCAACGAGGCACGGCTTTCCCTCCTGGCTCTTCGGGCGTGGGAGCTGTCGCCAGAGTTGCGGCCCTACCGGAAAATGCTTCGCAGGCTGGTGGGGCGGCGCCACGTGGGCGCCGGTGGCAGCGAGGCTGACGGCCGCCGCAAAGCCCGCAGCCCCACGGGCTGTGGGGCCACGTGAGCGGCCGCCAAAGAGCTTTCCAACGAGGCACGGCTTTCCCTCCTGGCTCTTTGGGCTTGGGAGCTGTCGTCAGAGCCGCAGCCCTACCGGAAAATGCTTCGCAGGCTGGCGCGGCAGTGCCACGTGGGCGCCGGTGGCGCCGAGGCTGACGGCCGCCGCAAAGCCCGCAGCCCCACGGGCTGTGGGGCCACGCAAGAGGCTGCCAAAGAGCTTTCCAACGAGGCATGGCTTTCCCTCCCTGCTCTTCGGGCGTGGGAGCTGTCACCAGAGCCGCGGCCCTACCGGAAAATGCTTCGCAGGCTGGCGCGGCTGCACCTGGTGGGCGCCGGTGGCGGGGAGGCTGACGGTCGCCGCAAAGCCCGCAGCCCCACGGGCTGTGGGGCCACGTGAGCGGCCGCCAAAGAGCTTTCCAACGAGGCACGGCTTTCCCTCCTGGCTCTTCGGGCTTGGGAGCTGTCGTCAGAGCCGCAGCCCTACCGGAAAATGCTTCGCAGGCTGGCGCGGCAGTGCCACGTGGGCGCCGGTGGCGCCGAGGCTGACGGCCGCCGCAAAGCCCGCAGCCCCACGGGCTGTGGGGCCACGCAAGAGGCTGCCAAAGAGCTTTCCAACGAGGCATGGCTTTCCCTCCCTGCTCTTCGGGCGTGGGAGCTGTCACCAGAGCCGCGGCCCTACCGGAAAATGCTTCGCAGGCTGGCGCGGCTGCACCTGGTGGGCGCCGGTGGCGGGGAGGCTGACGGTCGCCGCAAAGCCCGCAGCCACACGGGCTGTGGGGCCACGCGAGCGGCTGCCAAAGAGCTTTCCAACGAGGCATGGCTTTCCCTCCCTGCTCTTCGGGCGCGGGAGCTGTCCCCAGAGCCGCAGCCCTACCGGAAAATGCTTCGCAAGCTGGCGCGGCGGCGCCACGTGGGCGCCGGTGGCGCCGAGGCTGACGGCCGCCACAAAGCCCGCAGCCCCACAGGCTGTGGGGCCACGCGAGCAGCTGCCAAAGAGCTTTCCAACGAGGCATGGCTTTCCCTCCTGGCTCTTCGGGCGTGGGAGCTGTCGCCAGAGCCGCAGCCCTACCGGAAAATGCTTCGCAGGCTGGCGCGGCTGTAGCTGGTAGGCGCCGGTGGCGCTGAGGCTGACGGCCGCCGCAAAGCCCGCAGCCGCACGGGCTGTTTCGCCAGGCGAGAGGCTGCCAAAGAGCTTTCCAACGAGGCACGGCTTTCCCTCCTGGCTCTTCGGGCTTGGGAGCTGTCGCCAGAGTTGCGGCCCTACCGGAAAATGCTTCGCAGGCTGGCGCAGCGGCGCCACGTGGGCGCCGGTGGCTCCGAGGCTGACAACCGCCGCAAAGCCCGCAGCCCCACGGGCTGTGGGGCCACGCGAGCGGCTGCCAAAGAGCTTTCCAACCAGGCACGGCTTTCCCTCCTAGGTCTTCGGGCGTGGGAGCTGTCGCCAGAGCCGCGGCCCTACTGGAAAATGCTTCGCAGGCTGGCGCGGCTGCACCTGGTGGGCGCCGGTGGCGGGGAGGCTGACGGTCGCCGCAAAGCCCGCAGCCCCACGGGCTGTGGGGCCACGCGAGCGGCTGCCAAAGAGCTTTCCAACGAGGCACGGCTTTCCCTCCTGGCTCTTCGGGCGTGGGAGCTGTCGCCAGAGTCGCGGCCCTACCGCAAAAAGCTCTGCATACTTGCGCGGCGGCGCCACATGGGCACCGTTGGCGGTGAGGCTGACGGCCGCCGCAAAGCCCGCAGCCCCACGGGCTGTGGGGCCACGGAAGAGGCTGCCAAAGAGCTTTCCAGCGAGGCACGACTTTCCCTCCTAGCTCTTCGGGCGTGGGAGCTGTCGCCAGAGCCGCGGCCCTACCGGAAAATGCTTCGCAGGCTGGCGCGGCGGCGCCACGTGGGCGCCGGTGGCAGCGAGGCTGACGGCCGCCGCAAAGCCCGCAGCCCCACAGGCTGTTTCGCCAGACGAGCGGCTACCAAAGAGCTTTCCAACGAGGCACGGCTTTCCCTCCTGGCTCTTCGGGCTTGGGAGCTGTCGTCAGAGCCGCGGCCCTACAGGAAAATGCTTCGCAGGCTGGCGCGGCTGCACCTGGTGGGCGCCGGTGGCGGGGAGGCTGACGGCCGCCACAAAGCCCGCAGCCCCACGGGCTGTGGGGCCACGCGAGCGGCTGCCAAAGAGCTTTCCAACGAGGCACGGCTTTCCCTCCTGGCTCTTCGGGCATGGGAGCTGTCGCCAGAGCCACGGCCCTACCAGAAAATGCTTCGCAGCCTGGCGCGGCTGCACCTGATGGGTGCCGGTGGCTCCGAGGCTGACGGCCGCCGCAAAGCCCGCAGCCCCACAGGCTGTTTCGCCAGGCGAGCGGCTGCCAAAGAGCTTTCCAACGAGGCACGGCTTTCCCTCCTGGCTCTTCGGGCGTGGGAGCTGTCGCCAGAGAAACGGCCCTACAGGAAAATGCTTCGCAGGCTGGCGCAGCGGCGCCACGTGGGCGCCGGTGGCGCGGAGGCTGACGGCCGCCGCAAAGCCCGAAGCCCCACGGGCTGTGGGGCCACGTGAGCGGCTGCCAAAGAGCTTTCCAACGAGGCATGGCTTTCCTTCCTGGGTCTTCGGGCTTGGGAGTTGTCGTCAGAGCCGCAGCCCTACCGGAAAATGCTTCGCAAGCTGGCGCGGCAGCGCCACGTGGGCACTGTTGGCGGCGAGGCTGACGGCCGCCGCAAAGCCCGCAGCCACACGGGCTGTTTCGCCAGGCGAGCGGCTGCCAAAGAGCTTTCCAACGAGGCACGGCTTTCCCTCCTGGCTCTTCGGGCTTGGGAGCTGTCGTCAGAGCCGCAGCCCTACCGGAAAATGCTTCGCAGACTGGTGCGGCGGCGCCACGTGGGCGCTGGTGTCGCCGAGGCTGACGGCCGCCGCAAAGCCCGAAGCCCCACGGGCTGTGGGGCAACGCGAGAGGCTGCCAAAGAGCTTTCCAACGAGGCATGGCTTTCCCTCCTGGCTCTTCAGGCGTGGGAGCTGTCGCCAGAGACGCGGCCCTACCGGAAAATGCTTCGCAGGCTGGCGCAGCGGCGCCACGTGGGCGCCGGTGGCAGCGAGGCTGACGGCCGCCGCAAAGCCCGCAGCCCCACGGGCTGTGGGGTCACGAGAGCAACCGCCAAAGAGCTTTCCAACGAGGCACGGCTTTCCCTCCTGGCTCTTCGGGCGTGGGAGCTGTCGCCAGAGCCGCGGCCCTACCGGAAAATGCTTCGCAGGCTGGCGCGGCTGTAGCTGGTGGGCGCCGGTGGCGCTGAGGCTGACGGCCGCCGCAAAGCCCGCAGCCCCACAGGCGGTTTCGCCAGGCGAGCGGCTGCCAAAGAGCTTTCCAACGAGGCACGACTTTCCCTCCTGGCTCTTCGGGCGTGGGAGCTGTCGCCAGAGCCGCGGCACTACAGGAAAATGCTTCGCAGGCTGGCGCGGCTGCACCTGGTGGGCGCCAGTGGCGGGGAGGCTGACGGCCGCCACAAAGCCCGCAGCCCCACGGGCTGTGGGGCCACGCGATCGGCTGCCAAAGAGCTTTCCAACGAGGCACGGCTTTCCCTCCTGGCTCTTCGGGCTTGGGAGCTGTCGCCAGAGTTGCGGCCCTACCGGAAAATGCTTCGCAGGCTGGTGGGGCGGCGCCACGTGGGCGCCGGTGGCTCCGAGGCTGACAACCGCCGCAAAGCCCGCAGCCCCACGGGCTGTGGGGCCACGCAAGCGGCTGCCAAAGAGCTTTCCAACGAGGCATGGCTTTCCCTCCTGGCTCTTCGGGCTTGGGAGCTGTCGTCAGAGCTCCAGCCCTACCGGAAAATGCTTCGCAAGCTGCGCGGCAGCGCCACGTGGGCGCCGGTGGCGCCGAGGCTGACGGCCGCCGCAAAGCCCGCAGCCCCACGGGCTGTGGGGCCACGCGAGCGGCTGCCAAAGAGCTTTCCAACAAGGCACGGCTTTCCCTCCTGGCTCTTCGGGCGTGGGAGCTGTCGTCAGAGCCGCGGCCCTACCGGAAAATGCTTAGCAGGCTGGTGGGGCGGCGCCACGTGGGCGCTGGTGGCTCCGAGGCTGACGGCCACCGCAAAGCCCGCAGCCCCACGGGCTGTGGGGCCACGCAAGCGGCTGCCAAAGAGCTTTCCAACGAGGCACGGCTTTCCCTCCTGGCTCTTCGGGCTTGGGAGTTGTCGTCAGAGCCGTGGCCCTACTGGAAAATGCTTCGCAAGCTGGCGCGGCGGCGCCTCGTGGGCGTCGGTGGCGCCGAGGCTGACGGCCGCTGCAAAGCCCGCAGCCCCACGGGCTGTGAGGCCACGCGAGCGGCTACCAAAGAGCTTTCCAACGAGGCACGGCTTTCCCTCCTGGCTCTTCGGGCGTGGGAGCTGGCGCCAGAGCCGCGGCCCTACAGGAAAATGCTTCGCACGCTGGCGCGGCTGCACCTGGTGGGCGCCGGTGGCGGGGAGGCTGACGGCCGCCGCAAAGCCCGCAGCCCCACGGGCTGTGGGGCCACGCGAGCGGCTGCCAAAGAGCTTTCCAACGAGGCACGGCTTTCCCTCCTGGCTCTTCGGGCATGGGAGCTGTCGCCAGAGCCACGGCCCTACCAGAAAATGCTTCGCAGCCTGGCGCGGCTGCACCTGATGGGTGCCGGTGGCTCCGAGGCTGACGGCCGCCGCAAAGCCCGCAGCCCCACAGGCTGTTTCGCCAGGCGAGCGGCTGCCAAAGAGCTTTCCAACGAGGCACGGCTTTCCCTCCTGGCTCTTCGGGCATGGGAGCTGTCGCCAGAGCCACGGCCCTACCAGAAAATGCTTCGCAGCCTGGCGCGGCTGCACCTGATGGGTGCCGGTGGCTCCGAGGCTGACGGCCGCCGCAAAGCCCGCAGCCCCACAGGCTGTTTCGCCAGGCGAGCGGCTGCCAAAGAGCTTTCCAACGAGGCACGGCTTTCCCTCCTGGCTCTTCGGGCGTGGGAGCTGTCGCCAGAGAAACGGCCCTACAGGAAAATGCTTCGCAGGCTGGCGCAGCGGCGCCACGTGGGCGCCGGTGGCGCGGAGGCTGACGGCCGCCGCAAAGCCCGAAGCCCCACGGGCTGTGGGGCCACGTGAGCGGCTGCCAAAGAGCTTTCCAACGAGGCATGGCTTTCCTTCCTGGGTCTTCGGGCTTGGGAGTTGTCGTCAGAGCCGCAGCCCTACCGGAAAATGCTTCGCAAGCTGGCGCGGCAGCGCCACGTGGGCACTGTTGGCGGCGAGGCTGACGGCCGCCGCAAAGCCCGCAGCCACACGGGCTGTTTCGCCAGGCGAGCGGCTGCCAAAGAGCTTTCCAACGAGGCACGGCTTTCCCTCCTGGCTCTTCGGGCTTGGGAGCTGTCGTCAGAGCCGCAGCCCTACCGGAAAATGCTTCGCAGACTGGTGCGGCGGCGCCACGTGGGCGCTGGTGTCGCCGAGGCTGACGGCCGCCGCAAAGCCCAAAGCCCCACGGGCTGTGGGGCAACGCGAGAGGCTGCCAAAGAGCTTTCCAACGAGGCATGGCTTTCCCTCCTGGCTCTTCAGGCGTGGGAGCTGTCGCCAGAGACGCGGCCCTACCGGAAAATGCTTCGCAGGCTGGCGCAGCGGCGCCACGTGGGCGCCGGTGGCAGCGAGGCTGACGGCCGCCGCAAAGCCCGCAGCCCCACGGGCTGTGGGGTCACGAGAGCAACCGCCAAAGAGCTTTCCAACGAGGCACGGCTTTCCCTCCTGGCTCTTCGGGCGTGGGAGCTGTCGCCAGAGCCGCGGCCCTACCGGAAAATGCTTCGCAGGCTGGCGCGGCTGTAGCTGGTGGGCGCCGGTGGCGCTGAGGCTGACGGCCGCCGCAAAGCCCGCAGCCCCACAGGCGGTTTCGCCAGGCGAGCGGCTGCCAAAGAGCTTTCCAACGAGGCACGACTTTCCCTCCTGGCTCTTCGGGCGTGGGAGCTGTCGCCAGAGCCGCGGCACTACAGGAAAATGCTTCGCAGGCTGGCGCGGCTGCACCTGGTGGGCGCCAGTGGCGGGGAGGCTGACGGCCGCCACAAAGCCCGCAGCCCCACGGGCTGTGGGGCCACGCGATCGGCTGCCAAAGAGCTTTCCAACGAGGCACGGCTTTCCCTCCTGGCTCTTCGGGCTTGGGAGCTGTCGCCAGAGTTGCGGCCCTACCGGAAAATGCTTCGCAGGCTGGTGGGGCGGCGCCACGTGGGCGCCGGTGGCTCCGAGGCTGACGGCCGCCGCAAAGCCCGCAGCCGCACGGGCTGTTCCGCCAGGCGAGCGGCTGCCAAAGAGCTTTCCAACGAGGCATGGCTTTCCCTCCTGGCTCTTCGTGCTTGGGAGCTGTCGCCAGAGTTGCGGCCCTACCGGAAAATGCTTCGCAGGCTGGTGGGGCGGCGCCACGTGGGCGCCGGTGGCTCCGAGGCTGACAACCGCCGCAAAGCCCGCAGCCCCACGGGCTGTGGGGCCACGCAAGCGGCTGCCAAAGAGCTTTCCAACGAGGCATGGCTTTCCCTCCTGGCTCTTCGGGCTTGGGAGCTGTCGTCAGAGCTCCAGCCCTACCGGAAAATGCTTCGCAAGCTGCGCGGCAGCGCCACGTGGGCGCCGGTGGCGCCGAGGCTGACGGCCGCCGCAAAGCCCGCAGCCCCACGGGCTGTGGGGCCACGCGAGCGGCTGCCAAAGAGCTTTCCAACAAGGCACGGCTTTCCCTCCTGGCTCTTCGGGCGTGGGAGCTGTCGTCAGAGCCGCGGCCCTACCGGAAAATGCTTCGCAGGCTTGTGCGGCGGCGCCACGTGAACGCCGGTGGCGCGGAGGCTGACGGCCGCCGCAAAGCCCGCAGCCCCACGGGCTGTGGGGCCAGGCGAGCGGCTGCCAAAGAGCTTTCCAACGAGGCACGGCTTTCCCTCCTGGCTCTTCGTCCTTGGGAGCTGTCGCCAGAGCCGCGGCCCTACCGGAAAATGCTTAGCAGGCTGGTGGGGCGGCGCCACGTGGGCGCTGGTGGCTCCGAGGCTGACGGCCACCGCAAAGCCCGCAGCCCCACGGGCTGTGGGGCCACGCAAGCGGCTGCCAAAGAGCTTTCCAACGAGGCACGGCTTTCCCTCCTGGCTCTTCGGGCTTGGGAGTTGTCGTCAGAGCCGTGGCCCTACTGGAAAATGCTTCGCAAGCTGGCGCGGCGGCGCCTCGTGGGCGTCGGTGGCGCCGAGGCTGACGGCCGCTGCAAAGCCCGCAGCCCCACGGGCTGTGAGGCCACGCGAGCGGCTGCCAAAGAGCTTTCCAACGAGGCACGGCTTTCCCTCCTGGCTCTTCGGGCGTGGGAGCTGTCGCCAGAGCCGCGGCCCTACAGGAAAATGCTTCGCACGCTGGCGCGGCTGCACCTGGTGGGCGCCGGTGGCGGGGAGGCTGACGGCCGCCACAAAGCCCGCAGCCCCACGGGCTGTGGGGCCACGCGATCGGCTGCCAAAGAGCTTTCCAACGAGGCATGGCTTTCCCTCCTGGCTCTTCGTGCTTGGGAGCTGTCGCCAGAGTTGCGGCCCTACCGTAAAATGTTTCACAGGCTGGTGGGGCGGCGCCACGTGGGCGCCGGTGGCTCCGAGGCTGACGGCCGCGGCAAAGCCCGCAGCCCCACGGGCTGTGGGGCCAGGCGAGCGGCTGCCAAAGAGCTTTCCAACGAGGCATGGCTTTCCCTCCTGGCTCTTCGTGCTTGGGAGCTGTCGCCAGAGTTGCGGCCCTACCGGAAAATGCTTCGCAAGCTGGCGTGGCGGCGCCATGTGGGCGCCGGTGGCGCCGAGGCTGACGGCCGCCACAAAGCCCGCAGCCCCACGGGCTGTGGGGCCACGCGAGAGGCTGCCAAAGAGCTTTCCAACGAGGCATAGCTTTCCCTCCTGGCTCTTCGGGCGTGGGAGCTGTCGCCAGAGACGCGGCCCTACCGGAAAATGCTTCGCAGGCTGGCGCAGCGGCGCCACGTGGGCGCCGGTGGCAGCGAGGCTGACGGCCGCCGCAAAGCCCGCAGCCCCACAGGCTGTTTCGCCAGGCGAGCGGCTGCCAAAGAGCTTTCCAACGAGGCACGGCTTTCTCTCCTCACTCTTAGGGCGTGGGAGCTGTCGCCAGAGCCGCGGCCCTACAGGAAAATGCTTCGCAGGCTGGCGCGGCTGCACCTGGTGGGCGCCGGTGGCGGGGAGGCTGACGGCCGCCACAAAGCCCGCAGCCCCACGGGCTGTGGGGCCACGCGATCGGCTGCCAAAGAGCTTTCCAACGAGGCACGGCTTTCCCTCCTGGCTCTTCGGGCGTGGGAGCTGTCGCCAGAGCCACGGCCCTACCGGAAAATGCTTCGCAGGCTGGCGCGGCTGCACCTGGTGGGTGCCGGTGGCTCCGAGGCTGACGGCCGCCGCAAAGCCCGCAGCCCCACAGGCTGTATCGCCAGGCGAGCGGCCGCCAAAGAGCTTTCCAACGAGGCACGGCTTTCCCTCCTGGCTCTTCGGGCTTGGGAGCTGTCGTCAGAGCCGCAGCCCTACCGGAAAATGCTTCGCAAGCTGGCGCGACAGCGCCACGTGGGCGCCGGTGGCGCCGAGGCTGACGGCCGCCGCAAAGCCCGCAGCCCCACGGGCTGTGGGGCCACGCGAGCGGCTGCCAAAGAGCTTTCCAACGAGGCATGGCTTTTCCTCCTGGCTCTTCGGGCGTGGGAGCTGTCGCCAGAGCCGCGGCCCTACCGGAAAACGCTTCGCAGGCTGGCGCAGCGGCGCCACGTGGGCGCCGGTGGCGGCGAGGCTGACGGCCGCCGCAAAGCCCGCAGCCCCATGGGCTGTGGGGCCACGCGAGCGGCTGCCAAAGAGCTTTCCAACGAGGCACGGCTTTCCCTCCTGGCTCTTCGGGCTTGGGAGTTGTCGTCAGAGCCGCAGCCCTACCGGAAAATGCTTCGCAAGCTGGCACGGCAGCGCCAGGTGGGCACCGTTGGCGGCGAGGCTGACGGCCGCCGCAAAGCCCGCAGCCACACGGGCTGTGGGGCCACACGAGCGGCTGCCAAAGAGCTTTCCAGCGAGGCACGACTTTCCCTCCTGGCTCTTCGGGCGTGGGAGCTGTCGCCAGAGCCGCGGCCCTACCGGAAAATGCTTCGCAGCCTGGTGAGGCGGTGACACATGGGCGCCGGTGGCAGCGAGGCTGACGGCCGCCGCAAAGCCCGCAGCCCCACAGGCTGTTTCGCGAGGCGAGCGGCTGCCAAAGAGCTTTCCAACGAGGCACGGCTTTCCCTCCTCGCTCTTCGGGTGTGGGAGCTGTCGCCAGAGCCGCGGCCCTACAGGAAAATGCTTCGCAGGCTGGCGCGGCTGCACCTGGTGGGCGCCGGTGGCGGGGAGGCTGACGGCCGCCACAAAGCCTGCAGCCCCACGGGCTGTGGGGCCACGCGATCGGCTGCCAAAGAGCTTTCCAACGAGGCACGGCTTTCCCTCCTGGCTCTTCGTGCTTGGGAGCTGTCGCCAGAGTTGCGGCCCTACCGGAAAATGCTTCGCAGGCTGGCGCGGCGGCGCCATGTGGGCGCCGGTGGCGCCGAGGCTGACGGCCGCCACAAAGCCCGCAGCCCCACAGGCTGTTTCGCCAGGCGAGCGGCTGCCAAAGAGCTTTCCAACGAGGCACGGCTTTCTCTCCTCGCTCTTAGGGCGTGGGAGCTGTCGCCAGAGCCGCGGCCCTACAGGAAAATGCTTCGCAGGCTGGCGCAGCGGCGCCACGTGGGCGCCGGTGGCAGGGAGGCTGACGGCCGCCACAAAGCCCGCAGCCCCACGGGCTGTGGGGCCACGCGAGCGGCTGCCAAAGAGCTTTCCAACGAGGCACGGCTTTCCCTCCTGGCTCTTCGGGCGTGGGAGCTGTCGCCAGAGCCACGGCCCTACCGGAAAATGCTTCGCAGGCTGGCGCGGCTGCACCTGGTGGGTGCCGGTGGCTCCGAGGCTGACGGCCGCCGCAAAGCCCGCAGCCCCACAGGCTGTTTCGCCAGGCGAGCGGCTGCCAAAGAGCTTTCCAACGAGGCACGGCTTTCCCTCCTGGCTCTTCGGGCGTGGGAGCTGTCGCCAGAGCCACGGCCCTACCGGAAAATGCTTCGCAGGCTGGCGCGGCTGCACCTGGTGGGTGCCGGTGGCTCCGAGGCTGACGGCCGCCGCAAAGCCCGCAGCCCCACAGGCTGTTTCGCCAGGCGAGCGGCCGTCAAAGAGCTTTCCAACGAGTCACGGCTTTCCCTCCTGGCTCTTCGGGCGTGGGAGCTGTCGCCAGAGTTGCGGCCCTACCGGAAAATGCTTCGCAGGCTGGTGGGGCGGTGCCACGTGGGCGCCGGTGGCTCCGAGGCTGACGGCCGCCGCAAAGCCCGCAGCCGCACGGGCTGTTTCGCCAGGCGAGCGGCTGCCAAAGAGCTTTCCAATGAGGCATGGCTTTCCCTCCTGGCTCTTCGGGCTTGGGAGCTGTCGCCAGAGTTGCGGCCCTACCGGAAAATGCTTCGCAGGCTGGTGGGGCGGCGCCACGTGGGCGCCGGTGGCTCCGAGGCTGACAACCGCCGCAAAGCCCGCAGCCCCACGGGCTGTGGGGCCACGCGAGCGGCTGCCAAAGAGCTTTCCAACGAGGCACGGCTTTCCCTCCTGGCTCTTCGGGCTTGGGAGTTGTCGTCAGAGCCGCAGCCCTACCGGAAAATGCTTCGCAGCCTGGTGAGGCGGCGACACATGGGCGCCGGTGGCAGCGAGGCTGACGGCCGCCGCAAAGCCCGCAGCCCCACAGGCTGTTTCGCCAGGCGAGCGGCCGCCAAAGAGCTTTCCAACGAGGCACGGCTTTCCCTCCTGGCTCTTCGGGCGTGGGAGCTGTCGCCAGAGTTGCGGCCCTACCGGAAAATGCTTCGCAGGCTGGTGGGGCGGTGCCACGTGGGCGCCGGTGGCTCCGAGGCTGACGGCCGACGCAAAGCCCGCAGCCGCACGGGCTGTTTCGCCAGGCGAGCGGCTGCCAAAGAGCTTTCCAACGAGGCATGGCTTTCCCTCCTGGCTCTTCGGGCTTGGGAGCTGTCGCCAGAGTTGCGGCCCTACCGGAAAATGCTTCGCAGGCTGGTGGGGCGGCGCCACGTGGGCGCCGGTGGCTCCGAGGCTGACAACCGCCGCAAAGCCCGCAGCCCCACGGGCTGTGGGGCCACGCGAGCGGCTGCCAAAGAGCTTTCCAACGAGGCACGGCTTTCCCTCCTGGCTCTTCGGGCTTGGGAGTTGTCGTCAGAGCCGCAGCCCTACCGGAAAATGCTTCGCAGCCTGGTGAGGCGGCGACACATGGGCGCCGGTGGCAGCGAGGCTGACGGCCGCCGCAAAGCCCGCAGCCCCACAGGCTGTTTCGCCAGGCGAGCGGCTGCCAAAGAGCTTTCCAACGAGGCACGGCTTTCCCTCCTCGCTCTTCGGGCGTGGGAGCTGTCGCCAGAGCCGCGGCCCTACAGGAAAATGCTTCGCAGGCTGGCGCGGCTGCACCTGGTGGGCGCCGGTGGCTCCGAGGCTGACGGCCGCCACAAAGCCCGCAGCCCCACGGGCTGTGGGGTCACGCAAGAGGCTGCCAAAGAGCTTTCCAACGAGGCATGGTTTTCCCTCCTGGCTCTTCGGGCTTGGGAGCTGTCGCCAGAGCCGCAGCCCTACAGGAAAATGCTTCGCAGGCTGGCGCGGCGGCGCCACGTGGGCGCCGGTGTCGCTGAGGCTGACGTCCGCCGGAAAGCCCGCAGCCCCACGGGCTGTGGGGCCACGCGAGCGGCTGCCAAAGAGGTTTCCAACGAGGCACGGCTTTCCCTCCTGGCTCTTCGGGCGTGGGAGCTGTCGTCAGAGCCGCAGCCCTACCGGAAAATGCTTCGCAGGCTGGCGCGGCTGCACCTGGTGGGCGCCAGTGGTGGGGAGGCTGACGGCCGCCACAAAGCCCGCAGCCCCACGGGCTGTGGGGCCACGCAAGAGGCTGCCAAAGAGCTTTCCAACGAGGCACGGCTTTCCCTCCTGGCTCTTCGGGCGTGGGAGCTGTCGCCAGAGCCGCGGCCCTACCGGAAAATGCTTCGCAGGCTGACGCGGTTGCACCTGCTGGGCGCCGGTGGCGGGGAGGCTGACGGTCGCCGCAAAGCCCGCAGCCCCACGGGCTGTGGGGCCACGCGAGCGGCTGCCAAAGAGCTTTCCAACGAGGCACGGCTTTCCCTCCTGGCTCTTCGGGCGTGGGAGCTGTCGCCAGAGCCGCGGCCCTACCGGAAAATGCTTCGCAGGCTCGTGCGGCGGCGCCACGTGGGCGCCGGTGGCGCAAAGGCTGACGGCCGCCGCAAAGCCCGCAGCCCCACGGGCTGTGGGGCCACACGAGCGGCTGCCAAAGAGCTTTCCAACGAGGCACGGCTTTCCCTCCTGGCTCTTCGTGCTTGGGAGCTGTCGCCAGAGCCGCGGCCCTACCGGAAAATGCTTCGCAGGCTGGTGGGGCGGCGCCACGTAGGCGCTGGTGGCTCCGAGGCTGACGGCCGCCGCAAAGCCCGCAGCCCCACGGGCTGTGGGGCCACGCGAGCGGCTGCCAAAGAGCTTTCCAACGAGGCATGGCTTTCCCTCCCTGCTCTTCGGGCGTGGGAGCTGTCGCCAGAGCCGCAGCCCTACCGGAAAATGCTTCGCAGGCTGGTGCGGCGGTACCACGTGGGCGCCGGTGGCGCCGAGGCTGACGGCCGCCGCAAAGCCCGCAGCCCCATGGGCTGTGGGGCCACGCGAGCGGCTGCCAAAGAGCTTTCCAACGAGGCACGGCTTTCCCTCCTGGGTCTTCGGGCTTGGGAGTTGTCGTCAGAGCCGTGGCCCTACTGGAAAATGCTTCGCAAGCTGGCGCGGCGGCGCCACGTAGGCGCCGGTGGCTCCGAGGCTGATGGCCGCCGCAAAGCCCGCAGCCCCACGGGCTGTGAGGCCACGCGAGCGGCTGCCAAAGAGCTTTCCAACGAGGCACGGCTTTCCCTCCTGGGTCTTCGGGCGTGGGAGCTGTCGCCAGAGTCGCGGCCCTACAGAAAAATGCTTCGCAGGCTGGCGCGGCTGCACCTGGTGGGCGCCGGTGGCGGGGAGGCTGACATCCCCCACAAAGCCCGCAGCCCCACGGTCTGTGGCGCCACGCGAGCGGCTGCCAAAGAGCTTTCCAACGAGGCACGGCTTTCCCTCCTGGCTCTTCGGGCGTGGGAGCTGTCGCCAGAGCCGCGGCCCTACCGGAAAATGCTTCGTAGGCTGGCGCGGCTGTAGCTGGTGGGTGCCGGTGGCGGTGAGGCTGACGTCCGCCGCAAAGCCCGCAGCCCCACGGGCTGTGGGGCCACGCGAGCGGCTGCCAAAGAGCTTTCCAACGAGGCACGGCTTTCCCTCCTGGCTCTTCGGGCTTGGGAGCTGTCGCCAGAGTTGCGGCCCTACCGGAAAATGCTTCGCAGGCTGGTGGGGCGGCGCCACGTGGGCGCCGGTGGCTCCGAGGCTGACAACCGCCGCAAAGCCCGCAGCCCCACGGGCTGTGGGGCCACGCGAGCGGCTGCCAAAGAGCTTTCCAACGAGGCATGGCTTTCCCTCCTGGCTCTTCGGGCTTGGGAGTTGTCGTCAGAGCCGCAGCCCAACCGGAAAATGCTTCGCAGGCTGGTGGGGCGGCGACACATGGGCGCCGGTGGCAGCGAGGCTGACGGCCGCCGCAAAGCCCGCAGCCCCACAGGCTGTTTCGCCAGGCGAGCGGCCGCCAAAGAGCTTTCCAACGAGGCACAGCTTTACCTCCTCGCTTTTCGGGCGTGGGAGCTGTCGCCAGAGCCGCAGCCCTACAGGAAAATGCTTCGCAGGCTGGCGCGGCTGCACCTGGTGGGCGCCGGTGGCGGGGAGGCTGACGGCCGCCACAAAGCCCGCAGCCCCACGGGCTGTGGGGCCACGCAAGAGGCTGCCAAAGAGCTTTCCAACGAGGCATGGCTTTCCCTCCTGGCTCTTCGGGTGTGGGAGCTGTCGCCAGAGCCGCGGCCCTACCGGAAAATGCTTCGCAGGCTGGCGCGGCTGCACCTGGTGGGCGCCGGTGGCGGGGAGGCTGACGGCCGCCGCAAAGCCCGCAGCCCCACGGGCTGTGGGGCCACGCGAGCGGCTGCCAAAGAGCTTTCCAACGAGGCACGGCTTTCCCTCCTGGCTCTTCGGGCGTGGGAGCTGTCGCCAGAGCCGCGGCCCTACCGGAAAATGCTTCGCAGGCTCGTGCGGCGGCGCCACGTGGGCGCCGGTGGCGCAAAGGCTGACGGCCGCCGCAAAGCCCGCAGCCCCACGGGCTGTGGGGCCACACGAGCGGCTGCCAAAGAGCTTTCCAACGAGGCACGGCTTTCCCTCCTGGCTCTTCGTGCTTGGGAGCTGTCGCCAGAGCCGCGGCCCTACCGGAAAATGCTTCGCAGGCTGGTGGGGCGGCGCCACGTAGGCGCTGGTGGCTCCGAGGCTGACGGCCGCCGCAAAGCCCGCAGCCCCACGGGCTGTGGGGCCACGCGAGCGGCTGCCAAAGAGCTTTCCAACGAGGCATGGCTTTCCCTCCCTGCTCTTCGGGCGTGGGAGCTGTCGCCAGAGCCGCAGCCCTACCGGAAAATGCTTCGCAGGCTGGTGCGGCGGTACCACGTGGGCGCCGGTGGCGCCGAGGCTGACGGCCGCCGCAAAGCCCGCAGCTCCATGGGCTGTGTGGCCACGCGAGCGGCTGCCAAAGAGCTTTCCAACGAGGCACGGCTTTCCCTCCTGGCTCTTCGGGCTTGGGAGTTGTCGTCAGAGCCGTGGCCCTACTGGAAAATGCTTCGCAAGCTGGCGCGGCGGCGCCACGTAGGCGCCGGTGGCTCCGAGGCTGATGGCCGCCGCAAAGCCCGCAGCCCCACGGGCTGTGAGGCCACGCGAGCGGCTGCCAA
Organism: Chroicocephalus ridibundus; assembly: GCF_963924245.1. Lineage (NCBI taxonomy): Eukaryota > Metazoa > Chordata > Aves > Charadriiformes > Laridae > Chroicocephalus > Chroicocephalus ridibundus. The sequence goes on along the minus strand of NW_026961165.1, from coordinate 38,753 downwards.
AGAGCTTTCCAACGAGGCACGGCTTTCCCTCCTGGGTCTTCGGGCGTGGGAGCTGTCGCCAGAGTCGCGGCCCTACAGGAAAATGCTTCGCAGGCTGGCGCGGCTGCACCTGGTGGGCGCCGGTGGCGGGGAGGCTGACGGCCCCCAGAAAGCCCGCAGCCCCACGGGCTGTGGGGCCACGCGAGCGGCTGCCAAAGAGCTTTCCAACGAGGCACGGCTTTCCCTCCTGGCTCTTCGGGCGTGGGAGCTGTCGCCAGAGCCGCGGCCCTACCGGAAAATGCTTCGCAGGCTCGTGCGGCGGCGCCACGTGGGCGCCGGTGGCGCAAAGGCTGACGGCCGCCGCAAAGCCCGCAGCCCCACGGGCTGTGGGGCCACACGAGCGGCTGCCAAAGAGCTTTCCAACGAGGCACGGCTTTCCCTCCTGGCTCTTCGTGCTTGGGAGCTGTCGCCAGAGCCGCGGCCCTACCGGAAAATGCTTCGCAGGCTGGTGGGGCGGCGCCACGTAGGCGCTGGTGGCTCCGAGGCTGACGGCCGCCGCAAAGCCCGCAGCCCCACGGGCTGTGGGGCCACGCGAGCGGCTGCCAAAGAGCTTTCCAACGAGGCATGGCTTTCCCTCCCTGCTCTTCGGGCGTGGGAGCTGTCGCCAGAGCCGCAGCCCTACCGGAAAATGCTTCGCAGGCTGGTGCGGCGGTACCACGTGGGCGCCGGTGGCGCCGAGGCTGACGGCCGCCGCAAAGCCCGCAGCTCCATGGGCTGTGTGGCCACGCGAGCGGCTGCCAAAGAGCTTTCCAACGAGGCACGGCTTTCCCTCCTGGCTCTTCGGGCTTGGGAGTTGTCGTCAGAGCCGTGGCCCTACTGGAAAATGCTTCGCAAGCTGGCGCGGCGGCGCCACGTAGGCGCCGGTGGCTCCGAGGCTGATGGCCGCCGCAAAGCCCGCAGCCCCACGGGCTGTGAGGCCACGCGAGCGGCTGCCAAAGAGCTTTCCAACGAGGCACGGCTTTCCCTCCTGGGTCTTCGGGCGTGGGAGCTGTCGCCAGAGTCGCGGCCCTACAGGAAAATGCTTCGCAGGCTGGCGCGGCTGCACCTGGTGGGCGCCGGTGGCGGGGAGGCTGACGGCCCCCAGAAAGCCCGCAGCCCCACGGGCTGTGGGGCCACGCGAGCGGCTGCCAAAGAGCTTTCCAACGAGGCACGGCTTTCCCTCCTGGCTCTTCGGGCGTGGGAGCTGTCGCCAGAGCCGCGGCCCTACCGGAAAATGCTTCGCAGGCTGGCGCGGCTGTAGCTGGTGGGCGCCGGTGGCGGTGAGGCTGACGGCCGCCGCAAAGCCCGCAGCCCCACGGGCTGTGGGGCCACGCGAGCGGCTGCCAAAGAGCTTTCCAACGAGGCACGGCTTTCCCTCCTGGGTCTTCGGGCTTGGGAGCTGTCGCCAGAGTTGCGGCCCTACCGGAAAATGCTTCGCAGGCTGGTCGGGCGGTGCCACGTGGGCGCCGGTGGCTCCGAGGCTGACGGCCGCCGCAAAGCCCGCAGCCGCACGGGCTGTTTCGCCAGGCGAGCGGCTGCCAAAGAGCTTTCCAACGAGGCATGGCTTTCCCTCCTGGCTCTTCGGGCTTGGGAGCTGTCGCCAGAGTTGCGGCCCTACCGGAAAATGCTTCGCAGGCTGGTGGGGCGGCGCCACGTGGGCGCCGGTGGCTCCGAGGCTGACAACCGCCGCAAAGCCCGCAGCCCCACGGGCTGTGGGGCCACGCGAGCGGCTGCCAAAGAGCTTTCCAACGAGGCACGGCTTTCCCTCCTGGCTCTTCGGGCTTGGGAGTTGTCGTCAGAGCCGCAGCCCTACCGGAAAATGCTTCGCAGCCTGGTGAGGCGGCGACACATGGGCGCCGGTGGCAGCGAGGCTGACGGCCGCCGCAAAGCCCGCAGCCCCACAGGCTGTTTCGCCAGGCGAGCGGCTGCCAAAGAGCTTTCCAACGAGGCATGGCTTTACCTCCTCGCTTTTCGGGCGTGGGAGCTGTCGCCAGAGCCGCAGCCCTACAGGAAAATGCTTCGCAGGCTGGCGCGGCTGCACCTGGTGGGCGCCGGTGGCGGGGAGGCTGACGGCCGCCACAAAGCCCGCAGCCCCACGGGCTGTGGGGCCACGCGATCGGCTGCCAAAGAGCTTTCCAACGAGGCACGGCTTTCCCTCCTGGCTCTTCGTGCTTGGGAGCTGTCGCCAGAGTTGCGGCCCTACCGGAAAATGCTTCGCAGGCTGGTGGGGCGGCGCCACGTGGGCGCCGGTGGCAGCGAGGCTGACGGCCGCCGCAAAGCCCGCAGCCCCACGGGCTGTTTCGCCAGGCGAGCGGCTGCCAAAGAGCTTTCCAACGAGGCACGGCTTTCCCTCCTGGCTCTTCGGGCGTGGGAGCTGTCGCCAGAGCCGCAGCCCTACAGGAAAATGCTTCGCAGGCTGGCGCGGCGGCGCCACGTGGGCGCCGGTGTCGCTGAGGCTGACGTCCGCCGGAAAGCCCGCAGCCCCACGGGCTGTGGGGTCACGCGAGCGGCCGCCAAAGAGCTTTCCAACGAGGCACGGCTTTCCCTCCTGGCTCTTCGGGCTTGGGAGCTGTCGCCAGAGCCGCAGCGCTACCGGAAAATGCTTCGCAAGCTGGCGCGGCAGCGCCACGTGGGCGCCGGTGGCTCCGAGGCTGACGGCCGCCGCAAAGCCCGCAGCCCCACGGGCTGTGCGGCCACGCAAGAGGCTGCCAAAGAGCTTTCCAACGAGGCATGGCTTTCCCTCCCTGCTCTTCGGGCGTGGGAGCTGTCGCCAGAGCCGCGGCCCTACCGGAAAATGCTTCGCAGGCTGGCGCGGCTGCACCTGGTGGGCGCCGGTGGCGGGGAGGCTGACGGTCGCCGCAAAGCCCGCAGCCACACGGGCTGTGGGGCCACGCGAGCGGCTGCCAAAGAGCTTTCCAACGAGGCACGGCTTTCCCTCCTGGCTCTTCGGGCGTGGGAGCTGTCGCCAGAGCCGCAGCCCTACTGGAAAATGCTTCGCAGGCTGGCGCGGCTGTAGCTGGTGGGCTCCGGTGGCGCCGAGGCTGACGGCCGCCGCAAAGCCCGCAGCCCCACTAGCTGTGGGGCCACGCGAGCGGCTGCCAAAGAGCTTTCCAACGACGCATGGCTTTCCCTCCTGGCTCTTCGGGCGTGGGAGCTGTCGCCAGAGACGCGGCCCTACCGGAAAATGCTTCGTAGGCTGGCGCAGCGGCGCCACGTGGGCACCGGTGGCAGCGAGGATGACGGCCGCCGCAAAGCCCGCAGCCCCACAAGCTGTTTCGCCAGGCGAGCGGCTGCCAAAGAGCTTTCCAACGAGGCACGGCTTTCCCTCCTAGGTCTTCGGGCGTGGGAGCTGTCGCCAGAGCCGCGGCCCTACTGGAAAATGCTTCGCAGGCTGGCGCGGCTGCACCTGGTGGGCGCCGGTGGCGGGGAGGCTGACGGTCGCCGCAAAGCCCGCAGCCCCACGGGCTGTGGGGCCACGCGAGCGGCTGTCAAAGAGCTTTAAAACGAGGCATGGCTTTCCTTCCTGGCTCTTCGGGCTTGGGAGTTGTCGTCAGAGCCGCAGCCCTACCGGAAAATGCTTCGCACCACGTGGGCACTGTTGGCGGCGAGGCTGACGGCCGCCGCAAAGCCCGCAGCCACACGGGCTGTTTCGCCAGGCGAGCGGCTGCCAAAGAGCTTTCCAACGAGGCACGGCTTTCCCTCCTGGCTCTTCGGGCTTGGGAGCTGTCGTCAGAGCCGCAGCCCTACCGGAAAGTGCTTCGCAGACTGGTGCGGCGGCGCCACGTGGGCGCTGGTGTCGCCGAGGCTGACGGCCGCCGCAAAGCCCGCAGCCCCACGGGCTGTGGGGCAACGCGAGAGGCTGCCAAAGAGCTTTCCAACGAGGCATGGCTTTCCCTCCTGGCTCTTCGGGCGTGGGAGCTGTTGCCAGAGACGCGGCCCTACCGGAAAATGCTTCGCAGGCTGGTGCAGCGGCGCCACGTGGGCGCCGGTGGCAGCGAGGCTGACGGCCGCCGCAAAGCCCGCAGCCCCACGGGCTGTGGGGTCACGAGAGCAACCGCCAAAGAGCTTTCCAACGAGGCACGGCTTTCCCTCCTGGCTCTTCGGGCGTGGGAGCTGTCGCCAGAGCCGCGGCCCTACCGGAAAATGCTTCGCAGGCTGGCGCGGCTGTAGCTGGTGGGCGCCGGTGGCGCTGAGGCTGACGGCCGCCGCAAAGCCCGCAGCCCCACAGGCTGTTTCGCCAGGCGAGCGGCTGCCAAAGAGCTTTCCAACGAGGCATGGCTTTCCCTCCTGGCTCTTCGTGCTTGGGAGCTGTCGCCAGAGTTGCGGCCCTACCGGAAAATGCTTCGCAAGCTGGCGCGGCGGCGCCATGTGGGCGCCGGTGGCGCCGAGGCTGACGGCCGCCACAAAGCCCGCAGCCCCACGGGCTGTTTCGCCACGCGAGCAGCTGCCAAAGAGCTTTCCAACGAGGCATGGCTTTCCCTCCTGGCTCTTCGGGCGTGGGAGCTGTCGCCAAAGACGCGGCCCTACAGGAAAATGCTTCGCAGGCTGGCGCAGCGGCGCCACGTGGGCGCCGGTGGCAGCGAGGCTGACGGCCGCCGCAAAGCCCGCAGCCCCACAGGCTGTTTCGCCAGGCGAGCGGCTGCCAAAGAGCTTACCAACGAGGCACGGCTTTCCCTCCTCGCTCTTCGGGTGTGGGAGCTGTCGCCAGAGCCGCGGCCCTACAGGAAAATGCTTCGCAGGCTGGCGCGGCTGCACCTGGTGGGCGCCGGTGGCGGGGAGGCTGACGGCCGCCACAAAGCCTGCAGCCCCACGGGGTGTGGGGCCACGCGATCGGCTGCCAAAGAGCTTTCCAACGAGGCACGGCTTTCCCTCCTGGCTCTTCGGGCTTGGGAGCTGTCGCCAGAGTTGCGGCCCTACAGGAAAATGCTTCGCAGGCTGGCGCAGCGGCGCCACGTGGGCGCCGGTGGCAGGGAGGCTGACGGCCGCCACAAAGCCCGCAGCCCCACGGGCTGTGGGGCCACGCGAGCGGCCGCCAAAGAGCTTTCCAACGAGGCACGGCTTTCCCTCCTGGCTCTTCGGGCGTGGGAGCTGTCGCCAGAGCCACGGCCCTACCGGAAAATGCTTCGCAGGCTGGCGCGGCTGCACCTGGTGGGTGCCGGTGGCTCTGAGGCTGACGGCCGCCGCAAAGCCCGCAGCCCCACAGGCTGTTTCGCCAGGCGAGCGGCTGCCAAAGAGCTTTCCAACGAGGCACGGCTTTCCCTCCTGGCTCTTCGGGCGTGGGAGCTGTCGCCAGAGACACGGCCCTACCGGAAAATGCTTCGCAGGCTGGCGCGGCTGCACCTGGTGGGTGCCGGTGGCTCCGAGGCTGACGGCCGCCGCAAAGCCCGCAGCCCCACAGGCTGTTTCGCCAGGCGAGCGGCCGCCAAAGAGCTTTCCAACGAGTCACGACTTTCCCTCCTGGCTCTTCGGGCGTGGGAGCTGTCGCCAGAGTTGCGGCCCTACCGGAAAATGCTTCGCAGGCTGGTGGGGCGGTGCCACGTGGGCGCCGTTGGCTCCGAGGCTGGCGGCCGCCGCAAAGCCCGCAGCCGCACGGGCTGTTTCGCCAGGCGAGCGGCTGCCAAAGAGCTTTCCAACGAGGCATGGCTTTCCCTCCTGGCTCTTCGGGCTTGGGAGCTGTCGCCAGAGTTGCGGCCCTACCGGAAAATGCTTCGCAGGCTGGTGGGGCGGCGCCACGTGGGCGCCGGTGGCTCCGAGGCTGACAACCGCCGCAAAGCCCGCAGCCCCACGGGCTGTGGGGCCACGCGAGCGGCTGCCAAAGAGCTTTCCAACGAGGCACGGCTTTCCCTCCTGGCTCTTCGGGCTTGGGAGTTGTCGTCAGAGCCGCAGCCCTACCGGAAAATGCTTCGCAGCCTGGTGAGGCGGCGACACATGGGCGCCGGTGGCAGCGAGGCTGACGGCCGCCGCAAAGCCCGCAGCCCCACAGGCTGTTTCGCCAGGCGAGCGGCTGTCAAAGAGCTTTCCAACGAGGCACGGCTTTCCCTCCCTGCTCTTCGGGCGTGGGAGCTGTCGCCAGAGCCGCGGCCCTACAGGAAAATGCTTCGCAGGCTGGCGCGGCTGCACCTGGTGGGCGCCGGTGGCTCCGAGGCTGACGGCCGCCACAAAGCCCGCAGCCCCACGGGCTGTGGGGCCACGCGAGAGGCTGCCAAAGAGCTTTCCAACGAGGCATGGCTTTCCCTCCTGGCTCTTCGGGCTTGGGAGCTGTCGCCAGAGCCGCAGCCCTACAGGAAAATGCTTCGCAGGCTGGCGCGGCGGCGCCACGTGGGCGCCGGTGTCGCTGAGGCTGACGTCCGCCGGAAAGCCCGCAGCCCCACGGGCTGTGGGGCCACGCGAGCGGCTGCCAAAGAGGTTTCCAACGAGGCACGGCTTTCCCTCCTGGCTCTTCGGGCTTGGGAGCTGTCGTCAGAGCCGCAGCCCTACCGGAAAATGCTTCGCAGGCTGGCGCGGCTGCACCTGGTGGGCGCCAGTGGCGGGGAGGCTGACGGCTGCCACAAAGCCCGCAGCCCCACGGGCTGTGGGGCCACGCAAGAGGCTGCCAAAGAGCTTTCCAACGAGGCATGGCTTTCCCTCCTGGCTCTTCGGGCGTGGGAGCTGTCGCCAGAGCCGCGGCCCTACCGGAAAATGCTTCGCAGGCTGACGCGGCTGCACCTGGTGGGCGCCGGTGGCGGGGAGGCTGACGGTCGCCGCAAAGCCCGCAGCCCCACGGGCTGTGGGGCCACGCGAGCGGCTGCCAAAGAGCTTTCCAACGAGGCACGGCTTTCCCTCCTGGCTCTTCGGGCGTGGGAGCTGTCGCCAGAGCTGTGGCCCTACCGGAAAATGCTTCGCAGGCTCGTGCGGCGGCGCCACGTGGGCGCCGGTGGCGCAAAGGCTGACGGCCGCCGCAAAGCCCGCAGCCCCACGGGCTGTGGGGCCACACGAGCGGCTGCCAAAGAGCTTTCCAACGAGGCACGGCTTTCCCTCCTGGCTCTTCGTGCTTGGGAGCTGTCGCCAGAGCCGCGGCCCTACCGGAAAATGCTTCGCAGGCTGGTGGGGCGGCGCCACGTAGGCGCTGGTGGCTCCGAGGCTGACGGCCGCCGCAAAGCCCGCAGCCCCACGGGCTGTGGGGCCACGCGAGCGGCTGCCAAAGAGCTTTCCAACGAGGCATGGCTTTCCCTCCCTGCTCTTCGGGCGTGGGAGCTGTCGCCAGAGCCGCAGACCTACCGGAAAATGCTTCGCAGGCTGGTGCGGCGGTACCACGTGGGCGCCGGTGGCGCCGAGGCTGACGGCCGCCGCAAAGCCCGCAGCTCCATGGGCTGTGTGGCCACGCGAGCGGCTGCCAAAGAGCTTTCCAACGAGGCACGGCTTTCCCTCCTGGGTCTTCGGGCTTGGGAGTTGTCGTCAGAGCTGTGGCCCTACTGGAAAATGCTTCGCAAGCTGGCGCGGCGGCGCCACGTAGGCGCCGGTGGCTCCGAGGCTGATGGCCGCCGCAAAGCCCGCAGCCCCACGGGCTGTGAGGCCACGCGAGCGGCTGCCAAAGAGCTTTCCAACGAGGCACGGCTTTCCCTCCTGGCTCTTCGGGCTTGGGAGCTGTCGCCAGAGTCGCGGCCCTACAGAAAAATGCTTCGCAGGCTGGCGCGGCTGCACCTGGTGGGCGCCGGTGGCGGGGAGGCTGACGGCCCCCACAAAGCCCGCAGCCCCACGGGCTGTGGGGCCACGCGAGCGGCTGCCAAAGAGCTTTCCAACGAGGCACGGCTTTCCCTCCTGGCTCTTCGGGCGTGGGAGCTGTCGCCAGAGCCGCGGCCCTACCGGAAAATGCTTCGCAGGCTGGCGCGGCTGTAGCTGGTGGGCGCCGGTGGCGGTGAGGCTGACGGCCGCCGCAAAGCCCGCAGCCCCACGGGCTGTTTCGCCAGGCGAGCGGCTGCCAAAGAGCTTTCCAACGAGGCACGGCTTTCCCTCCTCGCTCTTCGGGCGTGGGAGCTGTCGCCAGAGCCGCGGCCCTACAGGAAAATGCTTCGCAGGCTGGCGCGGCTGCACCTGGTGGGCGCCGGTGGCTCCGAGGCTGACGGCCGCCACAAAGCCCGCAGCCCCACGGGCTGTGGGGTCACGCAAGAGGCTGCCAAAGAGCTTTCCAACGAGGCATGGCTTTCCCTCCTGGCTCTTCGGGCTTGGGAGCTGTCGCCAGAGCCGCAGCCCTACAGGAAAATGCTTCGCAGGCTGGCGCGGCGGCGCCACGTGGGCGCCGGTGTCGCTGAGGCTGACGTCCGCCGGAAAGCCCGCAGCCCCACGGGCTGTGGGGCCACGCGAGCGGCTGCCAAAGAGGTTTCCAACGAGGCACGGCTTTCCCTCCTGGCTCTTCGGGCGTGGGAGCTGTCGTCAGAGCCGCAGCCCTACCGGAAAATGCTTCGCAGGCTGGCGCGGCTGCACCTGGTGGGCGCCAGTGGTGGGGAGGCTGACGGCCGCCACAAAGCCCGCAGCCCCACGGGCTGTGGGGCCACGCAAGAGGCTGCCAAAGAGCTTTCCAACGAGGCACGGCTTTCCCTCCTGGCTCTTCGGGCGTGGGAGCTGTCGCCAGAGCCGCGGCCCTACCGGAAAATGCTTCGCAGGCTGACGCGGCTGCACCTGCTGGGCGCCGGTGGCGGGGAGGCTGACGGTCGCCGCAAAGCCCGCAGCCCCACGGGCTGTGGGGCCACGCGAGCGGCTGCCAAAGAGCTTTCCAACGAGGCACGGCTTTCCCTCCTGGCTCTTTGGGCGTGGGAGCTGTCGCCAGAGCCGCGGCCCTACCGGAAAATGCTTCGCAGGCTCGTGCGGCGGCGCCACGTGGGCGCCGGTGGCGCAAAGGCTGACGGCCGCCGCAAAGCCCGCAGCCCCACGGGCTGTGGGGCCACACGAGCGGCTGCCAAAGAGCTTTCCAACGAGGCACGGCTTTCCCTCCTGGCTCTTCGTGCTTGGGAGCTGTCGCCAGAGCCGCGGCCCTACCGGAAAATGCTTCGCAGGCTGGTGGGGCGGCGCCACGTAGGCGCTGGTGGCTCCGAGGCTGACGGCCGCCGCAAAGCCCGCAGCCCCACGGGCTGTGGGGCCACGCGAGCGGCTGCCAAAGAGCTTTCCAACGAGGCATGGCTTTCCCTCCCTGCTCTTCGGGCGTGGGAGCTGTCGCCAGAGCCGCAGCCCTACCGGAAAATGCTTCGCAGGCTGGTGCGGCGGTACCACGTGGGCGCCGGTGGCGCCGAGGCTGACGGCCGCCGCAAAGCCCGCAGCCCCATGGGCTGTGGGGCCACGCGAGCGGCTGCCAAAGAGCTTTCCAACGAGGCACGGCTTTCCCTCCTGGCTCTTCGTGCTTGGGAGCTGTCGCCAGAGTTGCGGCCCTACCGGAAAATGCTTCGCAGGCTGGTGGGGCGGCGCCACGTGGGCGCCGGTGGCTCCGAGGCTGACGGCCGCCGCAAAGCCCGCAGCCGCACGGGCTGTTTCGCCAGGCGAGCGGCTGCCAAAGAGCTTTCCAACGAGGCATGGCTTTCCCTCCTGGCTCTTCGGGCTTGGGAGCTGTCGCCAGAGTTGCGGCCCTACCGGAAAATGCTTCGCAGGCTGGTGGGGCGGCGCCACGTGGGCGCCGGTGGCTCCGAGGCTGACAACCGCCGCAAAGCCCGCAGCCCCACGGGCTGTGGGGCCACGCGAGCGGCTGCCAAAGAGCTTTCCAACGAGGCATGGCTTTCCCTCCTGGCTCTTCGGGCTTGGGAGTTGTCGTCAGAGCCGCAGCCCTACCGGAAAATGCTTCGCAGGCTGGTGGGGCGGCGACACATGGGCGCCGGTGGCTCTGAGGCTGACGGCCGCCGCAAAGCCCGCAGCCCCACAGGCTGTTTCGCCAGGCGAGCGGCTGCCAAAGAGCTTTCCAACGAGGCACAGCTTTACCTCCTCGCTTTTCGGGCGTGGGAGCTGTCGCCAGAGCCGCAGCCCTACAGGAAAATGCTTCGCAGGCTGGCGCGGCTGCACCTGGTGGGCGCCGGTGGCGGGGAGGCTGACGGCCCCCACAAAGCCCGCAGCCCCACGGGCTGTGGGGCCACGCAAGAGGCTGCCAAAGAGCTTTCCAACGAGGCATGGCTTTCCCTCCTGGCTCTTCGGGTGTGGGAGCTGTCGCCAGAGCCGCGGCCCTACCGGAAAATGCTTCGCAGGCTGGCGCGGCTGCACCTGGTGGGCGCCGGTGGCGGGGAGGCTGACGGCCGCCGCAAAGCCCGCAGCCCCACGGGCTGTGGGGCCACGCGAGCGGCTGCCAAAGAGCTTTCCAACGAGGCACGGCTTTCCCTCCTGGCTCTTCGGGCGTGGGAGCTGTCGCCAGAGCCGCGGCCCTACCGGAAAATGCTTCGCAGGCTCGTGCGGCGGCGCCACGTGGGCGCCGGTGGCGCAAAGGCTGACGGCCGCCGCAAAGCCCGCAGCCCCACGGGCTGTGGGGCCACACGAGCGGCTGCCAAAGAGCTTTCCAACGAGGCACGGCTTTCCCTCCTGGCTCTTCGTGCTTGGGAGCTGTCGCCAGAGCCGCGGCCCTACCGGAAAATGCTTCGCAGGCTGGTGGGGCGGCGCCACGTAGGCGCTGGTGGCTCCGAGGCTGACGGCCGCCGCAAAGCCCGCAGCCCCACGGGCTGTGGGGCCACGCGAGCGGCTGCCAAAGAGCTTTCCAACGAGGCATGGCTTTCCCTCCCTGCTCTTCGGGCGTGGGAGCTGTCGCCAGAGCCGCAGCCCTACCGGAAAATGCTTCGCAGGCTGGTGCGGCGGTACCACGTGGGCGCCGGTGGCGCCGAGGCTGACGGCCGCCGCAAAGCCCGCAGCTCCATGGGCTGTGTGGCCACGCGAGCGGCTGCCAAAGAGCTTTCCAACGAGGCACGGCTTTCCCTCCTGGCTCTTCGGGCTTGGGAGTTGTCGTCAGAGCCGTGGCCCTACTGGAAAATGCTTCGCAAGCTGGCGCGGCGGCGCCACGTAGGCGCCGGTGGCTCCGAGGCTGATGGCCGCCGCAAAGCCCGCAGCCCCACGGGCTGTGAGGCCACGCGAGCGGCTGCCAAAGAGCTTTCCAACGAGGCACGGCTTTCCCTCCTGGGTCTTCGGGCGTGGGAGCTGTCGCCAGAGTCGCGGCCCTACAGGAAAATGCTTCGCAGGCTGGCGCGGCTGCACCTGGTGGGCGCCGGTGGCGGGGAGGCTGACGGCCCCCAGAAAGCCCGCAGCCCCACGGGCTGTGGGGCCACGCGAGCGGCTGCCAAAGAGCTTTCCAACGAGGCACGGCTTTCCCTCCTGGCTCTTCGGGCGTGGGAGCTGTCGCCAGAGCCGCGGCCCTACCGGAAAATGCTTCGCAGGCTCGTGCGGCGGCGCCACGTGGGCGCCGGTGGCGCAAAGGCTGACGGCCGCCGCAAAGCCCGCAGCCCCACGGGCTGTGGGGCCACACGAGCGGCTGCCAAAGAGCTTTCCAACGAGGCACGGCTTTCCCTCCTGGCTCTTCGTGCTTGGGAGCTGTCGCCAGAGCCGCGGCCCTACCGGAAAATGCTTCGCAGGCTGGTGGGGCGGCGCCACGTAGGCGCTGGTGGCTCCGAGGCTGACGGCCGCCGCAAAGCCCGCAGCCCCACGGGCTGTGGGGCCACGCGAGCGGCTGCCAAAGAGCTTTCCAACGAGGCATGGCTTTCCCTCCCTGCTCTTCGGGCGTGGGAGCTGTCGCCAGAGCCGCAGCCCTACCGGAAAATGCTTCGCAGGCTGGTGCGGCGGTACCACGTGGGCGCCGGTGGCGCCGAGGCTGACGGCCGCCGCAAAGCCCGCAGCTCCATGGGCTGTGTGGCCACGCGAGCGGCTGCCAAAGAGCTTTCCAACGAGGCACCGCTTTCCCTCCTGGCTCTTCGGGCTTGGGAGTTGTCGTCAGAGCCGTGGCCCTACTGGAAAATGCTTCGCAAGCTGGCGCGGCGGCGCCACGTAGGCGCCGGTGGCTCCGAGGCTGATGGCCGCCGCAAAGCCCGCAGCCCCACGGGCTGTGAGGCCACGCGAGCGGCTGCCAAAGAGCTTTCCAACGAGGCACGGCTTTCCCTCCTGGGTCTTCGGGCGTGGGAGCTGTCGCCAGAGTCGCGGCCCTACAGGAAAATGCTTCGCAGGCTGGCGCGGCTGCACCTGGTGGGCGCCGGTGGCGGGGAGGCTGACGGCCCCCAGAAAGCCCGCAGCCCCACGGGCTGTGGGGCCACGCGAGCGGCTGCCAAAGAGCTTTCCAACGAGGCACGGCTTTCCCTCCTGGCTCTTCGGGCGTGGGAGCTGTCGCCAGAGCCGCGGCCCTACCGGAAAATGCTTCGCAGGCTGGCGCGGCTGAAGCTGGTGGGCGCCGGTGGCGGTGAGGCTGACGGCCGCCGCAAAGCCCGCAGCCCCACGGGCTGTGGGGCCACGCGAGCGGCTGCCAAAGAGCTTTCCAACGAGGCACGGCTTTCCCTCCTGGCTCTTCGTGCTTGGGAGCTGTCGCCAGAGTTGCGGCCCTACCGGAAAATTCTTCGCAGGCTGGTCGGGCGGCGCCACGTGGGCGCCGGTGGCTCCGAGGCTGACGGCCGCCGCAAAGCCCGCAGCCGCACGGGCTGTTTCGCCAGGCGAGCGGCTGCCAAAGAGCTTTCCAACGAGGCATGGCTTTCCCTCCTGGCTCTTCGGGCTTGGGAGCTGTCGCCAGAGTTGCGGCCCTACCGGAAAATGCTTCGCAGGCTGGTGGGGCGGCGCCACGTGGGCGCCGGTGGCTCCGAGGCTGACAACCGCCGCAAAGCCCGCAGCCCCACGGGCTGTGGGGCCACGCGAGCGGCTGCCAAAGAGCTTTCCAACGAGGCACGGCTTTCCCTCCTGGCTCTTCGGGCTTGGGAGTTGTCGTCAGAGCCGCAGCCCTACCGGAAAATGCTTCGCAGCCTGGTGAGGCGGCGACACATGGGCGCCGGTGGCAGCGAGGCTGACGGCCGCCGCAAAGCCCGCAGCCCCACAGGCTGTTTCGCCAGGCGAGCGGCTGCCAAAGAGCTTTCCAACGAGGCACGGCTTTACCTCCTCGCTTTTCGGGCGTGGGAGCTGTCGCCAGAGCCGCAGCCCTACAGGAAAATGCTTCGCAGGCTGGCGCGGCTGCACCTGGTGGGCGCCGGTGGCGGGGAGGCTGACGGCCGCCACAAAGCCCGCAGCCCCACGGGCTGTGGGGCCACGCGATCGGCTGCCAAAGAGCTTTCCAACGAGGCACGGCTTTCCCTCCTGGCTCTTCGGGCTTGGGAGCTGTCGCCAGAGTTGCGGCCCTACCGGAAAATGCTTCGCAGGCTGGTGGGGCGGCGCCACGTGGGCGCCGGTGGCAGCGAGGCTGACGGCCGCCGCAAAGCCCGCAGCCCCACGGGCTGTTTCGCCAGGCGAGCGGCTGCCAAAGAGCTTTCCAACGAGGCACGGCTTTCCCTCCTGGCTCTTCGGGCGTGGGAGCTGTCGCCAGAGCCGCAGCCCTACAGGAAAATGCTTCGCAGGCTGGCGCGGCGGCGCCACGTGGGCGCCGGTGTCGCTGAGGCTGACGTCCGCCGGAAAGCCCGCAGCCCCACGGGCTGTGGGGTCACGCGAGCGGCCGCCAAAGAGCTTTCCAACGAGGCACGGCTTTCCCTCCTGGCTCTTCGGGCTTGGGAGCTGTCGCCAGAGCCGCAGCGCTACCGGAAAATGCTTCGCAAGCTGGCGCGGCAGCGCCACGTGGGCGCCGGTGGCTCCGAGGCTGACGGCCGCCGCAAAGCCCGCAGCCCCACGGGCTGTGCGGCCACGCAAGAGGCTGCCAAAGAGCTTTCCAACGAGGCATGGCTTTCCCTCCCTGCTCTTCGGGCGTGGGAGCTGTCGCCAGAGCCGCGGCCCTACCGGAAAATGCTTCGCAGGCTGGCGCGGCTGCACCTGGTGGGCGCCGGTGGCGGGGAGGCTGACGGTCGCCGCAAATCCCGCAGCCACACGGGCTGTGGGGCCACGCGAGCGGCTGCCAAAGAGCTTTCCAACGAGGCACGGCTTTCCCTCCTGGCTCTTCGGGCGTGGGAGCTGTCGCCAGAGCCGCAGCCCTACTGGAAAATGCTTCGCAGGCTGGCGCGGCTGTAGCTGGTGGGCTCCGGTGGCGCCGAGGCTGACGGCCGCCGCAAAGCCCGCAGCCCCACTAGCTGTGGGGCCACGCGAGCGGCTGCCAAAGAGCTTTCCAACGACGCATGGCTTTCCCTCCTGGCTCTTCGGGCGTGGGAGCTGTCGCCAGAGACGCGGCCCTACCGGAAAATGCTTCGTAGGCTGGCGCAGCGGCGCCACGTGGGCACCGGTGGCAGCGAGGATGACGGCCGCCGCAAAGCCCGCAGCCCCACAAGCTGTTTCGCCAGGCGAGCGGCTGCCAAAGAGCTTTCCAACGAGGCACGGCTTTCCCTCCTAGGTCTTCGGGCGTGGGAGCTGTCGCCAGAGCCGCGGCCCTACTGGAAAATGCTTCGCAGGCTGGCGCGGCTGCACCTGGTGGGCGCCGGTGGCGGGGAGGCTGACGGTCGCCGCAAAGCCCGCAGCCCCACGGGCTGTGGGGCCACGCGAGCGGCTGTCAAAGAGCTTTAAAACGAGGCATGGCTTTCCTTCCTGGCTCTTCGGGCTTGGGAGTTGTCGTCAGAGCAGCAGCCCTACCGGAAAATGCTTCGCACCACGTGGGCACTGTTGGCGGCGAGGCTGACGGCCGCCGCAAAGCCCGCAGCCACACGGGCTGTTTCGCCAGGCGAGCGGCTGCCAAAGAGCTTTCCAACGAGGCACGGCTTTCCCTCCTGGCTCTTCGGGCTTGGGAGCTGTCGTCAGAGCCGCAGCCCTACCGGAAAGTGCTTCGCAGACTGGTGCGGCGGCGCCACGTGGGCGCTGGTGTCGCCGAGGCTGACGGCCGCCGCAAAGCCCGCAGCCCCACGGGCTGTGGGGCAACGCGAGAGGCTGCCAAAGAGCTTTCCAACGAGGCATGGCTTTCCCTCCTGGCTCTTCGGGCGTGGGAGCTGTTGCCAGAGACGCGGCCCTACCGGAAAATGCTTCGCAGGCTGGTGCAGCGGCGCCACGTGGGCGCCGGTGGCAGCGAGGCTGACGGCCGCCGCAAAGCCCGCAGCCCCACGGGCTGTGGGGTCACGAGAGCAACCGCCAAAGAGCTTTCCAACGAGGCACGGCTTTCCCTCCTGGCTCTTCGGGCGTGGGAGCTGTCGCCAGAGCCGCGGCCCTACCGGAAAATGCTTCGCAGGCTGGCGCGGCTGTAGCTGGTGGGCGCCGGTGGCGCTGAGGCTGACGGCCGCCGCAAAGCCCGCAGCCCCACAGGCTGTTTCGCCAGGCGAGCGGCTGCCAAAGAGCTTTCCAACGAGGCATGGCTTTCCCTCCTGGCTCTTCGTGCTTGGGAGCTGTCGCCAGAGTTGCGGCCCTACCGGAAAATGCTTCGCAAGCTGGCGCGGCGGCGCCATGTGGGCGCCGGTGGCGCCGAGGCTGACGGCCGCCACAAAGCCCGCAGCCCCACGGGCTGTGGGGCCACGCGAGCAGCTGCCAAAGAGCTTTCCAACGAGGCATGGCTTTCCCTCCTGGCTCTTCGGGCGTGGGAGCTGTCGCCAAAGACGCGGCCCTACAGGAAAATGCTTCGCAGGCTGGCGCAGCGGCGCCACGTGGGCGCCGGTGGCAGCGAGGCTGACGGCCGCCGCAAAGCCCGCAGCCCCACAGGCTGTTTCGCCAGGCGAGCGGCTGCCAAAGAGCTTACCAACGAGGCACGGCTTTCCCTCCTCGCTCTTCGGGCGTGGGAGCTGTCGCCAGAGCCGCGGCCCTACAGGAAAATGCTTCGCAGGCTGGCGCGGCTGCACCTGGTGGGCGCCGGTGGCGGGGAGGCTGACGGCCGCCACAAAGCCTGCAGCCCCACGGGGTGTGGGGCCACGCGATCGGCTGCCAAAGAGCTTTCCAACGAGGCACGGCTTTCCCTCCTGGCTCTTCGGGCTTGGGAGCTGTCGCCAGAGTTGCGGCCCTACCGGAAAATGCTTCACAGGGTGGTGGGGCGGCGCCACGTGGGCGCCGGTGGCTCCGAGGCTGACGGCCGCGGCAAAGCCCGCAGCCCCACGGGCTGTTTCGCCAGGCGAGCGGCTGCCAAAGAGCTTTCCAACGAGGCATGGCTTTCCCTCCTGGCTCTTCGTGCTTGGGAGCTGTCGCCAGAGTTGCGGCCCTACCGGAAAATGCTTCGCAAGCTGGCGCGGCGGCGCCATGTGGGCGCCGGTGGCGCCGAGGCTGACGGCCGCCACAAAGCCCGCAGCCCCACAGGCTGTTTCGCCAGGCGAGCGGCTGCCAAAGAGCTTTCCAACGAGGCACGGCTTTCTCTCCTCGCTCTTAGGGCGTGGGAGCTGTCGCCAGAGCCGCGTCCCTACAGGAAATGCTTCGCAGGCTGGCGCGGCTGCACCTGGTGGGCGCCGGTGGCGGGGACGCTGACGGCCGCCACAAAGCCCGCAGCCCCACGGGCTGTGGGGCCACGCGATCGGCTGCCAAAGAGCTTTCCAACGAGGCATGGCTTTCCCTCCTCGCTCTTCGGGCGTGGGAGCTGGCGCCAGAGCCGCGGCCCTACAGAAAAATGCTTCGCAGGCTGGTGGGGCGGCGCCACGTGGGCGCCGGTGGCTCCGAGGCTGACGGCCGCCGCAAAGCCCGCAGCCCCACAGGCTGTTTCGCCAGGCGAGCGGCTGCCAAAGAGCTTTCCAACGAGGCACGGCTTTCCCTCCTGGTTCTTCGGGCGTGGGAGCTGTCGCCAGAGCCGCGGCCCTACAGGAAAATGCTTCGCAGGCTGGCGCAGCGGCGCCACGTGGGCGCCGGTGGCAGGGAGGCTGACGGCCGCCACAAAGCCCGCAGCCCCACGGGCTGTGGGGCCACGCGAGCGGCCGCCAAAGAGCTTTCCAACGAGGCACGGCTTTCCCTCCTGGCTCTTCGGGCGTGGGAGCTGTCGCCAGAGCCACGGCCCTACCGGAAAATGCTTCGCAGGCTGGCGCGGCTGCACCTGGTGGGTGCCGGTGGCTCCGAGGCTGACGGCCGCCGCAAAGCCCGCAGCCCCACAGGCTGTTTCGCCAGGCGAGCGGCTGCCAAAGAGCTTTCCAACGAGGCACGGCTTTCCCTCCTGGCTCTTCGGGCGTGGGAGCTGTCGCCAGAGACACGGCCCTACCGGAAAATGCTTCGCAGGCTGGCGCGGCTGCACCTGGTGGGTGCCGGTGGCTCCGAGGCTGACGGCCGCCGCAAAGCCCGCAGCCCCACAGGCTGTTTCGCCAGGCGAGCGGCCGCCAAAGAGCTTTCCAACGAGTCACGGCTTTCCCTCCTGGCTCTTCGGGCGTGGGAGCTGTCGCCAGAGTTGCGGCCCTACCGGAAAATGCTTCGCAGGCTGGTGGGGCGGTGCCACGTGGGCGCCGTTGGCTCCGAGGCTGGCGGCCGCCGCAAAGCCCGCAGCCGCACGGGCTGTTTCGCCAGGCGAGCGGCTGCCAAAGAGCTTTCCAACGAGGCATGGCTTTCCCTCCTGGCTCTTCGGGCTTGGGAGCTGTCGCCAGAGTTGCGGCCCTACCGGAAAATGCTTCGCAGGCTGGTGGGGCGGCGCCACGTGGGCGCCGGTGGCTCCGAGGCTGACAACCGCCGCAAAGCCCGCAGCCCCACGGGCTGTGGGGCCACGCGAGCGGCTGCCAAAGAGCTTTCCAACGAGGCACGGCTTTCCCTCCTGGCTCTTCGGGCTTGGGAGTTGTCGTCAGAGCCGCAGCCCTACCGGAAAATGCTTCGCAGCCTGGTGAGGCGGCGACACATGGGCGCCGGTGGCAGCGAGGCTGACGGCCGCCGCAAAGCCCGCAGCCCCACAGGCTGTTTCGCCAGGCGAGCGGCTGTCAAAGAGCTTTCCAACGAGGCACGGCTTTCCCTCCTCGCTCTTCGGGCGTGGGAGCTGTCGCCAGAGCCGCGGCCCTACAGGAAAATGCTTCGCAGGCTGGCGCGGCTGCACCTGGTGGGCGCCGGTGGCTCCGAGGCTGACGGCCGCCACAAAGCCCGCAGCCCCACGGGCTGTGGGGCCACGCGAGAGGCTGCCAAAGAGCTTTCCAACGAGGCATGGCTTTCCCTCCTGGCTCTTCGGGCTTGGGAGCTGTCGCCAGAGCCGCAGCCCTACAGGAAAATGCTTCGCAGGCTGGCGCGGCGGCGCCACGTGGGCGCCGGTGTCGCTGAGGCTGACGTCCGCCGGAAAGCCCGCAGCCCCACGGGCTGTGGGGCCACGCGAGCGGCTGCCAAAGAGGTTTCCAACGAGGCACGGCTTTCCCTCCTGGCTCTTCGGGCTTGGGAGCTGTCGTCAGAGCCGCAGCCCTACCGGAAAATGCTTCGCAGGCTGGCGCGGCTGCACCTGGTGGGCGCCAGTGGCGGGGAGGCTGACGGCCGCCACAAAGCCCGCAGCCCCACGGGCTGTGGGGCCACGCAAGAGGCTGCCAAAGAGCTTTCCAACGAGGCATGGCTTTCCCTCCTGGCTCTTCGGGCGTGGGAGCTGTCGCCAGAGCCGCGGCCCTACCGGAAAATGCTTCGCAGGCTGACGCGGCTGCACCTGGTGGGCGCCGGTGGCGGGGAGGCTGACGGTCGCCGCAAAGCCCGCAGCCCCACGGGCTGTGGGGCCACGCGAGCGGCTGCCAAAGAGCTTTCCAACGAGGCACGGCTTTCCCTCCTGGCTCTTCGGGCGTGGGAGCTGTCGCCAGAGCTGTGGCCCTACCGGAAAATGCTTCGCAGGCTCGTGCGGCGGCGCCACGTGGGCGCCGGTGGCGCAAAGGCTGACGGCCGCCGCAAAGCCCGCAGCCCCACGGGCTGTGGGGCCACACGAGCGGCTGCCAAAGAGCTTTCCAACGAGGCACGGCTTTCCCTCCTGGCTCTTCGTGCTTGGGAGCTGTCGCCAGAGCCGCGGCCCTACCGGAAAATGCTTCGCAGGCTGGTGGGGCGGCGCCACGTAGGCGCTGGTGGCTCCGAGGCTGACGGCCGCCGCAAAGCCCGCAGCCCCACGGGCTGTGGGGCCACGCGAGCGGCTGCCAAAGAGCTTTCCAACGAGGCATGGCTTTCCCTCCCTGCTCTTCGGGCGTGGGAGCTGTCGCCAGAGCCGCAGCCCTACCGGAAAATGCTTCGCAGGCTGGTGCGGCGGTACCACGTGGGCGCCGGTGGCGCCGAGGCTGACGGCCGCCGCAAAGCCCGCAGCTCCATGGGCTGTGTGGCCACGCGAGCGGCTGCCAAAGAGCTTTCCAACGAGGCACGGCTTTCCCTCCTGGGTCTTCGGGCTTGGGAGTTGTCGTCAGAGCTGTGGCCCTACTGGAAAATGCTTCGCAAGCTGGCGCGGCGGCGCCACGTAGGCGCCGGTGGCTCCGAGGCTGATGGCCGCCGCAAAGCCCGCAGCCCCACGGGCTGTGAGGCCACGCGAGCGGCTGCCAAAGAGCTTTCCAACGAGGCACGGCTTTCCCTCCTGGCTCTTCGGGCTTGGGAGCTGTCGCCAGAGTCGCGGCCCTACAGAAAAATGCTTCGCAGGCTGGCGCGGCTGCACCTGGTGGGCGCCGGTGGCGGGGAGGCTGACGGCCCCCACAAAGCCCGCAGCCCCACGGGCTGTGGGGCCACGCGAGCGGCTGCCAAAGAGCTTTCCAACGAGGCACGGCTTTCCCTCCTGGCTCTTCGGGCGTGGGAGCTGTCGCCAGAGCCGCGGCCCTACCGGAAAATGCTTCGCAGGCTGGCGCGGCTGTAGCTGGTGGGCGCCGGTGGCGGTGAGGCTGACGGCCGCCGCAAAGCCCGCAGCCCCACGGGCTGTGGGGCCACGCGAGCGGCTGCCAAAGAGCTTTCCAACGAGGCACGGCTTTCCCTCCTGGCTCTTCGTGCTTGGGAGCTGTCGCCAGAGTTGCGGCCCTACCGGAAAATGCTTCGCAGGCTGGTGGGGCGGCGCCACGTGGGCGCCGGTGGCTCCGAGGCTGACGGCCGCCGCAAAGCCCGCAGCCGCACGGGCTGTTTCGCCAGGCGAGCGTCTGCCAAAGAGCTTTCCAACGAGGCACGGCTTTCCCTCCTGGCTCTTCGTGCTTGGGAGCTGTCGCCAGAGCCGCGGCCGTACCGGAAAATGCTTCGCAGGCTGGTGGGGCGGCGTCACGTGGGCGCCGGTGGCTCCGAGGCTGACGGCCGCCGCAAAGCCCGCAGCCCCACAGGCTGTGGGGCCACGCGAGCGGCTGCCAAAGAGCTTTCCAACGAGGCACGGCTTTCCCTCCTGGCTCTTCGGGCGTGGGAGCTGTCGCCAGAGCCACGGCCCTACAGGAAAATGCTTCGCAGGCTGGTGGGGCGGCGCCACGTGGGCGCCGGTGGCTCCGAGCCTGACGGCCGCCGCAAAGCCCGCAGCCCCACAGGCTGTTTCGCCAGGCGAGCGGCTGCCAAAGAGCTTTCCAACGAGGCACGGCTTTCCCTCCTGGCTCTTCGGGTGTGGGAGCTGTCGCCAGAGCCGCGGCCCTACAGGAAAATGCTTCGCAGGCTGGCGCAGCGGCGCCACGTGGGCGCCGGTGGCAGGGAGGCTGACGGTCGCCGCATAGCCCGCAGCCGCATGGGCTGTGGGGCCACGCGAGCGGCCGCCAAAGAGCTTTCCAACGAGGCACGGCTTTCCCTCCTGGCTCTTCGGGCGTGGGAGCTGTCGCCAGAGCCACGGCCCTACCGGAAAATGCTTCGCAGGCTGGCGCGGCTGCACCTGGTGGGTGCCGGTGGCTCCGAGGCTGACGGCCGCCGCAAAGCCCGCAGCCCCACAGGCTGTTTCGCCAGGCGAGCGGCTGCCAAAGAGCTTTCCAACGAGGCACGGCTTTCCCTCCTGGCTCTTCGGGCGTGGGAGCTGTCGCCAGAGCCGCGGCCCTACAGGAAAATGCTTCGCAGGCTGGCGCGGCTGCACCTGGTGGGCGCCGGTGGCGGGGAGGCTGACGGCCGCCGCAAAGCCCGCAGCCCCACGGGCTGTGGGGCCACACGAGCGGCTGCCAAAGAGCTTTCCAACGAGGCACGGCTTTCCCTCCTGGCTCTTCGTGCTTGGGAGCTGTCGCCAGAGCCGCGGCCCTACCGGAAAATGCTTCGCAGGCTGGTGTGGCGGCGCCACGTAGGCGCCGGTGGCGCCGAGGCTGACGGCCGCCGCAAAGCCCGCAGCTCCATGGGCTGTGTGGCCACGCGAGCGGCTGCCAAAGAGCTTTCCAACGAGGCACGGCTTTCCCTCCTGGGTCTTCGGGCGTGGGAGCTGTCGCCAGAGCCGCGGCCCTACCGGAAAATGCTTCGCAGGCTGGCGCGGCTGTAGCTGGTGGGCGCCGGTGGCGGTGAGGCTGACGGCCGCCGCAAAGCCCGCAGCCCCACGGGCTGTGGGGCCACGCGAGCGGCTGCCAAAGAGCTTTCCAACGAGGCACGGCTTTCCCTCCTGGCTCTTCGTGCTTGGGAGCTGTCGCCAGAGTTGCGGCCCTACCGGAAAATGCTTCGCAGGCTGGTGGGGCGGCGCCACGTGGGCGCCGGTGGCTCCGAGGCTGACGGCCGCCGCAAAGCCCGCAGCCGCACGGGCTGTTTCGCCAGGCGAGCGTCTGCCAAAGAGCTTTCCAACGAGGCACGGCTTTCCCTCCTGGCTCTTCGTGCTTGGGAGCTGTCGCCAGAGCCGCGGCCGTACCGGAAAATGCTTCGCAGGCTGGTGGGGCGGCGCCACGTGGGCGCCGGTGGCTCCGAGGCTGACGGCCGCCGCAAATCCCGCAGCCCCACAGGCTGTGGGGCCACGCGAGCGGCTGCCAAAGAGCTTTCCAACGAGGCACGGCTTTCCCTCCTGGCTCTTCGGGCGTGGGAGCTGTCGCCAGAGCCACGGCCCTACAGGAAAATGCTTCGCAGGCTGGTGGGGCGGCGCCACGTGGGCGCCGGTGGCTCCGAGGCTGACGGCCGCCGCAAAGCCCGCAGCCCCACAGGCTGTTTCGCCAGGCGAGCGGCTGCCAAAGAGCTTTCCAACGAGGCACGGCTTTCCCTCCTGGCTCTTCGGGTGTGGGAGCTGTCGCCAGAGCCGCGGCCCTACAGGAAAATGCTTCGCAGGCTGGCGCAGCGGCGCCACGTGGGCGCCGGTGGCAGGGAGGCTGACGGTCGCCGCATAGCCCGCAGCCGCATGGGCTGTGGGGCCACGCGAGCGGCCGCCAAAGAGCTTTCCAACGAGGCACGGCTTTCCCTCCTGGCTCTTCGGGCGTGGGAGCTGTCGCCAGAGCCGCGGCCCTACAGGAAAATGCTTCGCAGGCTGGCGCGGCTGCACCTGGTGGGCGCCGGTGGCGGGGAGGCTGACGGCCGCCACAAAGCCCGCAGCCCCACGGGCTGTGGGGCCACGCGATCGGCTGCCAAAGAGCTTTCCAACGAGGCACGGCTTTCCCTCCTGGCTCTTCGTGCTTGGGAGCTGTCGCCAGAGTTGCGGCCCTACCGGAAAATGCTTCACAGGCTGGTGGGGCGGCGCCACGTGGGCGCCGGTGGCTCCGAGGCTGACGGCCGCGGCAAAGCCCGCAGCCCCACGGGCTGTTTCGCCAGGCGAGCGGCTGCCAAAGAGCTTTCCAACGAGGCATGGCTTTCCCTCCTGGCTCTTCGTGCTTGGGAGCTGTCGCCAGAGTTGCGGCCCTACCGGAAAATGCTTCGCAAGCTGGCGCGGCGGCGCCATGTGGGCGCCGGTGGCGCCGAGGCTGACGGCCGCCACAAAGCCCGCAGCCCCACGGGCTGTGGGGCCACGCGAGAGGCTGCCAAAGAGCTTTCCAACGAGGCATGGCTTTCCCTCCTGGCTCTTCGGGCGTGGGAGCTGTCACCAGAGACGCGGCCCAACCGGAAAATGCTTCGCAGGCTGGCGCAGCGGCGCCACGTGGGCGCCGGTGGCAGCGAGGCTGACGGCCGCCGCAAAGCCCGCAGCCCCACAGGCTGTTTCGCCAGGCGAGCGGCTGCCAAAGAGCTTTCCAACGAGGCACGGCTTTCTCTCCTCGCTCTTAGAGCGTGGGAGCTGTCGCCAGAGCCGCGGCCCTACAGGAAAATGCTTCGCAGGTTGGTGGGGCGGCGCCACGTGGGCGCCGGTGGCTCCGAGGCTGACGGCCGCCACAAAGCCCGCAGCCCCACAGGCTGTTTCGCCAGGCGAGCGGCTGCCAAAGAGCTTTCCAACGAGGCACGGCTTTCCCTCCTGGCTCTTCGGGCGTGGGAGCTGTCGCCAGAGCCGCGGCGCTACAGGAAAATGCTTCGCAGGCTGGCGCAGCGGCGCCACGTGGGCGCCGGTGGCAGGGAGGCTGACGGTCGCCGCATAGCCCGCAGCCCCATGGGCTGTGGGGCCACGCGAGCGGCCGCCAAAGAGCTTTCCAACGAGGCACGGCTTTCCCTCCTGGCTCTTCGACCATGGGAGCTGTCGCCAGAGCCACGGCCCTACCAGAAAATGCTTCGCAGGCTGGCGCGGCTGCACCTGGTGGGTGCCGGTGGCTCCGAGGCTGACGGCCGCCGCAAAGCCCGCAGCCCCACAGGCTGTTTCGCCAGGCGAGCGGCTGCCAAAGAGCTTTCCAACGAGGCACGGCTTTCCCTCCTGGCTCTTCGGGCGTGGGAGCTGTCGCCAGAGCCACGGCCCTACCGGAAAATGCTTCGCAGGCTGGCGCGGCTGCACCTGGTGGGTGCCGGTGGCTCCGAGGCTGACGGCCGCCGCAAAGCCCGCAGCCCCACAGGCTGTTTCGCCAGGCGAGCGGCCGCCAAAGAGCTTTCCAACGAGGCACGGCTTTCCCTCCTCGCTCTTCGGGCTTGGGAGTTGTCGTCAGAGCCGCGGCCCTACCGGAAAATGCTTCGCAGGCTGGTGAGGCGGCGACACATGGGCGCCGGTGGCAGCGAGGCTGACAGCCGCCGCAAAGCCCGCAGCCCCACAGGCTGTTTCGCCAGGCGAGCGGCTGCCAAAGAGCTTTCCAACGAGGCACGGCTTTCCCTCCTCGCTCTTCGGGCATGGGAGCTGTCGCCAGAGCCGCGGCCCTACAGGAAAATGCTTCGCAGGCTGGCGCGGCTGCACCTGGTGGGCGCCGGTGGCTCCGAGGCTGACGGCCGCCACAAAGCCCGCAGCCCCACGGGCTGTGGGGCAACGCGAGAGGCTGCCAAAGAGCTTTCCAACGAGGCATGGCTTTCCCTCCTGGCTCTTCGGGCGCGGGAGCTGTCGCCAGAGCCGCAGCCCTACCGGAAAATGCTTCGCAGGCTGGTGCGGCGGTACCACGTGGGCGCCGGTGGCGCCGAGGCTGACGGCCGCCGCAAAGCCCGCAGCCCCATGGGCTGTGGGGCCACGCGAGCGGCTGCCAAAGAGCTTTCCAACGAGGCACGGCTTTCCCTCCTGGCTCTTCGGGCTTGGGAGTTGTCGTCAGAGCCGTGGCCCTACTGGAAAATGCTTCGCAAGCTGGCGCGGCGGCGCCACGTGGGCGCCGGTGGCTTAGAGGCTGACGGCCGCCGCAAAGCCCGCAGCCACACGGGCTGTGAGGCCACGCGAGCGGCTGCCAAAGAGTTTTCCAACGAGGCATGGCTTTCCCTCCTGGCTCTTCGGGCGTGGGAGCTGTCGTCAGAGCCGCAGCCCTACCGGAAAATGCTTCGCAGGCTGGCGCGGCTGCACCTGGTGGGCGCCAGTGGCGGGGAGGCTGACGGCCGCCACAAAGCCCGCAGCCCCACGGGCTGTGGGGCCACGCAAGAGGCTGCCAAAGAGCTTTCCAACGAGGCATGGCTTTCCCTCCTGGCTCTTCGGGCGTGGGAGCTGTCGCCAGAGCCGCGGCCCTACCGGAAAATGCTTCGCAGGCTGGCGCGGCTGCACCTGGTGGGCGCCGGTGGCGGGGAGGCTGACGGTCGCCGCAAAGCCCGCAGCCACACGGGCTGTGGGGCCACGCGAGCGGCTGCCAAAGAGCTTTCCAACGAGGCACGGCTTTCCCTCCTGGCTCTTCGGGCGTGGGAGCTGTCGCCAGAGCCGCGGCCCTACCGGAAAATGCTTCGCAGGCTCGTGCGGAGGCGCCACGTGGGCGCCGGTGGCGCAAAGGCTGACGGCCGCCGCAAAGCCCGCAGCCCCACGGGCTGTGGGGCCACACGAGTGGCTGCCAAAGAGCTTTCCAACGAGGCACGGCTTTCCCTCCTGGCTCTTCATGCTTGGGAGCTGTCGCCAGAGCCGCGGACCTACCGGAAAATGCTTCGCAGGCTGGTGGGGCGGCGCCACGTAGGCGCTGGTGGCTCCGAGGCTGACGGCCGCCGCAAAGCCCGCAGCCCCACGGGCTGTGAGGCCACGCGAGCGGCTGCCAAAGAGCTTTCCAACGAGGCACGGCTTTCCCTCCTGGCTCTTCGGGCTTGGGAGCTGTCGCCAGAGTCGCGGCCCTACCGGAAAATGCTTTGCAGGCTGGTGGGGCGGCGCCACGTGGGCGCCGGTGGCTCCGAGGCTGACGGCCGCCGCAAAGCCCGCAGCCGCACGGGCTGTTTCGCCAGGCGAGCGGCTGCCAAAGAGCTTTCCAACGAGGCATGGCTTTCCCTCCTGGCTCTTCGGGCTTGGGAGCTGTCGCCAGAGTTGCGGCCCTACCGGAAAATGCTTCGCAGGCTGGTGGGGCGGCACCACGTGGGCGCCGGTGGCTCCGAGGCTGACAACCGCCGCAAAGCCCGCAGCCCCACGGGCTGTGGGGCCACGCGAGCGGCTGCCAAAGAGCTTTCCAACGAGGCACGGCTTTCCCTCCTGGCTCTTCGGGCTTGGGAGTTGTCGTCAGAGCCGCAGCCCTACCGGAAAATGCTTCGCAGCCTGGTGAGGCGGCGACACATGGGCGCCGGTGGCAGCGAGGCTGACGGCCGCCGCAAAGCCCGCAGCCCCACAGGCTGTTTCGCCAGGCGAGCGGCTGCCAAAGAGCTTTCCAACGAGGCACGGCTTTCCCTCCTCGCTTTTCGGGCGTGGGAGCTGTCGCCAGAGCCGCAGCCCTACAGGAAAATGCTTCGCAGGCTGGCGCGGCTGCACCTGGTGGGCGCCGGTGGCGGGGAGGCTGACGGCCGCCACAAAGCCCGCAGCCCCACGGGCTGTGGGGCCACGCGAGCGGCTGCCAAAGAGCTTTCCAACGAGGCACGGCTTTCCCTCCTGGCTCTTCGTGCTTGGGAGCTGTCGCCAGAGTTGCGGCCCTACCGGAAAATGCTTCGCAGGCTGGTGGGGCGGCGCCACGTGGGCGCCGGTGGCAGCGAGGCTGACGGCCGCCGCAAAGCCCGCAGCCCCACGGGCTGTTTCGCCAGGCGAGCGGCTGCCAAAGTGCTTTCAAACGAGGCACGGCTTTCCCTCCTGGCTCTTCGGGCGTGGGAGCTGTCGCCAGAGCCGCAGCCCTACAGGAAAATGCTTCGCAGGCTGGCGCGGCGGCGCCACGTGGGCGCCGGTGTCGCTGAGGCTGACGTCCGCCGGAAAGCCCGCAGCCCCACGGGCTGTGGGGCCACGCGAGCGGCCGCCAAAGAGCTTTCCAACGAGGCACGGCTTTCCCTCCTGGCTCTTCGGGCTTGGGAGCTGTCGTCAGAGCCGCAGCCCTACCGGAAAATGCTTCGCAGGCTGGCGCGGCAGCGCCACGTGGGCGCCGGTGGCGCCGAGGCTGACGGCCGCCGCAAAGCCCGCAGCCCCACGGGCTGTGGGGCCACGCAAGAGGCTGCCAAAGAGCTTTCCAACGAGGCATGGCTTTCCCTCCCTGCTCTTCGGGCGTGGGAGCTGTCGCCAGAGCCGCGGACCTACCGGAAAATGCTTCGCAGGCTGGCGCGGCTGCTCCTGGTGGGCGCCGGTGGCGGGGAGGCTGACGGTCGCCGCAAAGCCCGCAGCCACACGGGCTCTGGGGCCACGCGAGCGGCTGCCAAAGAGCTTTCCAACGAGGCACGGCTTTCCCTCCTGGCTCTTCGGGCTTGGGAGCTGTCGCCAGAGTCGCGGCCCTACAGGAAAATGCTTCGCAGGCTGGCGCGGCTGTAGCTGGTGGGCGCCGGTGGCGGTGAGGCTGACGGCCGCCGCAAAGCCCGCAGCTCCACGGGCTGTGGGGCCACGCGAGCGGCTGCCAAAGAGATTTCCAACGAGGCACGGCTTTCCCTCCTGGCTCTTCGTGCTTGGGAGCTGTCGCCAGAGTTGCGGCCCTACCGGAAAATGCTTCGCAGGTTGGTGGGGCGGCGCCACGTGGGCGCCGGTGGCTCCGAGGCTGACGGCCGCCACAAAGCCCGCAGCCCCACAGGCTGTTTCGCCAGGCGAGCGGCTGCCAAAGAGCTTTCCAACGAGGCACGGCTTTCCCTCCTGGCTCTTCGGGCGTGGGAGCTGTCGCCAGAGCCGCGGCGCTACAGGAAAATGCTTCGCAGGCTGGCGCAGCGGCGCCACGTGGGCGCCGGTGGCAGGGAGGCTGACGGTCGCCGCATAGCCCGCAGCCCCATGGGCTGTGGGGCCACGCGAGCGGCCGCCAAAGAGCTTTCCAACGAGGCACGGCTTTCCCTCCTGGCTCTTCGACCATGGGAGCTGTCGCCAGAGCCACGGCCCTACCAGAAAATGCTTCGCAGGCTGGCGCGGCTGCACCTGGTGGGTGCCGGTGGCTCCGAGGCTGACGGCCGCCGCAAAGCCCGCAGCCCCACAGGCTGTTTCGCCAGGCGAGCGGCTGCCAAAGAGCTTTCCAACGAGGCACGGCTTTCCCTCCTGGCTCTTCGGGCGTGGGAGCTGTCGCCAGAGCCACGGCCCTACCGGAAAATGCTTCGCAGGCTGGCGCGGCTGCACCTGGTGGGTGCCGGTGGCTCCGAGGCTGACGGCCGCCGCAAAGCCCGCAGCCCCACAGGCTGTTTCGCCAGGCGAGCGGCCGCCAAAGAGCTTTCCAACGAGGCACGGCTTTCCCTCCTCGCTCTTCGGGCTTGGGAGTTGTCGTCAGAGCCGCGGCCCTACCGGAAAATGCTTCGCAGGCTGGTGAGGCGGCGACACATGGGCGCCGGTGGCAGCGAGGCTGACAGCCGCCGCAAAGCCCGCAGCCCCACAGGCTGTTTCGCCAGGCGAGCGGCTGCCAAAGAGCTTTCCAACGAGGCACGGCTTTCCCTCCTCGCTCTTCGGGCATGGGAGCTGTCGCCAGAGCCGCGGCCCTACAGGAAAATGCTTCGCAGGCTGGCGCGGCTGCACCTGGTGGGCGCCGGTGGCTCCGAGGCTGACGGCCGCCACAAAGCCCGCAGCCCCACGGGCTGTGGGGCAACGCGAGAGGCTGCCAAAGAGCTTTCCAACGAGGCATGGCTTTCCCTCCTGGCTCTTCGGGCGCGGGAGCTGTCGCCAGAGCCGCAGCCCTACCGGAAAATGCTTCGCAGGCTGGTGCGGCGGTACCACGTGGGCGCCGGTGGCGCCGAGGCTGACGGCCGCCGCAAAGCCCGCAGCCCCATGGGCTGTGGGGCCACGCGAGCGGCTGCCAAAGAGCTTTCCAACGAGGCACGGCTTTCCCTCCTGGCTCTTCGGGCTTGGGAGTTGTCGTCAGAGCCGTGGCCCTACTGGAAAATGCTTCGCAAGCTGGCGCGGCGGCGCCACGTGGGCGCCGGTGGCTTAGAGGCTGACGGCCGCCGCAAAGCCCGCAGCCACACGGGCTGTGAGGCCACGCGAGCGGCTGCCAAAGAGTTTTCCAACGAGGCATGGCTTTCCCTCCTGGCTCTTCGGGCGTGGGAGCTGTCGTCAGAGCCGCAGCCCTACCGGAAAATGCTTCGCAGGCTGGCGCGGCTGCACCTGGTGGGCGCCAGTGGCGGGGAGGCTGACGGCCGCCACAAAGCCCGCAGCCCCACGGGCTGTGGGGCCACGCAAGAGGCTGCCAAAGAGCTTTCCAACGAGGCATGGCTTTCCCTCCTGGCTCTTCGGGCGTGGGAGCTGTCGCCAGAGCCGCGGCCCTACCGGAAAATGCTTCGCAGGCTGGCGCGGCTGCACCTGGTGGGCGCCGGTGGCGGGGAGGCTGACGGTCGCCGCAAAGCCCGCAGCCACACGGGCTGTGGGGCCACGCGAGCGGCTGCCAAAGAGCTTTCCAACGAGGCACGGCTTTCCCTCCTGGCTCTTCGGGCGTGGGAGCTGTCGCCAGAGCCGCGGCCCTACCGGAAAATGCTTCGCAGGCTCGTGCGGAGGCGCCACGTGGGCGCCGGTGGCGCAAAGGCTGACGGCCGCCGCAAAGCCCGCAGCCCCACGGGCTGTGGGGCCACACGAGTGGCTGCCAAAGAGCTTTCCAACGAGGCACGGCTTTCCCTCCTGGCTCTTCATGCTTGGGAGCTGTCGCCAGAGCCGCGGACCTACCGGAAAATGCTTCGCAGGCTGGTGGGGCGGCGCCACGTAGGCGCTGGTGGCTCCGAGGCTGACGGCCGCCGCAAAGCCCGCAGCCCCACGGGCTGTGAGGCCACGCGAGCGGCTGCCAAAGAGCTTTCCAACGAGGCACGGCTTTCCCTCCTGGCTCTTCGGGCTTGGGAGCTGTCGCCAGAGTCGCGGCCCTACCGGAAAATGCTTTGCAGGCTGGTGGGGCGGCGCCACGTGGGCGCCGGTGGCTCCGAGGCTGACGGCCGCCGCAAAGCCCGCAGCCGCACGGGCTGTGGGGCCACGCAAGAGGCTGCCAAAGAGCTTTCCAACGAGGCATGGCTTTCCCTCCCTGCTCTTCGGGCGTGGGAGCTGTCGCCAGAGCCGCGGACCTACCGGAAAATGCTTCGCAGGCTGGCGCGGCTGCTCCTGGTGGGCGCCGGTGGCGGGGAGGCTGACGGTCGCCGCAAAGCCCGCAGCCACACGGGCTCTGGGGCCACGCGAGCGGCTGCCAAAGAGCTTTCCAACGAGGCATGGCTTTCCCTCCTGGCTCTTCGGGCGCGGGAGCTGTCGCCAGAGCCGCAGCCCTACCGGAAAATGCTTCGCAGGCTGGTGCGGGGGTACCACGTGGGCGCCGGTGGCGCCGAGGCTGACGGCCGCCGCAAAGCCCGCAGCCCCATGGGCTGTGGGGCCACGCGAGCGGCTGCCAAAGAGCTTTCCAACGAGGCACGGCTTTCCCTCCTGGCTCTTCGGGCTTGGGAGTTGTCGTCAGAGCCGTGGCCCTACTGGAAAATGCTTCGCAAGCTGGCGCGGCGGCGCCACGTGGGCGCCGGTGGCTTAGAGGCTGACGGCCGCCGCAAAGCCCGCAGCCACACGGGCTGTGAGGCCACGCGAGCGGCTGCCAAAGAGTTTTCCAACGAGGCACGGCTTTCCCTCCTGGCTCTTCGGGCGTGGGAGCTGTCGTCAGAGCCGCAGCCCTACCGGAAAATGCTTCGCAGGCTGGCGCGGCTGCACCTGGTGGGCGCCAGTGGCGGGGAGGCTGACGGCCGCCACAAAGCCCGCAGCCCCACGGGCTGTGGGGCCACGCAAGAGGCTGCCAAAGAGCTTTCCAACGAGGCATGGCTTTCCCTCCTGGCTCTTCGGGCGTGGGAGCTGTCGCCAGAGCCGCGGCCCTACCGGAAAATGCTTCGCAGGCTGGCGCGGCTGCACCTGGTGGGCGCCGGTGGTGGGGAGGCTGACGGTCGCCGCAAAGCCCGCAGCCCCACGGGCTGTGGGGCCACGCGAGCGGCTGCCAAAGAGCTTTCCAACGAGGCACGGCTTTCCCTCCTGGCTCTTCGGGCGTGGGAGCTGTCGCCAGAGCCGCGGCCCTACCGGAAAATGCTTCGCAGGCTCGTGCGGCGGCGCCACGTGGGCGCCGGTGGCGCAAAGGCTGACGGCCGCCGCAAAGCCCGCAGCCCCACGGGCTGTGGGGCCACACGAGTGGCTGCCAAAGAGCTTTCCAACGAGGCACGGCTTTCTCTCCTGGCTCTTCGTGCTTGGGAGCTGTCGCCAGAGCCGCGGCCCTACCGGAAAATGCTTCGCAGGCTGGTGGGGCGGCGCCACGTAGGCGCTGGTGGCTCCGAGGCTGATGGCCGCCGCAAAGCCCGCAGCCCCACGGGCTGTGAGGCCACGCGAGCGGCTGCCAAAGAGCTTTCCAACGAGGCACGGCTTTCCCTCCTGGCTCTTCGGGCTTGGGAGCTGTCGCCAGAGTCGCGGCCCTACAGGAAAATGCTTCGCAGGCTGGCGCGGCTGTAGCTGGTGGGCGCCGGTGGCGGTGAGGCTGACGGCCGCCGCAAAGCCCGCAGCTCCACGGGCTGTGGGGCCACGCGAGCGGCTGCCAAAGAGATTTCCAACGAGGCACGGCTTTCCCTCCTGGCTCTTCGTGCTTGGGAGCTGTCGCCAGAGTTGCGGCCCTACCGGAAAATGCTTTGCAGGCTGGTGGGGCGGCGCCACGTGGGCGCCGGTGGCTCCGAGGCTGACGGCCGCCGCAAAGCCCGCAGCCGCACGGGCTGTTTCGCCAGGCGAGCGGCTGCCAAAGAGCTTTCCAACGAGGCATGGCTTTCCCTCCTGGCTCTTCGGGCTTGGGAGCTGTCGCCAGAGTTGCGGCCCTACCGGAAAATGCTTCGCAGGCTGGTGGGGCGGCACCACGTGGGCGCCGGTGGCTCCGAGGCTGACAACCGCCGCAAAGCCCGCAGCCCCACGGGCTGTGGGGCCACGCGAGCGGCTGCCAAAGAGCTTTCCAACGAGGCACGGCTTTCCCTCCTGGCTCTTCGGGCTTGGGAGTTGTCGTCAGAGCCGCAGCCCTACCGGAAAATGCTTCGCAGCCTGGTGAGGCGGCGACACATGGGCGCCGGTGGCAGCGAGGCTGACGGCCGCCGCAAAGCCCGCAGCCCCACAGGCTGTTTCGCCAGGCGAGCGGCTGCCAAAGAGCTTTCCAACGAGGCACGGCTTTCCCTCCTCGCTTTTCGGGCGTGGGAGCTGTCGCCAGAGCCGCAGCCCTACAGGAAAATGCTTCGCAGGCTGGCGCGGCTGCACCTGGTGGGCGCCGGTGGCGGGGAGGCTGACGGCCGCCACAAAGCCCGCAGCCCCACGGGCTGTGGGGCCACGCGAGCGGCTGCCAAAGAGCTTTCCAACGAGGCACGGCTTTCCCTCCTGGCTCTTCGTGCTTGGGAGCTGTCGCCAGAGTTGCGGCCCTACCGGAAAATGCTTCGCAGGCTGGTGGGGCGGCGCCACGTGGGCGCCGGTGGCAGCGAGGCTGACGGCCGCCGCAAAGCCCGCAGCCCCACGGGCTGTTTCGCCAGGCGAGCGGCTGCCAAAGTGCTTTCAAACGAGGCACGGCTTTCCCTCCTGGCTCTTCGGGCGTGGGAGCTGTCGCCAGAGCCGCAGCCCTACAGGAAAATGCTTCGCAGGCTGGCGCGGCGGCGCCACGTGGGCGCCGGTGTCGCTGAGGCTGACGTCCGCCGGAAAGCCCGCAGCCCCACGGGCTGTGGGGCCACGCGAGCGGCCGCCAAAGAGCTTTCCAACGAGGCACGGCTTTCCCTCCTGGCTCTTCGGGCTTGGGAGCTGTCGTCAGAGCCGCAGCCCTACCGGAAAATGCTTCGCAGGCTGGCGCGGCAGCGCCACGTGGGCGCCGGTGGCGCCGAGGCTGACGGCCGCCGCAAAGCCCGCAGCCCCACGGGCTGTGGGGCCACGCAAAAGGCTGCCAAAGAGTTTTCCAACGAGGCACGGCTTTCCCTCCTGGCTCTTCGGGCGTGGGAGCTGTCGCCAGAGCCGCGGCCCTACCGGAAAATGCTTCGCAGGGTGGCGCGGCTGTAGCTGGTAGGCGCCGGTGGCGCTGAGGCTGACGGCCGCCGCAAAGCCCGCAGCCGCACGGGCTGTTTCGCCAGGCGAGCGGCTGCCAAAGAGCTTTCCAATGAGGCATGGCTTTCCCTCCTGGCTCTTCGAGCTTGGGAGCTGTCGCCAGAGTTGCGGCCCTACCGGAAAATGTTTCGCAGGCTGGTGGGGCGGCGCCACGTGGGCGCCGGTGGCTCCGAGGCTGACAACCGCCGCAAAGCCCGCAGCCCCACGGGCTGTGGGGCCACGCGAGCGGCTGCCAAAGAGCTTTCCAACGAGGCACGGCTTTCCCTCCTGGCTCTTCGAGCGTGGGAGCTGTCGCCAGAGCCGCGGCCCTACCGGAAAATGCTTCGCAGGCTGGTGGGGCGGCGCCACGTGGGCGCTGGTGGCTCCGAGGCTGACGGCCGCCGCAAAGCCCGCAGCCCCACGGGCTGTGGGGCCACGCAAGCGGCTGCCAAAGAGCTTTCCAACGAGGCACGGCTTTCCCTCCTGGGTCTTCGGGCTTGGGAGTTGTCGTCAGAGCCGTGGCCCTACTGGAAAATGCTTCGCAAGCTGGCGCGGCGGCGCCACGTGGGCGCCGGTGGCGCCGAGGCTGACGGCCGCCGCAAAGCCCGCAGCCCCACGGGCTGTGAGACCACGCGAGCGGCTGCCAAAGAGCTTTCCAACGAGGCACGGCTTTCCCTCCTGGCTCTTCGGGCGTGGGAGCTGTCGCCAGAGCCGCGGCCCTACCGGAAAATGCTTCGCAGGCTGGCGCGGCTGCACCTGGTGGGCGCCGGTGGCGGGGAGGCTGACGGCCGCCACAAAGCCCGCAGCCCTACGGGCTGTGAGGCCACGCGAGCGGCTGCCAAAGAGCTTTCCAACGAGGCACGGCTTTCCCTCCTGGCTCTTCGGGCGTGGGAGCTGTCGCCAGAGCCGCGGCCCTACAGGAAAATGCTTCGCAGGCTGCCGCGGCTGTAGCTGGTGGGCTCCCGTGGCGCCGAGGCTGACGGCCGCCGCAAAGCCCGCAGCCCCACTAGCTGTGGGGCCACGCGAGCGGCTGCCAAAGAGCTTTCCAACGAGGCATGGCTTTCCCTCCTGGCTCTTCGGGCGTGGGAGCTGTCGCCAGAGACGCGGCCCTACCGGAAAATGCTTCGTAGGCTGGCGCAGCGGCGCCACGTGGGCGCCGGTGGCAGCGAGGCTGACGGCCGCCGCAAAGCCCGCAGCCCCACAAGCTGTTTCGCCAGGCGAGCGGCTGCCAAAGAGCTTTCCAACGAGGCACGGCTTTCCCTCCTAGGTCTTCGGGCGTGGGAGCTGTCGCCAGAGCCGCGGCCCTACTGGAAAATGCTTCGCAGGCTGGCGCGGCTGCACCTGGTGGGCGCCGGTGGCGGGGAGGCTGACGGTCGCCGCAAAGCCCGCAGCCCCACGGGCTGTGGGGCCACGCGAGCGGCTGCCAAAGAGCTTTCCAACGAGGCACGGCTTTCCCTCCTGGGTCTTCGGGCGTGGGAGCTGTCGCCAGAGTCGCGGCCCTACCGCAAAAAGCTCTGCATACTTGCGCGGCGGCGCCACATGGGCACCGTTGGCGGTGAGGCTGACGGCCGCCGCAAAGCCCGCAGCCCCACGGGCTGTGGGGCCACGGAAGAGGCTGCCAAAGAGCTTTCCAACGAGGCACGGCTTTCCCTCCTGGCTCTTCGGGCGTGGGAGCTGTCGCCAGAGCCGCGGCCCTACCGGAAAATGCTTCGCAGGCTGGCGCGGCGCCGTCACGTGGGCGCCGGTGGCAGCGAGGCTGACGGCCGCCGCAAAGCCCGCAGCCCCACAGGCTGTTTCGCCAGGCGAGCGGCTGCCAAAGAGCTTTCCAACGAGGCACGGCTTTCCCTCCTCGCTTTTCGGGCGTGGGAGCTGTCGCCAGAGCCGCGGCCCTACAGGAAAATGCTTCGCAGGCTGGCGCGGCTGCACCTGGTGGGCGCCGGTGGCGGGGAGGCTGACGGCCGCCACAAAGCCCGCAGCCCCACGGGCTGTGGGGCCACGCGAGCGGCTGCCAAAGAGCTTTCCAACGAGGCACGGCTTTCCCTCCTGGCTCTTCGTGCTTGGGAGCTGTCGCCAGAGTTGCGGCCCTACCGGAAAATGCTTCGCAGGCTGGTGGGGCGGCGCCACGTGG
Organism: Chroicocephalus ridibundus; assembly: GCF_963924245.1. Lineage (NCBI taxonomy): Eukaryota > Metazoa > Chordata > Aves > Charadriiformes > Laridae > Chroicocephalus > Chroicocephalus ridibundus. The sequence goes on along the minus strand of NW_026961165.1, from coordinate 3,960 downwards.
GCGCCGGTGGCAGCGAGGCTGACGGCCGCCGCAAAGCCCGCAGCCCCACGGGCTGTTTCGCCAGGCAAGCGGCTGCCAAAGAGCTTTCAAACGAGGCACGGCTTTCCCTCCTGGCTCTTCGGGCGTGGGAGCTGTCGCCAGAGCCGCAGCCCTACAGGAAAATGCTTCGCAGGCTGGCGCGGCGGCGCCACGTGGGCGCCGGTGTCGCTGAGGCTGACGTCCGCCGGAAAGCCCGCAGCCCCACGGGCTGTGGGGCCACGCGAGCGGCCGCCAAAGAGCTTTCCAACGAGGCACGGCTTTCCCTCCTGGCTCTTCGGGCTTGGGAGCTGTCGTCAGAGCCGCAGCCCTACCGGAAAATGCTTCGCAGGCTGGCGCGGCAGCGCCACGTGGGCGCCGGTGGCGCCGAGGCTGACGGCCGCCGCAAAGCCCGCAGCCCCACGGGCTGTGGGGCCACGCAAGAGGCTGCCAAAGAGCTTTCCAACGAGGCATGGCTTTCCCTCCCTGCTCTTCGGGCGTGGGAGCTGTCGCCAGAGCCGCGGCCCTACCGGAAAATGCTTCGCAGGCTGGCGCGGCTGCTCCTGGTGGGCGCCGGTGGCGGGGAGGCTGACGGTCGCCGCAAAGCCCGCAGCCACACGGGCTGTGGGGCCACGCGAGCGGCTGCCAAAGAGCTTTCCAACGAGGCATGGCTTTCCCTCCTGGCTCTTCGGGCGCGGGAGCTGTCGCCAGAGCCGCAGCCCTACCGGAAAATGCTTCGCAGGCTGGTGCGGTGGCGCCACGTGGGCGCCGGTGGCGCCGAGGCTGACGGCCGCCGCAAAGCCCGCAGCCCCATGGGCTGTGGGGCCACGCGAGCGGCTGCCAAAGAGCTTTCCAACGAGGCACGGCTTTCCCTCCTGGCTCTTCGGGCTTGGGAGTTGTCGTCAGAGCCGTGGCCCTACTGGAAAATGCTTCGCAAGCTGGCGCGGCGGCGCCACGTGGGCGCCGGTGGCTTAGAGGCTGACGGCCGCCGCAAAGCCCGCAGCCACACGGGCTGTGAGGCCACGCGAGCGGCTGCCAAAGAGTTTTTCAACGAGGCACGGCTTTCCCTCCTGGCTCTTCGGGCGTGGGAGCTGTCGCCAGAGCCGCGGCCCTACCGGAAAATGCTTCGCAGGGTGGCGCGGCTGTAGCTGGTAGGCGCCGGTGGCGCTGAGGCTGACGGCCGCCGCAAAGCCCGCAGCCCCACGGGCTGTTTCGCCAGGCGAGCGGCTGCCAAAGAGCTTTCCAATGAGGCATGGCTTTCCCTCCTGGCTCTTCGAGCTTGGGAGCTGTCGCCAGAGTTGCGGCCCTACCGGAAAATGTTTCGCAGGCTGGTGGGGCGGCGCCACGTGGGCGCCGGTGGCTCCGAGGCTGACAACCGCCGCAAAGCCCGCAGCCCCACGGGCTGTGGGGCCACGCGAGCGGCTGCCAAAGAGCTTTCCAACGAGGCACGGCTTTCCCTCCTGGCTCTTCGGGCGTGGGAGCTGTCGCCAGAGCCGCAGCCCTACCGGAAAATGCTTCGCAAGCTGGCGCGGCAGCGCCACGTGGGCACTGTTGGCGGCGAGGCTGACGGCCGCCGCAAAGCCCGCAGCCACACGGGCTGTTTCGCCAGGCGAGCGGCTGCCAAAGAGCTTTCCAACGAGGCACGGCTTTCCCTCCTGGCTCTTCGGGCGCGGGAGCTGTCGCCAGAGCCGCAGCCCTACCGGAAAATGCTTCGCAGGCTGGTGCGGCGGTACCACGTGGGCGCCGGTGGCGCCGAGGCTGACGGCCGCCGCAAAGCCCGCAGCCCCATGGGCTGTGGGGCCACGCGAGCGGCTGCCAAAGAGCTTTCCAACGAGGCACGGCTTTCCCTCCTGGCTCTTCGGGCTTGGGAGTTGTCGTCAGAGCCGTGGCCCTACTGCAAAAAATGCTTCGCAAGCTGGCGCGGCGGCGCCACGTGGGCGCCGGTGGCTTAGAGGCTGATGGCCGCCGCAAAGCCCGCAGCCCCACGGGCTGTGAGGCCACGCGAGCGGCTGCCAAAGAGTTTTCCAACGAGGCACGGCTTTCCCTCCTGGCTCTTCGGGCGTGGGAGCTGTCGCCAGAGCCGCGGCCCTACCGGAAAATGCTTCGCAGGGTGGCGCGGCTGTAGCTGGTAGGCGCTGGTGGCGCTGAGGCTGACGGCCGCCGCAAAGCCCGCAGCCGCACGGGCTGTGGGGCCACGCGAGCGGCTGCCAAAGAGCTTTCCAACGAGGCACAGCTTTCCCTCCTGGCTCTTCGTGCTTGGGAGCTGTCGCCAGAGTTGCGGCCCTACCGGAAAATGCTTCGCAGGCTGGTGGCGCGGCGCCACGTGGGCGCCGGTGGCTCCGAGGCTGACGGCCGCCGCAAAGCCCGCAGCCGCACGGGCTGTTTCGCCAGGCGAGCGGCTGCCAAAGAGCTTTCCAATGAGGCATGGCTTTCCCTCCTGGCTCTTCGAGCTTGGGAGGTGTCGCCAGAGTTGCGGCCCTACCGGAAAATGTTTCGCAGGCTGGTGGGGCGGCGCCACGTGGGCACCGGTGGCTCCGAGGCTGACAACCGCCGCAAAGCCCGCAGCCCCACGGGCTGTGGGGCCACGCGAGCGGCTGCCAAAGAGCTTTCCAACGAGGCACGGCTTTCCCTCCTGGCTCTTCGGGCGTGGGAGCTGTCGCCAGAGCCGCGGCCCTACCGGAAAATGCTTCGCAGGCTGGTGGGGCGGCGCCACGTGGGCGCTGGTGGCTCCGAGGCTGACGGCCGCCGCAAAGCCCGCAGCCCCACGGGCTGTGGGGCCACGCAAGCGGCTGCCAAAGAGCTTTCCAACGAGGCACGGCTTTCCCTCCTGGGTCTTCGGGCTTGGGAGTTGTCGTCAGAGCCGTGGCCCTACTGGAAAATGCTTCGCAAGCTGGCGCGGCGGCGCCACGTGGGCGCCGGTGGCGCCGAGGCTGACGGCCGCCGCAAAGCCCGCAGCCCCACGGGCTGTGAGACCACGCGAGCGGCTGCCAAAGAGCTTTCCAACGAGGCACGGCTTTCCCTCCTGGCTCTTCGGGCGTGGGAGCTGTCGCCAGAGCCGCGGCCCTACCGGAAAATGCTTCGCAGGCTGGCGCGGCTGCACCTGGTGGGCGCTGGTGGCGGGGAGGCTGACGGCCGCCACAAAGCCCGCAGCCCCACGGGCTGTGGGGCCACGCGAGCGGCTGCCAAAGAGCTTTCCAACGAGGCACGGCTTTCCCTCCTGGCTCTTCGGGCGTGGGAGCTGTCGTCAGAGCCGCAGCCCTACCGGAAAATGCTTCGCAGGCTGCCGCGGCTGTAGCTGGTAGGCTCCCGTGGCGCCGAGGCTGACGGCCGCCGCAAAGCCCGAAGCCCCACTAGCTGTGGGGCCACGCGAGCGGCTGCCAAAGAGCTTTCCAACGAGGCATGGCTTTCCCTCCTGGCTCTTCGGGCGTGGGAGCTGTCGCCAGAGACGCGGCCCTACCGGAAAATGCTTCGTAGGCTGGCGCAGCGGCGCCACGTGGGCGCTGGTGGCAGCGAGGATGACGGCCGCCGCAAAGCCCGCAGCCCCACAAGCTGTTTCGCCAGGCGAGCGGCTGCCAAAGAGCTTTCCAACGAGGCACGGCTTTCCCTCCTGGCTCTTCGGGCGTGGGAGCTGTCGCCAGAGCCGCGGCCCTACTGGAAAATGCTTCGCAGGCTGGCGCGGCTGCACCTGGTGGGCGCCGGTGGCGGGGAGGCTGACGGTCGCCGCAAAGCCCGCAGCCCCACGGGCTGTGGGGCCACGCGAGCGGCTGCCAAAGAGCTTTCCAACGAGGCACGGCTTTCCCTCCTGGCTCTTCGGGCGTGGGAGCTGTCGTCAGAGCCGCAGCCCTACCGGAAAATGCTTCGCAGGCTGCCGCGGCTGTAGCTGGTAGGCTCCCGTGGCGCCGAGGCTGACGGCCGCCGCAAAGCCCGAAGCCCCACTAGCTGTGG